>NC_063354.1:6046198-6064770 GCF_021869965.1 Rhincodon typus | reverse complement strand
CCTTCTTCAGACCCGAAACGTCAGCTTTCCTGCTCCTCTGATGCTGCCTGGCCTGCTGTGTTCCTCCAGCTCCACACTGTGTTATCTTGGACTCCAGCATCTGCAGTTCTTACTATCCCTAATTAGGGATCAGGTTATTTTAGAGTTAGTGTCACAAAATAAGAATGGGTTAATTAATAATATAGCTGAAAATTAGCTATTAGGAAATAGTGACCATAAAATGATAGAATCTTGGCATGAAATTCGAAAGCGATATGGTTCAATCCAAAATGAGGGTTCCAAACGTGAACAAAGGAAATTATGAGGGTATATAGAGCAAGTCGGCTGCAGTGAAATGATAAATACATGAAAAGATTTGATGGTAGCCTGGCAACGGCTAGTATTCAAAGAAGTATTATATGGTCCATAACAAATATATATTGATTTAAATCACAAAAATCCAACAGGAAAGGAGAATCTACCATGGCTAACAAAAGTTAAAGTTTGTAGTAGATCAAGGAAGTGCATGATAAAACTGCTAAGAAAAGTAATAAGCCCAAGGATTGGAATTTACTTAAAATCCAGAAAAAGAGGACCAACAGACTGAAAGGGAAAAGAGAATATTGTAATTTAAGATGTGAGATAATATATGTAAAAATATTATTTATTTTAGAATTAGGATTTTGAACTTGTGACATGTGAGTTTTAGTCATTGTGTATGAGGTGGTTTAATAATTAACTTGTCAGTTTTTGTAGCGTCATGGTTTCAAATCATCTACATGCCAGACAGTAAGTAACTTGGGCCTTCCTGGAGTGATAACGTAGTTTGTTTGTATTGTGAGGGTTTTATGAACAGAAAAGACAAATGTCAAAAGGCATTAGTTACTTTGAAGAATTAAAAAACTTTTTATTTCGGAAAATCCCATTGAATGGAAAGCTTTTAATTTCAGTTTTCAGAAGACCTGGCTGGGGTCAGATGTGAGAACAGCTTCTGCGAGAGCAAGGAGTTAGTTTAAAACAGTTTGGAAATAGGTTCACCTCAGTGTAAGGACTTTAGTTTGAAAATTCCACAGTATAAGTGTTTGGTGACAACCCAGATGATATTATTTAGGAGGTGATGACCGAGGGGTATTATTACTAGACTATTAATCCCGAGCCCTAAATAATATCCTGGGGGCACAAATTCGAATCCCGCTATGATAGATGGTAGAACTTGAATTCAATAAAAATCAGAATTAAGAGTCTAATGATGACCATGAATCCATTGCCAATTGTTGAAAAACCCATCTGGTTCACTAATGTCCTTTAGGAAAGGAAACTGCCATCTCACCTTCTCTGGCCTACATGTGACAACAGACCCACAGTAATGTGGTTGATTCTTGAAAATGCCCTCTGGGCAATGCATAATGGGAAATAAATGTTGGCCTGGCTAGCAACACCTTCATACCATAATGAATTTAAATAAATTGAAGCTAAGTACGTATAAGCTCAATATGCAAGTAATGATGAAAAAGGCTGTCACAATCTCAAAACCAGGAATTGGAAAAAACAGTTAAGTCAAACCTATAGATGTGATAGAAACAAGAACTCTTTTTGGTATTGGATACCCGAAGTGAACGTGCTGGACGGATGGGATTTTATTCTGCTATATATTTCAAATTCTTTCAAATTGTGGGAAATGTAAATACCTTGGCCTGTTCTACTTCATTTTTATTTCTTTTGTGCAATAAACATATAATTTTTGGTAAAGCCAAATCCACAAAATTGCATGGTTATGCTGCAGAAAAAAACCACCACCTTACATTAGAAAAAAAAATCAAAAGATGATATATCAAGCCAGATTTCAGTTTGGGATCTTATTTGTCTCGCAGTTACGTCAGCTGGGATCATCATAATATGAACGTAAGATAATATGAAACATAAAGGCAGACTGTAAAAACTTCTTCAGGTTTTCAAAAAAACATTCATGTGTTGGGGTTTCTGCCATTCTCACATTCTGATTACCTAATCTGCACAATCAACGCCGTTTCTCCCCCAGCACTCCATCCCCACTATTTCATAAATGCTGCCCCCTCCATACTTCACGTAGCTCTGATGAAGAGTCAACTAGACTTGAAACGTTAGCTTGCTTTCTCTCCACAAATGCTGCCTGACCCCCTGTGATTTCCAGCACTTTTTGTTGTCAAATGGGTGTATTTCATCATGTTCATAACAAGTGCCATGTAGATGGTGACATACTTTGGGAAGTCGAGAGGTGAGTCACTCACTGCAGTACTCCTAGCCTTTGAGCTGCTTCTGTAGCAACAGTATTCATATAGTTAGTCAAGTTCAGTTTCTGGTCAATGGTAACCCCAGGATATTGATAGTGGGGATTCAGTGATGGTTATGTTGTTTAATGTCAAGGGGCAATAGTTATATTAAGTCTTGTTGGAGATGGTAATTGTCTGGCACATATATTGTGAAAATGCTACTGCTATTTGTTAATTAAATCCTGGATATTTTCCAAGTCTTACTATATTTGGACATTGACTACTTCAGTATCTGAGAATTTTAAAAAAAAAATTAGCAATGACAAATGTGTGTATTTCTGGCGGAGACAGAGGAGAGTGCAATGGAGAATTGGGAAGAAAAACTGAACAATTATTTTGCAACTGTCTTCACAGTAGAAGATACATAAAATCTCCCAGAAATGCAAGGGAGCCAAGGAACAAATGTAAATGAGGTACTGAAAGAATTAATAAAGAGATAGGATTAAAATATTAATTGACTTGGAGATTGCCAAATCCCTTGAACCAGATGACCTACATCTCAGAACATTGAAGAAAGTCACTATGGCAATAATAGATGCATTGGTGGTTACCTTTCAACATTTTATAGATTATGGAAAGGTTCCCACTCACGGGAACATAACAAAGGTATACCCTATTATTCAAGAAGGGAAGGAGAGAGAGAAAACGGAAAACTACAAATCTATTAGCTTGATGGCAGGAGTAAGGAAATTGTTTGAATATATTATAAAAGATATAACTGGACACTGAGAAGATAAAAATGATATGATTGGGCAGAGTTAACATTAATTTATGAAAGGCAAGTCTTGTTTGATAAATCTGTTGGTATTTTTTTAGGATGCTACTTGCAGCATAGATAAAGGTGAGCAGCCAGTTAATGTGGTTTATTGGAACTTCAGAGGCCTTTCACCAAGGTTCCACACAGGATGTTAGTAAACAAAATTGGTTCACATGGGATAACAATGTAGAGCTGGATGAACACAGCAGGCCAGGCAGCATCAGAGGAAAGCTGATGTTTCAGGTTTGGACCCTTCTTCAGAAGATTTCCTTCTGAAGAAGGGTCCAGACCCGAAACGTCAGCTTTCCTGCTCCTCTGATGCTGCTTGGCCTGCTGTGTTCATCCAGCTCTGCACCTTGTTATCTCAGACTCCAGCATCAGCAGTTCCTACTATCTCTGGTTCACATGGGATTGGGGTAATTTATTGCCATGGATTGAGAATTGCTTAACAGACAGAGTACAGAGAATAAGAATAAACAAGTCATTTTCGGTGTGGCAGGTGGTTCATAGGGCGTTATTGAAAGGAGCAGTGTTTGGGCAACAGCTGTTCACAATCTACATAAGTGATCTGGATGTTGAAAATTTGCTGATGACACAAAATTAGGTGGAAAATACGCGTTGTGATGAGGATGCAAAGAGACTTCAAGGGAATTTGCATAGGCTACATGAATGAGCAATAACATGGCAGATGGAATATAATGCAAATAGTGTGAAGTTATCTATTTCAGTAAAAAAGCATAAAAGCAAATAAATTGGGAGGAGCTGCAAAGTGTTGATGACCAAAAGGGACCTTGATCATGAGTCACCATGAGCGAAAATGCAGGTGCAACAAATAATTAAGAAGGCAAATGATATGTTAACCTTCATCGCAAGGGGAGTTCAGTACAGGGATAAAGATGTTTTGCTGCAATTGTATAGCGCCTTGGTGAGACCAACTTGGAGTATCATGTACAGTTTTGGTCACCTTATCCAAGGAAGGAGAAACATGGCATAGCAGGAGTACAACAGAGTTTTATCGGCCTAGCCTCTGGAGCGAGATTGCCTTGTGAGGAGTCTACTCCTGCTCCTATCTTCTATATTTCTATGGATCGAAGAAACTGCTCTCATTTTCTGCACTCAAACGCTTCCTCCACTTTCTGTATTCTGACTGTATCCATACACAGTTTTCTTGAAAGTTCCATCTTACTCTGGAAACATCAAAGTTGAGGGTGTCAAACAGTGGTAACAAACCTGAAATGTTAGAGATTTTAGATTCAACGAAGAATCTAGAACTAAGGGGGCACATGGCAGAACTGGCTCAAGGAGCTGAACAGACTATTACCGTTTCCTATGTTCTTCTAAATTATTGTAAAATGTTAAATACTTACATTATCATTTGAACCGTTGTTATCTTCATATTTTGTTTCAATATGAATGAAGAACTTAGGTAAAAAGGAGCACTGAAAAACAAAATTAAATGAATTAATCACCACTTTGTTTGTATTCATGGCAGAACACACGTGGAAATATAAATAGGCAGTTGGCTGAAAATTCCCTCATGTGTGAAAAAATGGCCAAAGTCATAATTGCCCTAAAGTTCTCCAGAGAAACAGATTTCTCTGAGATTTTCTTTTATCTTCTGATAAGATAATGATGGACAATGGAGAGATTTGTAGAGATGCAACTGTACTGATTATGTTCAGTGATCTGGTATTTCTAAGTTTATATACTGACCACTTAAAGCTTGAAAAACATTATAAAATCAGTTCCTTTGAATATCATTTGTCATTCCTTTTCCACTCGACTTGTACTTCTGCATTTCAGGCAGCAGGTGCATGCCCTTGCTCAAAGAGCAGAACACCCTCAGATGATGTCATTGCTCTTGACAGCCAGCCCTCAGGGGACAGAGGGACCACTCTCTCCTGATTTAGTAAATCTCTTTCCACTGCAGGGAACTGCCACTGTTTCTATTTGCTGCACTCAATCAAGGACAGAGCAGATGGGAATCAAACCTGCATCTATGTTGTACTATTTCATTGAGCATCACTATTTTATCATTTCGCAAAATTGTGCTTCACAGCTTTCAAATTTCAAAATTGTTAGTTTCCACTCAAAGAAGCTAATGAATAATAGGATGTTTGCAAAAAGATGACAGCTAAATTAAATGATTGTACCATTAAGCACAAGAATAAGAATGGACTGTTTGTTAGCTACATTAGATGACATATTTTCTGTCACCCAAACAGAACAAATTTATTTATAATGTACCTGCAAATTTCTCATGTTTCTTCCAAAGCTAGTTAATAAATATAAAGTTTATATATACAAGTTGGCTTACTCCTGCTCCTAATTCCTGCGCCCTTTTAGAATTGGTCGTCTTCAGGCACTTGCTCCATAGAGGCATCGAATGGTTAGAGCCTGTCGTGACAGTATATTTTTCATTCGATTCATAAAATGTATGTACTCCACTCACTAGGTATTGATCAACCCTAATTGCCCTTGAGAAGGTGGTGAGCTGTTTTCTTGAACTGCCACAATCAATCTGGTATAGGTACACTCAGTGCTGTTTTGAAGGGAGTCCCAGGGTTCCAACTCAGTGATGGTACAGAAACATTTACTCAGTTCCAAGTCAAAATAGTACATGACTTGATGGAGAACTTGCATGTGGTGGCAATCTCACAGTTCTGTTGTCCTTGTCCTTCCAGACGGCAGAGATCAAAGATTTGGCAGGTGCTGTCAAAAAAGCTTTGGAGAATTGATGCAGTGCATAATGGAGAAGGTGAATTGCAGCCACTGTATGGCAGTGGTAAATACATGACTTTTTAAGCTCGTGGATAAGTTGCAATCAAGCAGACCGGTTTGTCTACAATGGGCTTGAGCTTCTTGAGTGACATCAGAAAACTGAATTGAAAATGTAGATGTAGTAGTTACACTATTAAATATTAATACAAAAGCTGAATTTGAAATCATGCCAACAGAAATAAGATTTGTTAACTGGAAGTATGCATCTTTTACAACATTTTAAACACGAAAATAGATGGAGACCTTCTCTTAAAGGTTTATTTGGTAAGTCATCTTTTTTGGGTGTTATATGAAAATTATACAGGATTGTTTAATACTCAAAGAGAAGCAACAGCTAAACCAGAAAGAATGTTGTTTGATAGAACAAAGTTACCAAGCACAAAATAATACAATTCTAGTATAGCCATGCTCAGACACAAGCCACTAGACTATAAAGGTTAAGCCATAAATTTCCCTTTCAAATATTATTCTCTTAGATTACTACTATAAAATGAAAGCAAGGATTAGGGAACAAAACGTGATTTTAAAACTAAGGAAACACTTGCTGATGGTCTGAAAATTGAATGTTTCTCCAGGAAGAATTGGAAAAGATGTAGCTCTAATATTACTGCTGTGTTCTTATATATATTTGGCACATTAAAAAAATCTTCATTCATCTGTAAGGATGTAGATGTCTGATTATCCCACAATTAAAGGAAACCTCTGAGTGAACTGACTGCAGCTCAAACAATAGTTCTATGTCCTTTTCAGAATAAGCTAAATATAACTTCTTATTCAAATCAAGCCTTCCAAATGCTGTCAAAACTATTTACTCCCTGTGAAATAAATGTCAAAGTTCCCTACCCCAGCTGTTCTTTTCAAAGGATTCATGACATCAAATTAATTCATCTTCAACATCACTGGTTTTAGGCTTGGGACTCGTGAATTTTCAAGTAAAAAAATGTCAGCAAAGGAACAAATAGGTGCAGCAAATACACTTAAAATGACTACAGTTGAAATTTAGATGACTATTAACAGTGTCATGAATATTGTAACAAAAGGAGATTGTCCATTAAAATGGATAAATCTGCAGTGTACATGTTTACTAAGAAACACTACATCACCAACAAATTGGTATATAAAAAAACTATTAAACGGAAATCTTTTGAGAAATATTAGTTACTTTGCAATAATCTGAAAACATGTAATAGTTGGCTCCAGCCATGGATGGAGAAGAGATCAGTTGCAGTGAGGGAGACTACATCACTGAATTAATTATAATGTTATGTGGCAAGTGTCATCATGATTTTCTTTCATAAAATCAGCTATACACAGACTCCAGCCTGGAAATGCTGACATTTTTGCATGAGTTTTATAAAATATCAATTCTCACTAGTGACAAAATATCTTGGGAGTGTTTAATTTGTGAAGTTTGACAATTTTCAGAATTAAATGGTAGGTAGACTAAGGGAAAGGCAGCATGGCCCAAATAGGGGACATGTATTAGCTGTTTTTGCTGCATCTTCTTTGGATATGAGAGGCAATACAACCCTACTCCCACCTTGTGAAGGATGTATAGCATCTCAATGTCCAACAGGGACCTCAATAATTGCCATGTCCAGAATATTCCAGAATCTAAACAGATTTTTTTTTCCAAGTTAACATTATTTTGACGTAATCTGTCTATTCAAAATGCCACCTAGTTTAAGTTCTAAGCGACAAGCTATTATTTTCAGATCTTAATCAACAAGGAATATTTAATCAAAATCTAAACAATGAACATGTCCAGAGACTAGAAGCTAAAAATTTATCTCCCGATGTTTTTGGGCATGGGGATTGCGATCTGTCCATACCCATTAATATAGACAGCATACAAACATTGTGCCACCTTCTCATTTGTGTAGCTGTAGCATCGTAGATTGTTGTGTGACCCATATTGCTGCCTGACTGAACACTTTGCAGAATGTCTAGCACCATGTGAAGCTGGCATACGTTAACGTTCTTAAATGGGAATTGCACTGACTACGAGGAATTATTTACCCATTCTGGTCATAAACATACAAAAGCAAAATATTTCTTAAAAGTAGTGAAGATTATAAATGATGACATTCTGAAGGTTTTGGGTGCATATATATAATGAACACAAACGTTACCAGCTACATACAGGAAACAATTAGGAAGGTGTAGTGATTGTAAAAAGGTCAGTCAGGTGGACCTCATAGAATATGAGTTCCCAGATTGGGACTGTTAATCTGGTCCAATCAGGAAGTCCTGGTTGACAGATAAAAACAGAAGTATCAGATATCACAGCTGGCTCTGAGGGAGCTAGATCAGTCTCAAGGACTTTCTATGTATACATAAATAGTGATTTGGTGATGAGATACTGGCCTCTGTGGAGTTATTTCAGAAGGCAAATGGAAAATTGATCTTTGTTGCAAGGGGATTGGATCCAAGATTACAAGTACAATTGCTACAATTGTACATGATTTGGTGACACAATACCTGGAGAGTTGGGTGGTCTTTGTCTCTATGTTTAAGGAAGGAGATATTTGCATTGGAGGTTCATCAAAGGTTCACTAGATTAATTCTTGGGATGAAAGTGTACATATGATAGTCATTAAATGGCTGCTGAAACAGAGATTGGGGTATGGTGGGTCACTGGCTTAGGCTACAGTTATTTCAGACCAAGATGGGAAATTTTACCATTTAAAATATTGTGAGTGTTTAGCTTCACCTATCAAGGTGTGGATGGTCCATTGCTGAAATATTTGAGGTAAATAGCTTTTTTTTATCTCTTAGGGAATCAAGGAGTATTGGGAGTGGAGGTAAGGCTGATGACCATACTGAATGGCAGAGCACGTTCAAGGGGCCCAATGGTCTCCTTCTGCTTCTAATTCATACATTCTTATGTTCTCAAGGAAGCAGCTGTAAACTACTTGGTGCAATTGGTTGTAGGTGCAATCAGAAAACAAGAATCACCAGGGAAGAGAGAGAGTTCCCAAGTTCACAGATGCAATTCCAGAGGTCTTAGTGATGTAGGGCAGCGGGAGCGGGGAGATCACATTTCCAGCGGGGACTAGAAAGACTTCAAGGAATATCACCTGAAGGTTATTCAGGAGCAGCTGGCCAGGAGGATCAACTGCCTGTCTAGCCCAGGAGACCCTGCAGCAAAGCTTCAAGAAGTTTGATAATTTTACATACGTACTCAAAGTCAGTGAATGATTACTCAAGTCTTCAGACCCATCGCAGGACCACCCTTTCATGCTGCAAAATCCATCACCCCTTATGAATTTCTATCTATCGCCCTAAGCATTCAGGATGCAAGCCTAACATTCAAATATGCTTTGCACATACACTGTAATGATGTGAGCCTCACACCCATATCTCATAACCTCACATACTTGCATGTGTACAGCAATTCCCCTTGCAGCGTAGGATGTCACTTGGACTGTATCAAAGGAAGTGAATCAAGACACAAAGTCCTTAACTTTGTTCTATTATCAGTAAGTTTCACATAATCAGAAAGGAGAGATTACATCCAGAGTGAATCACAACCCGGTGAATATATATTTCTGGGATTTTGGAGCAGCATGGGATTTCAGTGCAGAGCAGAAAAGTGCTTTTTGCTTGCTTTATTTGAGCATACTTTATAAGGTCTTTTTAACAGGATAAATTGAAGCCCAGGATTGGGAGCCCAACATAAAACAGAGCAACATCACAGGAAAACTATTAATTTACTGGTTGGTAACAGCTGCTAATTTGACTATCTATTAGAAGTTACCCCAAGATTAAAGGTAAATGGGAGAAATATTTTACAGATTAAAAACTAAGTTTTTCTAACAAGTTTGAGATTCTTGCTCCTTGTGTGATAAGAGCACAGATGTAGGGAAGATGAGTAAACCTATCATAGCACAATTGTACACCATTCAAGAGGAGGGAGAAAAGAGAAATGTCATTTCAACTGGGGATGATATAGTCAGGGGAACATACACAGTTCTCTGTGGCCAGGATTGAGAGTCCCGAACAATGCATTGTCTGCCTGGCGTCAGGATATGTCATCTGAGGTGCAGAGGAACTGGGAGTGGGGGTTGGGAGTGGGGGGTGGGGGGAGAAAAATCAAGCTGTAGTGACCTACTTAGGTACCAACGATAAAGGTAGAAAGAGGAAAAGAGATTCTGCTAAGGGAATATGAGTATGTGAGAATATCAAGTTCCTCGGAACAATGATAACCGACGACCTGTCCTGGACTTCCCAAGTAAATGCGACAGCCAAGAAGGCACAACAAGGCCTCTTCTTCCTTGGGCGGCTCAGGAAATTTGGCATGTCCATAAAATCCCTCACCAACTTCTCCAGATGTACCATTGAAAGCATACTGTCTGGGTGCATAATGGCCTGGAAGGGCAATTGCTCTGCCCAGGACTGTAAGAAACTACAGAAGGTGATATGCACAGTCCAGACCATCATGGAAGCCAACCTTCCATCCATGGACTCTATTTACATGGCTTACTGCCACGGGAAGGCAGCCAACATTATCAAAGGCCCATCGCACCCTGATAATGACCACCTACACCCTCTTCCATCAGGCAGAAAATACACACGCACGAGCACGTTCAAGAACAGCTTCCTTCTGGCCGTTATCAGACTGTTGAATTAACTCGAGCCTCAAATAATGTAACCCACAATGTAACCTGTATGCCTCTAAATCTTTTTGATCTGTACATCCATTGCTTGCAGCGATCTGCCTGTACCACTTGTAAACAAAGCTTTTCACTGTATTTCAGTACACATGACAATAAAATCAATCAATCAATCGATAGTCAGGAGCTAAGTTACAAAGCGGAACTGAAAAGGAAATAATCTCCCATTACTACCTGAGTTATGAGCTAATTGGCACAGGCTCCATAAGGTTAAAAAGATAAATGCGTGGCCCAGAGATTGGTGTGAGAGAACCGGGTACGAATTCATGGGACATTGCCACCAGTACTAGGGAAGGAGGGAGCTGTTCCGATGAAGGGGCTTTTCCTGAATCATGCTGGGTCTAGAGTCCCGGTGAATTGCAAAACTAGGGTTGTAGACAGGCTTTAAACTAAATAGTGAAAGGGGTGGTTTCAGCTGCATGGAAAATTAGAAAATCAAAGATAAAAGAGAAGGTCGGATAGCAGGATGCCAGAAATAAAAGGACGGGTCACAATGTGTGTTTGCCATATTGCATCAAGGAAAAAGTGTAGAGAAATTTGATAATAGAACATATGTAAAGGCTTTGTATCTTAATTCATGAAGCATTCAGAATAAAGTAGACAATGTGACGGTGAAAATTGAGGTAAATTAATATCTCATAGCCATTCCAGAAACATGGTTACAAGGAGATTAAAACTGGGAACTTAACATTCAGGGATATTTGATTTTCTGAAAGACAGGGGAGATGGAAAACTCTGATGTCACTGTTAATTAGAATTGAAATGAGAAAAGTTGTGAGAGATGCTCTAGGCTCTGATAATGTAAAGTCCATTTGGGCAGAGGCAAAAAACAGCAAAGGAGAGAAGATATTGGCAGGAGTAGTATAGAGGCCCCTACACAGTTGCCACTCTGTAGGAAATGTTAAAAGAGTAGGGCAATAATTATACGTGACTTTAAGCTTTGTGTTAATTGGATTGATTAAATTGGAAAGGATAGCTGTGACAACAAATTCACAGAGTACATTAGGGTAGCTTCCTAGAGCAATATATCATGCAGTCAACCAGGCAGCAGGCTATCTTGGATCTTGGTTGGTTTAATAAATGAACTCAAAGTAAAAGATCCTTTAGGAAGTAGTGATCATAACATGATAGAAAGTAATATTCAGCTCAAGAGAGTGATACTTGGGTCGGAAACAACTATGTTTAACTTAAATAAAGGGAATTACAATGAAATGAGGATAGAGTTTGCAAAAGGGTTAATAGATTCGCAGGAATGACAATAAGCAAGCAGCGTCAGACATTTAAGGAGGTAATTCATGATTCTCAGCAAAAATACATTCCAGTAAGGAGCAAAGAATGGGATAAACCAACCATGGCTAACCAAGGAAGTTAAGGAGAGTATCAGTTGAAAGGAAAAAACATATAAGGAGGCAAAAGTCAGTGATAGGCCTGAAGACTTGGGATAAATTCAGAATCTAGCAAAAAGATAAAGAGAGAGAAAGTAAACAATGACAGCAAATTAAAGAGGAATGTAAAAACTGACAATAAGAACTTCTTTAAATACATAAAAAGGAAGAGAGAGGAGTGCAGGTTGCTTAGAAAATGAATCTAGGGAGACAGTTAAAAGGAATAAGGAAATGGCAGAAGAGGGTCTGCTATAGCTACAACATCTAAGCTCTGGAACATTTCCACCAGAGACACCTGAGGTCCAATATTTTGGACTGTGAAGCTCTGCTCATGTTAATCAACGTGTTGATTCCTGGCTTCCAGAAGCCGTTGCCAAGAGACTGACCCTAGAGATCCATGCAGCAGCAAGTAAAATCAGAGGGAACATTGCTGACGTCCTTTATGAAAACTTGATGGGAAATGAAATCACAAACAAGGTCATTCATCATGCTGGGCTGATGTAAGAGTTTAGAGAAAAAAACGGAGAACTGCAGATGCTGGAAATCAGATAAAAGGAAATTGCTGGAAAAGCTCAGCAGGTCTGGCAGCATCTGTGGAGATAAATCAGAGTTAACATTTCGGGTCTAGTGACTCTTTCACAGAGCATTTACAGATGTTATTGCACACTTCTGGAGCAGGTGGGATTTGAAGCAAGGTCTTCTGATTTAGAGGCAGGGATACTATCTCTGCACCACAAGAGTTCTAGTTTTTCAAGTTAGTGCTCTAGGCTTAACCATATTCAGCTCCTTCATCAATGACCTTCTCTCCATCATGAGGTCAGGGGACTTTTTTTAATGACAAGTGTTCAGTAGCATTTGAAACTCCCCAGATACTGAAGCAGCCTGTGCTTGCATGCTGTAACCTGGACAACATTCAGGTTTGGGCTGATAACTGGTCTGAAACATTTGCACCACACTAAGCGCCATGCAATTATCATCTCCGACAGCCACTGTTGTTATCCAGTGTCATTACTAATGCTGAACCCACCACTATCAACAATACTGGAGTAGTCATCGATTCAAAACTTAACTGAACCAGTCATATAAATGCTGTGGCTACAAGGATATGTCACGGGCTCGGAATTTTGCAGTGAGTGCCTCACCTCCTGACTCTCCACAGTCCACAAAGCACAAGTCAACACTGTGATGGAATTATCTCTTAATCTCTTAAGGATAGTATTAAACTGGACAGGGTTCAGAAAAGATTTACCAGGATGTTCGAGAATGGAGGGCTTCAGTTGTAAGGAGAGGCTGGATAGCATGGGACTCTTTTAACTGGAATATAAGAGATTGTGGGGAGACCTTATAGAGGTTTATAAAATCATGAGGGGTATAGTTAAGGTGAATGGGCAGGTGTCTTTTCCCTAGGGTGGGGATTTCAAGACGAGAGGGCAAATTTTTAAGGTGAAAGGAGAAAGATTTTAAAAAGACATGAGGGGCAATTTTTTTTACACAAAGAGTGGTTCACGTGTTCCAGAGTGGGTGGTGGACGCTGGAACAGTTACAAAAGGTTAAAAGACACTAGATAATTACATGAATAAGAAATGTTTGGAGGGATGTGGGCCAAGCTCAGGCAAATGGGACTAATTTAGCTTGGGATCATGGTCAGCATGGATTGGTTGGACTGCAGGGTCTGTTTCCACGCAGTATGACTCTAATTACCTGAATGAGCATAGTTCCAATAATAGCCAATAAGCTCACGCCATCAAGGACAAAGCAGGTCATTTGATTGCTATGTCCATCCACATCATAAGTATTCATTACTAACACACCCACTGCACTTGGCTAGCAGTGTGCAACATCAACAGAATGTACGGCAGCAACTCACCAGTCATCCTTAGACAGCATTTTCCAAACTGCAACCCCTGCCTTCCGATGGAAAAGGGCAGCAAATGCATGTACACACCTGTTCCTTCAAGTTCTTTTCCAAGTCATATCCGTCCAAATTTGGAACCAAATCAGCATTCCTTCACTCTCACTGGGTGGGAAACCTGAATCTCTCTTCCAAAAATTACTGTGAATGCATCTCCATCAGATGGACTGCAGTGGTTTATAAAGTAGCTCACCATCACCTTCTCAAGAGCAAGTAGAATTGGAAATAAATACCAATCTTGTCAATGACTTTCTCATTCCAGGATGAATAAGAAAAAAAATCTTAAAAAGAAGGTGCAACCCTCCAGTTAAATAATTAATCATGTTCAAGTTTAATACTTGGTTGAGCACAATGTATAACAGAAGCAGCAACCTTTCAGAGTCCTTAGAATGGAACTGTGTTTTTGCACTGGTAAAAATTACCTTTGTGGGAGTATAAGGTCAGAATCATTCGCCAAAAATTGGGAAAACCTGTTGTTAGTTTCTTTTCCTGTTAGGGTTGGAGACTTTATCACTGGAAATATTACCTCTATAAATCTACTACTGGTCGTTTCTAATCTCAGATGTGATGAGAGATTAAAAACATCAATTTACTGATTCTTGAAATACATTTCTTTGGAAATTAATAGATTTTGTCATGTAACCACAATCCTCAGAACTCAAGTTAAATCCATTATGCATCCAAACAATTTTATTTCTTCTGGCACTGGCCTAGTTTAATGTATTTGCATTAAAATTGTCTGGTTTCTATTTTAAAGTAGTCGTTATCAGTGCACTATTGTATTGGCAGATATCCTGCAACTTGTGGGACTGGTTTTTCTACCTCAGTAGTTTACTGGTAATTTGACCTCTGCTGCCTTCAAGAACAATGATAGCAGGTGCATGGGAACACCATCACCTTTAAATTCCCCTCCATGTCACACAACTAATTTTGACTTGGTGTTCCTTTATCATTGCTGTGTCAAAACTCTGGAATACAACATCTAATGGTACTTTGGGTTACTTACACCAGATAGACTGGAGTGGTTCACCATTATCTCCGCAAGGACAACTGGGAATTAGCAATAAATTTTGGGTTTGCCATGATGGCCACAGCCCAAGAATAATTTAAAAAGTAACTTTTCGGATTTGTTCAGAAAACAAATTCAGACAAAGTTATTAAAGCATCCCACCTAATGTCTCCAGGTGACCTTGTGCTTTATTAGAAAGGCCAAATTCCTGACTCTTATTTGCTACGCGTTTTTGGTCAGATTCAGTGTGGTAAAAGGGAAAACAAAGCTTTGAAAGTGTATTAGTATATCTCCATTGATAAAAATACTGTGGCAAGTTCATGATGTTGGTGATATGCAGTGTTACAAGTATACTGCCTGCTTTGTGTTGATTTTTAAATGTGCCTGTGATGTTGAATTCGCCCTTAATGTCTGAGGCCATTCCAAGATGAATATTTGGAGTTGCAGAAGCTATAAACCATAGCTAAGAGTGGAGTTAAAGATCACTTTCAGAAATGACTTATAAGTTTGTCTATTCTGTAATATTTTAATGCTACTGACAGTCTCAGCACTGTTCCTAGTCTTTTCTTACTTCCTCGATTATTTTTAAACTTACTGTATCATGTTATGAAATGATGACGAACAAAATTAGGAAAATTATTTAAAGGACAGCTTAAACAGGTTCACATGAGACTTGTAGTCACAGATACCAATGCCTCAATGTACACGATCATAGACAATCATATTTGAACCTTAACTTAGCAATGCGAGAAAAGGTTTAGCTTTCCTTTAAGGCAATAACTGACGTCAGCCATTGTTTGCCCTTGGCTGTAATACAAAACCTGTTGGTAAGCATCTCTATTTGTTTATTTTTCTATAAAATTTTAATCCTAGATTTAACAAGACAAACCTCCAACTTTTAAAACAAAAGCCATCAATTGGCTCAACGTAATTGATTTAATAGCACAGCTTGTCCTCTGGGAATGTAGACAATTCTTCTAATCTTGCAATTTTAATGAAAGATATAATTTGCTGCATTTTTTTAATACTTTAAAGCCCTGAGCTCCCAAATAATTCTTGCTATTTTCTTATAAATCAATGAAAACTGGATGCCTAAATCTGCACGCAATATTCAGCATTGGTTTATACAAGATTAGAATACATTAGCTCAACTCAGAATCAAATTATTGTGAAAAATATTGCAGACTGTGTTAAGCTTCGCAGTTGAACAGTTTCACATATGGTGGGTACTTTCTCTCAGTGATCAATAAATTCAGCAAAAGCCTTTTCCTTTGATGCAAATGGACATCCTCATTGTTTCATGTTTACTAATAGAATATACATTAATTTACACTTGTACACATTAAAAATCAATTGGCTATGTCTGATGTCCACCATTCTAGTTCAGATCTATGAATGTTTTTACATTCTCTTGTGAATTCCTTCCACAAATCCAGAGGGGAGGTCGCAGGAATACTGTCAGTTAGGCTGGGGCTCATTCTCTCTGAATGTTTTTACGGAGTTTCATGTGCCAACTCCAAAATGGCCTGAATATCACAGGGGATGGCGCCAGAACTCACCCAGAAGGATAAAAAAAACCCCAGTAAAATTAGTGAATAAAACATACTGGTCTGATTAATCTTGTATACTTCAAAATTGAGGTCTGGCATGACCAGCACATTCATTTCCATGTGTAACTGTTTATTTTACTTCTTTATTTCTTTGGGCAGAGATTCCTTAGGTAGCAGCCTCAGGTCAGTCATAACACTTTCACTGGTGAGGGTTGTGAAGTCCCACTCTGGAGATTTGAGCATATCATCCAGTCTGATACGAGTGCACCACTGCTAAACTGATCAAAGTTTATTTTGGATCATGCCTTGTTTTCCCTGAAGTCCTTGGAAAAGATCTCTTTTGGCACAATTTTGTGAAGATTGGCAACATTCTCCCAGTGTTCAGGGCAACACCACTGAAACATTCACATGCTAATTAGCACTCATCTTTTGATTTGCAGTTTTTATTTTCTGTAATCTGTATATAGTGAATTGAATTTGTAAACCATCTGGTCCCTTTCCTTTCTGTTTCTTCAAAAGTATATATTTGCTTTTTTATTTGCAGCTTGTGTCAATTGCAGAGCTGCTATAATTAGTATTCATGACAAGGTAGATACTAGATAGTTCTGTTTTACTTTCTCACGCTGCTTTCTATTCTGTTAGTTAAATGTCAAATACTTGGCTTGCTCATTTATTTCCAATACTAACAAATCTAATTATCTGATTGAACTTCAAGGTGAATATTGATTGATATCAGTACACATCGTTCTGTTGCAGCGATAGTGTGTTCAATTTCTTGGAGGTGAGATGAATTGACAAACTGGATTGGAATTCCTTGCTGGATTTGGGTGAATTTCAATGCAGTTTAAAGAATAATTAGGTCTGAACAGACTGGAAAAGAATTTCAAAAATATAAGAATTGGGGGCAAGAGTTGGCAATTTAGTCCATCGAACTTGCTCTGCCATTCAATACGATCATGGCTGGTTCCATCTTGGCTTCAACTCAACTTTCCTGCCTGCTGTCCATACCCCCTCAAACCATTTATTCATTTAAAATCTGTCTATCTCCTCCTTAAATTTACTCGACGTCCCAGCATCCACTGAACTCTGGGGTAGTGAATTCCACAGGTCACAACCCTTTGAGAGAAGTAATTTCTCCTCATCTGTTTTAAATCTGCCATGGCTTATTCTAAAACTGCCGTCTCATTCTAGATTGCCCCACATGAGGAAACAGCCTTTCTACATCTACTTTGTCAATTCCCATTAGCTTTTATATACCTCAATTAAATCTCTTCTCATTCTTCTAAACTCTAGGGAGTATAGGCTAAGCTGCTCAATTCCTTTTCATAAAGATAAACCCCTCAGTCTGAATTCAATCTAGTGAACCTCCTCTCAACTGCCTCCGATACAACTACACCCCTCCTCAAGTAAGGGGACCAAAATACATATACAATGTTCCAGATGAGATCTCACTAATGCCTTGTACAGTCGCAGCAACACTTTGTATGACGATGCTGTCATTTTAGGAGGTTATTGTGTCCTGGATTTTTTTGACGAGAGGGTTAAGGTAGAGATGCCAAGCTGTCTCTAAGAATGACAACAATTTGTCAGGTGTTGGGGTTTTTAAAAATTGGAATAATGGAAGCAGCCTGGGTGTGGCTAGCTCTCACAGACCAGGCTTTCTAGCTCTTGTAGTTTTTAGAGTTAGTTTTTAAGCAGAAGCCTTTGGGTCTCAAAAGAGTTGGAAGCTTCAGTGAATGTCTCCTAGCTGCTATTCTGTTGATGTTTCTTCCTTCTGGATTGGAGAACTGCATGTGAGAATCTGTGACAACAAGGTGCAGGGCTGGATGAACACAGCAGGCCAAGCAGCATCATAGGAGCAGAGAGGCTGACGTTTCGGGCCTAGACCCTTCATCAGAAAAGGGGGAGGGGAAGGGGGTTCTGAAATAAATAGGGAGAGAGTGGGAGGCGGATAGAAGATGGATAGAGGAGAGGATAGGTGGAGAGGAAACAAACAGGTCGAAGAGGCGGGGATGGGGCCAGTAAAGGTGAGTGTAGGTGGGGAGTTAGGAAGGGGATAGGTCAGTCCAGGGAGGACGGACAGGTCAAGGGGGCGGGATGAGGTTGGTCGGTAGGAGATGGAGGTGCGGCTTGAGGTGGGAGGAGGGGATAGGTGGGAGGAAGAACAGGTTAGGGAGGCAGGGACGAGCTGGACTGGTTTTGGGATGCGGTAGG
>NC_063354.1:6011799-6041198 GCF_021869965.1 Rhincodon typus | reverse complement strand
TCATTTGCTTCTCCCAAATGAGGCCTCTTTTCATTCAATATTCAAAGAAAGGGGAGCATACTTGAAGTGTTCTTCTAGATGACCATGGAGAAAGATTAAGAAAGTGTAGGAATATCTGTGACAGCAACCTGGAACTATATAGCACTGCTGCTTCTGCAACAACCTCATCATCGTGACACCTCTCTGATCAATGGTTCTAATATCTCTCATTCAATATAAAAATCAACACCATAACTTTGGTCGAATGGACCAACGGGCAACTAGTGTAGGCAAACAATTTAAAGCACTAAAATGTTATTGCATAGTTCCAAATATTCCCTTTGGTCTTGTATTTACAGAGATTTTGCACCAGTACAGCATAAAAAGTATTGCTTCAAAACCCTGCATACTAAGTCTGCCACTAAAAAATGCACAATAAAGAAAGGACACAAAACTGAAAGATTTAAGAATTAGTAACATTTAAATAAAAATTACTTCCTCATTCTCCTACTTTGACAACCATGTACCACACCAGCAAAGAAGGAGCTGTTTAGAAATCTGTTACTCCACTTTCGCTGATGTTATTATGTAGTGATATATTTAAAGGTTGATAAAATTATTCAAGGTGACTGAAGGATGTCATAATGGATGATATGCAGTTAATGAAGCAAGTTTGATAAGATATGCCAAGAAATCTTGCTAGGATTCATAGCATGAAACCCTCAAAAGAAAGGAAACAATTCAGAATTAGCCAAAATAAAAACAACTCCGTATTTTTGAATTGTGTTCCCTCACTCTAGTCTTTCCACAAGTGGAAACATCCTTTCCACATTCAATCCTGTTACGTCACCTCAGGATCTAATATGCTTCAATATGTTTTCTGACAAAAAGCACAGCTGCATTGTATGCCTATGTGGAATGTTTTTAAAAATAATGCTAGCCTATTAATAAATACTGCTTCCATCTTACAAAGAGATTGAAAACTTCCTTTTGCTAACATTGAACTTTCTACTGCACAGCCACTTCCTATAACAAAAAGTACAAGCAACAATATCTACAAAGTTCCCTTTTTACTTGATGGATACCCTAACAGCATTTGCATTTTCTTCCTGAATTGAAATATCAGTAAAAAGGACATACATGAGATCACAAGCTTAAAAAAAGCAAACAACAAAATGAAACAACAAAGAAAAACAGAATGATGGGAATAGAAAGGCAGAAAGAGAACTTAAGAGGTGAGGCAGAAAACAGAAATGGAGGAAGACAGACAGGAATCAATGGGTGTCGGGGGCAAACTCTCCAGTGGTAGAAGTCATACCTGACACATAGGAAGATGGTTGTGGTTGTTGACGGTCAATCGTGTCAGCTTCAGAACATCTCTGCTGGAGTTCCTCAGGGTAGTGTCCTAGGCCCAACAGTCTTCAGCTGCTTCATCAATGACCTTCCCTCTGTCATAAGGTCAGAAGTGGGGATGTTCACTGATGATTGCACAATGTTCAGCACCATTCCTGACTACTGAAGCAGTCCATGTTCACATGCAACAAGGTCTGGACAATATCCAGGTTTGGGCTGACAAGTGGCTAGTGACAATCGTGCCACACAAATGCCAGGCAATGACCATCACCAATAAGAGACAATCTAAACACCACTCCTTGATATTCAATCGAGTTACCATCACTAAATCCCCCACTATCAACATCCTGGGGGTTACCATGGACCAGAAACACAACTGGACTCACTACATTAACACAGTGGCTACAAGAGCAGGCCAGAAGCTAGGAATACTGTGGCGAGTAACTCACCTCCTGACTCCTCGAAGCCTGTCCACTATCTACAAGGCACAAGTCAGAAGCGTGATGGAATACTCTCCACTTGCCTGGATGAGTGCAGCCCCAACAACACTCAAGAAGTTTGTCACCATCCAGGACAAAGCAGCCCGCTTGATTGGCACTACATCCACAAAAGCATCCACTCCCTCCACCGCCGACGCTCAGCATCGTGTACTGTCTACAAGATGCACTGCAGAAATTCACCAAAGATCCTCAGACAGCACCTTCCAAACCCACGACCACTTCCATCTGGAAGAATAAGGGCATCAGACATATGGGAACACCACCACCTCCAAGTTCCCCTCCAAGCCACTCACCATCCTGACTTGGAAATATATCGCCATTTCTTCACTGTCGCTGGGTTAAAATCCTGGAATTCCTTCCCTAATAGCATTGTGGGTCAACCCACATCAGGAGGACTGCAGCAGTTCAAGAAGGCAGCTCACCACTACCTTCTCAAGGGCAACTAGGGATGGGCAAAAAAATGCTGGTCCAGCCAGCGATGCCCACATCCCACAAATGAATAGAAAAAAAAGGAAAACTGAAGTAAAGGTAGAAGTGCGAAAATGTGGTGTGAAGCAAGACAGAGTGAGGGAGGGGAGAGTGAAATAGAAGGGGAAAAGAACAAAACAAAAATTTGCAAGCTTACAGGAGGTCCCAATATGATTACCTAGATGTTGCACATGACTATGAAGCTTAAAAGGATGCAGGAATGCGTCTCATGTAAAGAAAACCTAAATGAGGCTCAATAGTACATCACCTATCTATCTACACACTTTCCCCACCCCTTTTCCATCACCTGCATTGAATATGTTTTCAAAAAATAGGCACTGATTTGATAATCAGATTTGATAATATGAAAAATGTAAACTCTTATTTTTGAATATCACATTGTTATACTTGGCATACATGTTGAGGAGTAAATCTTAAATTAACAACGTGAATACTCACTAGCTTAAAGCATTTTTAGACCAAATATTTCTGACCAAACATTTATCAGCTTCAATATTTATGATATTCTTCTGAAGAAGATTCATACTGGATTTGAAACATTTACTCTGTTTCTATCCTTAAAGATGCTATCGGACTTGCTGAGCTTTTCCAACACTCCTGTTTTTATTTTAAATTCACAGTATTTTAATTTTATTTAAATATTTATAATGTCCAGAAAATAATGATCAAGAACTTCTGTTTCAAACTCTTGTTCAGCTATTAACAAAAAATGTTTCATTCTCATGTTTTTGAAATACGTTACTGGTAAATTACATTAGATATTATGCCCATTCTTATAATAACTGAATATTCAGCAAAAACAGTTTCAGTGGCATTCGTAGTTCCACAGTAGAAACAAATCAAACAGGAAATGGGCTTTTTTCTCACTTTTCTCCTTTGAGCAGCAATTCTGACACTATTAAAATTAAATTGCTTTTTTGAACATGGTTATTATCTAGTTCGTTTGAATTTGAGTACTATTTTGATGACTCTTTTAACGAGATATTTATCTGATAATAGTAAGTTCCTTCTTTTCACAATGAGTCACAAAGAGAGAAAGGTTGTTGAGGACAGTAATGAGTGCAGTGTTCAAAGTACTCTAACTTTAGATATAACATTGTGAAGAATGCAGAACAGGGGGTCAACATTGTAGAGAATAACAGACGGTAGGTAATGATTACAGGACTGTAATCTTATTGATGACGTTAAAATTGCCAGAGTGAAATCCAAGCAATTTATCCACGTCATTGGATTTCATTTCTGATAATACCTTGTAGTCTTGAAAATCATTTCCCACTGTCTTGTAATTATTTTTAGCATTGCGCTATTTTTCTATCTGACCATGTACCAGATACTATTCTGAAATCTCTGAACCTTTCCAGAGCTTTCCATGTTTGGAAATAAAGATATTGCAGACAGGTTTTATATCTGCAACTTGTTCAAAAAATTGATGTTAAATATGTTATGGTTCCCTAGGATATAAAACATGTCCCCTTTGTAAACTATGATGATTAAATGTGCATTGACAGAAGCTAAGGCAAAATCTTTCTTTTCATGCATGGCTAACTGTAACTGTTCTAGTCCCTTGCAGATTTCTGTGAAAAAAAACTGATAGCTGAAAGCAGCATGCTAGTGTCAGAAATCTACTAAAATTACTTGTGCCATTAGACCTGAAGGGTCACGGAGAGAAATAATTTCTTGTTCATTACAAAGTCATTTGATGTCTCATTATTGTACGATAGATAAGAGGTATCTCTTGGTAAATTTACAAAATAACTGTCCAGTTGAGATGCTCAGATTGTTTTAAGTGTCAATATAGTTAAGTAAAATAAAATCAGTAGGAAAATAGATGATAGCTGATAATTTATTAATTGGTGTTTGGATATATAAAGAAGGAACAAAGGTCTCGTGACACAGTGGTCCTGAGTTGTATCATAACATTTCCAAACAGGTTGATTAAAAAACTTTTGGCCTTCTGTCACAATGGTAATGTCCCTACCTCTGGGCCAGAAGGTCTGGGGTCAAGACTCACCTTCTCAGGGATATCATGATATGATTAATCAGGAGATTGTAGGTAAGGGTGGCATGGTGGCTCAGTGGTTAGCACTGCTGCCTCACAGCGCCAGAGGCCTGGGTTCAATTCCCCTTGGGCAACTGTCTGTGTGGAGTTTGCATGTTCTCCCCAGGTCTGCGTGGGTTTCCTCCAGGTGCTCTAGTTTCCTCCCACAGTCCAAAGATGTGCAGGCTAGGTGGATTGGCTGTGCTAAATTGCCCATAGTGTTCAGGGATGTGTAGATTAGGTGGGTTTGGGGAATAGGTCTGGGTGGGATGCTCTGAGGTTCATTGTGGACTTGTTGGGCCAAAGGGCCTGTTTCCATGCTGTATGGATTCTAAAAATGATTTTAACCATGAGGTTTGTTTCAAGTCCAACCTGTCCCAAAGATGTGTCATACATATCTGAACAGGTAGATTACAAATAATTTAAAAAGAGGGAGACAAAGCATCATATGAGAGTGATAGTGTCCCAAACTCTTGGCCAGAAGTTCTGGGTTCAATCCCACCTGCCCCAGAGATATCACAATATGCCTGAACAGTTGATTAAAAATAATTAAAACAGACTCCAAATGTTTTCAATAAGCACATAAATATTTAAAAGGTAGTAGAAGGATGAGGAAAAGAACTGAGTAAGAAAAGATATTTACCAATGGCTGAAGTATTATGTGAATACTTTGCATCTGTCTTTACAAAGGAAGCATATGCTACTCAAGCCATGATGACAGGAGAATAAATTCAGACACAGGCAGAGTTCAAAATTGATAAGGAAAGTACAAAAGGACAGGTTAAACACACATAGTGAAAATTTTTAGCTGATCAAAGGGAGCCAGGATGGATTTATAAAAGGTAGGTAATGTTTGATAAAATTGAATGTACTTTTTGAAGAGGGATTTAAAGCAGTGGCCAGGGAAATGTCCATACATGTTATTTATTTTCATTTCCAGAAGGCATTTGGTAAACTCCATCATGAGAGATTTTTCAATCAACTTGAAGCTAATGAACAAAGGCAAGTTATTGACTGACCTGGTTTGGAAACTGGCTGAGTGGAGAAGACGAGTAAGGGGATACAGGGCAGGCACTTTAATTGACAGGATGTGGTAGTGCAGCGAGTATTTGTGCTGGGGCCCCAGCTATCTAATGTATTCATTACCAAATCAGATAATGGATAGAATACCAAATCAGTTAATGGATTGAACAACAACAGAAATTGCTGGAAAAGCTCAGCAGGTCTGGCAGCATCTGTGGACAGAAATCAGAGTTAATTTTTCAGGTCGAGAGACCCTTCCTCAGAACTGTCTATAGACATGCCTGATTTGATAATCTTCAATACTTTCCTTTCTTAGCCCATAACCTTTGATTATAAATCTGTTTATTTAAGTCTTGAATATACTTAATGACCATCTTCAACAGCCCTTCTGCAGTAAACAATTCCACAGATTCACCAACCCCAAGTACAACCTACATAACCTCTCCTCATAAGAAATCCCTTCCTAAACAAGGTCAACTTTGTCAATCTTCTCTGCACTTCCTCCAATGCCAGTATACAGAATTATAGAATCCCTACTGTGTGGAAGCAGACCATTCGGCGGATCAAATTCACAATGACCCTCTGAAGAGTGTCCTCTACCCTATCCCTGTAACCCTGCATCTCCCATGGCCAATCCACCTAAGCTGCAATCTTTGGACTGTGGGAGGAAACCACAGCACCCGGATGAAACCCATGCAGACACAGGCAGAATGTGCAAACTCTACACAGACAGTCACCTGAGGGTGGAATCAAACCTGAGTCCCTGGCGCTGTGAAGCAGCAGCGTTAACCACTGAGCCACCATGCCACCATCATTCATTACATAAGGCTCCTAAAAATTGTTTATCACATTGCAGCTATGGTCTAACCAGTACTTTGTACAGTTTTAGCAAGACCTTTCTATTTTTATACTGCAGTCCCTTTGAAATAAAGGCCAAGAGTCCATTTGCCTTCCCTATTACCCATTGAACCTAGATGTTAGTGTTTTGTGACTCATGCACGAGGACCTCCAAATCCCTCTATACTGCAACTTTCTGCAATCTTTCTCCATTTAAACAATATTCAGCTTTCTATTCTTTCTGCCAAAGTGCATAACCTTACACTTCCCATTAACTTGTCTAAATCCCTCTGAGACCTTTTGTATCATCCTCACTATTTGCCTTTCGACTTTTGTCATTCACTTTTGTGATTGTCATTCAAGTCATCAATACATATTGTAAATAATTATGGTCCAGCCCTGATCCCTGTGGCAGTTCACTAGTTACAGGTTGCCATCCTGAAAGCACCCCTTTTCTTCTAACTCTCTATCTTCTATTTGTTAGCTAATCCTCTATTCATGCTAAGATACTACCCCCAACACCATGAGCTCCTATCTTATTAATTTGCTTTATCAAATGTCCTTTGGAAATTCAAATATGTTATATCTACTGGTTCCCCTTTGTGTACCCTGTTTGCACCTCCTCAAAGACTAATAAATTTGTCAGGTGTGATTTCCCCTTCATGAAGCCACGCTGACTCTGTGCATTTTTATTATGTTTTTCTAAATGCTCTGTTATTACATCCTTTATCATAGATTCTAACATTTTCTCAACAACAAATGTTGTTGAATCTCGACTCCTGATTCTCATTTCCATGGGAAAACTCTGCCTTGGAATCAACTAGTGGTATATCTGGTCTGTAAGGTTCGGTACAGCAATATGGCATTACAACAAGGATGACTCATTTACCATCTGATCAACCAACTATTTATTTTGAACCTACGAAATAAAGGAAAATGGAAAACTAATACACAATTAAAGATCTTGCTTTGGTTTAAACACAGCACACAGGCTACACCTGATGAAACAGTTAACAATTTGGATAATTACCCCCCCCTCAAAAAAGTCAGAATTGGATTCATGTGAAATAACAAACTGAATACTTAAAGGGCTCCTCTACTAATTTTATGTATTTAGTTAAATACTTTACCATTCACCCACCAATCAACAATATAATAATACATGGGGTACTCACTGTGTATTCTGTATCACGTTCCCATCAATAAAACAGCACATAAAGGGAAAGATAAAGACACAGTAAGTAAAGGTAGCTTGGATTTATTATTTACAATGAACATTTTAAGTACATTCAGCAGTATAAAAACTACAAACCAAATATTATAAGCCACTGGCGGTACAACCAGTTTGAATTACTATTTTAGTGTGGGGCTGGAGGAAAACAGCAGGTCAGGCAGCATCAGAGGAGGAGGAAACTTGACGTTTTGGGTTTACACCCTTCATTCGGAGGGTGTAAACCCAAAGTGTTGACTTTCCTGCTCCTCTGATGTCGCCTGACCTGCTGTGTTCCTCCATCTCCACACTGTTTTGACTCTGACTCCAGCATCTGCAGTTCTTGCTATCTCTGAATTATTATTTTCCTTGGGGCAAACAATATCAAGACTTTCCACACTGTAGGGATTCTAGGATTCTATGAAGACTGCCACACATATAGCTTGAGAACAGAAAAATCCTAAAGTCTTCTTTACACAAATAATTTATGGTTGGTTACTTATTACTCCTCAAGTCACGATCAAATATTCTGCCCTGTTGGTCATCAACATGGTAATTTCATAGTGATTCAGACCTTTTGATTCAACTTTGGATATTATTATGTGTGAAAGCAGAAATCCTTTCTCCCCTGGATCATCCACCAGTTATGGTTAAAAAGGGAAACTAATTTCAGGCCTTTGCCAATATTGTTACACACTGTCAGCCAGTTAATGTATCAGAGAGCTGAGAGATCAACCTCCTGCAGATTACTATCCTTGCAACAATCTGACTGAAATTGAGAGGCTCACTAATCTTCTAGAAGTCTCCGTGGCCAAATGTGTTAAATCTGCTTTGAACTAATCTACTTCCAAGTCTAACTGTACTTTCATAAAGTCAGATTAAGTGTCTTCATTGCTTAGGTCCTCAAGAGTGCTGGCTCTATTAAACTTAAATTTCAACAAAAACACTCCATCAGATTGCAGAATAGTAAAAATAGAAAAGTTATATTAGAAATAGTGATGTCAATCGTGTCAAGTGTTATACATCTGAAATCCAATAAAATACTCAAAGGGACAATAAGAAACCGCAAGAAAAATGGTAACTGAATTTTGAAGTAATCCAGCCATTTATATATGGCTGAGTATTTTTCCAAAGAGTGAATATGTTTTTGTTTCCATGTTACAGGTCTCAAATGAGGAAACATAAGGGATAATTAAATACCACAGGCTGGTTCAACTTGAATGAATAAGCTACTTCTTGCGACATAATAAAATGGCTAGTTTTGTTTTTTTTACTTCTAGTTAGTATTTAAAACTCAGTTTTATTTAATTAGTTAGTGTTGATCACAACACTGAGGAGAACTTTACCTGTAGATCTCCTTAGGCCAACAGAACGTAAGTCAAATAACAATCACTCTATCTTAATGTGTCCTCTGATATTACTTCATCTGCTCTATGCTACTTCCAATACTTGGTCTTCAGTACTCTATTTAAAGATAGAATATTGCTTTCAATGTAAAGTACGATACTTCTATCCAGTTACAGACAAGTTGTTTTTTGAAAGTACTCATGGGGGTCAGCATTGAATCACTGAGTCTGAGTCCTGCTTTATTGACTTTCTGCAGTTGCAGGGCAGATTACATTTTAATGTTCACTGGCATTCTTCACTTTGAACAACACCCAACTGAAATTTCAAACTTGAAAGGTGTTTAATTGTAAAGACTTGTGCCCAAAAGAACAGCATTCAGTTCAACTGCAGTTACAAGATGTTTCATCTGCTTTCCTCCAGCTGAGTTGGAGTCCAGATATCTATACGCATTTTTACATCACAAGGAATTTAGATTGGCAAATGAAGGTCAAATATATATTTTTATTCTACAGTCACTTCTCTTCCATTATATCAAGTTAAGAGCATGAATGATGTCCTATTTCTTTTCCACTCCAATTATAACTGAATCACTCCATTGACCTCCTAATGTTCAATTACAATACAGTGTGGTCTTTTCACCTCTTACCGCTCGGTCCAGTTCCTTCTATCAATTCTAATTGCAGCCCTTCCTAGAATCTGCTTTACCAAGTATAACATGTGCAGTATTTTGTTGCCTCCCTCCCCAAAATAGAAATCATTCTTGATCCTCATTCTCCCGTTCAATTCCTTCTTCATTGAAAAATTTTGGTTGTCAAATGCTGTCACTATGAAGGAATGAGAAACTAAGGGTTTCATAAGTAAAATGATGCCTCTCAGAACTGAGACAATTGTGTTAGTTCATCGCCACAATCTAATTTGCAACATTCAGCATGACAACTGACAAGATATATTTGAATGAACTGCAAGCAATAAAGAAAGAATTAAAACTAAATGTTGGAGAGTTGCAGAACAAATTAAAGATATATAAGCAGACAGACTCTGAGATGAAGAAAATGCACAAAATACTTATGGATCATGGAATAATTGCTTCAAGGAAACCAACGTAACAATTCATGTATATCAGAGTTCTATATCAGTTACACAAACCTGGAACTACCTCTAGGATCTTAAAAAAAATCAACTCAAGGACAGCATTGCCAAACATGTGTGCTGTACCACTGTGTTTAAGGAGAAGGAGTTTGTCATTGCTGGCACAGTAAGCTCCCTGTTTACGTCACTAAAGAAAATTAGAAACAATATCCAAAGGTGAATCTTGCACTATATTAGAATGCTGCAGAATTGCTGATGGCAAATTACTTTCCTCCTCTCAACAACAAAAATATACATTATCCAGGAAAAGAACAAAAAATAGACAGTGGGGGTGTGGGGTGTCTTGCAGTAAATAGTAAAATAACCTTCAAAAATAGACTCAAAAATTAAGTAAAGTCAAGGGCAGAGGGATGGAGGGATAGAGGATTTAGTTACATATTAACACTTTATGATTGAGCCTTGATTGCAAATCGACATTGGGCTATTTTATACAATGACTTCCCACATTGACTACAGAATGCTGTCGTGCTACAAACCATGATTTAAAATCCAATTGCTTCAAATAAAAAGAAGTGAATAAGCTGCATTTTGAAGTGTGCAATAGTTTCCTAGAATGTTCTAGAACAAGATCAATGAAAATTGATTAAGATGTGATTCTCATATTCTCAGGTAAAGCCAATGCAACAATTTTGAGAGATAAATTTTCTCAGGTTTGCACCATTAATAAATGCTCTATGAAGCTGTACATATTACATCAAAGAAAGAAAAGGTTGGAATTTTAAATAAACTTAGCATTTGGTTTTAATAGCGACACTTGGAAACAGTAGCTTAGTAACTGCTACAGTCTGTTCTGTTAGCTCAGTAACAAGTGTTCTCTCTTACTGCAATTATTTGCATGTCAATTATATTAAGACAGATATGGCTAGGTTCATGTAAAATGCCCTTCTGAAAACAAAGAAATACATTTTGAGCCCACCTATATTTCATAGCAAGCTGAGATGTATCGATTTCCACAACAGGCAGCACGTGTCAGGTCGAGAGATAAGAATTGACAGGAAAAGGCTTTTCAGCCCTTTCAGAAAGCCCAGTTGTTGATGTCATTAATTTCTGTGCTTTCTGTACCTTGGGTTAATGCCTAAATTTTAATCATGGTCTACTCCAGTTTTTTTTCCATTTATTAAATTAATTTGTTTCATTTCTTCTTTCTCTTCTCCTCTCAGCTCCAAGGAAGACTAGGGTTACATATTAGGGGTTGAAACATAGGAACAGGTGTAGGCCATTCAGACCCCCCCACGCCTGTTCTAACATTCAATGAGACCACAGCGGATCTGTGGCCCAACTCCATACACCTGCCTTAGGCCCAAATCCATTGATACCTTGCTTCACAAAAAAACTATTTCAGATTTAAAATTAATAACTGATCTAGCATCCACTGTCATTTGTGGAAGATAGTTCCAAACACCTCCCATCCTTTGGTGTAGGAGTGCTTCCTAATATCTCTCCTGAATGGTCCGGCCCTAATTTTTAGGCTATGCCCTGAGTTCTAGAATCTCCAACCAGTAGAAATTTTTTTTTTATGTACCCTGTCTTTTTCTGTTAATTTCTTGAAGACTTCGATCAGATCACCCCTTAACCTTACAAATTCTATAGAAAACAAGCCTAATTTGTTATTATTGTAATAACATTATTATTGTTGTACAATAACCTCACAAATGCAGGTATCATTCTTTTAAACTTATGTTGTACTAAGGTGTGGTTCCCAGATCTGCTGACAGAACTCCAAGTGGGGTCTGACCAGGGTTTTGTATAACTGCAGCATCACTTCTAAGTCCTTGTACTCCAGTCCTCTAGATAAAAAGGCCAGCATTCCATTAGTCTCCTTGATTATTTTCTGAACCTCTTCATGACATGTTAAACATCTGTGCACCTGAACCCCAGTCTCTTTGAACATGCGCTGCATTTAACCCCATACCATTTAGAAAGTACCCTGATCTATGCTTTTTCAGTCCAAAATGATTTATGGTAGCCCTCCAGCGCCGTCCAAATTGACTTTGTCAATAGCTAACCTCAGAGACAACAAGCTGCAAAATGTTCGTATGCTTCAATAGTGGAAAATTTTAAATTAGTGCACGCAGTTGCAATAACAAGATCATAACTTACGTAGTGATTTGCCATTGACCTATGAGATGCGGGTCTCTGCTTAAAAATGCACAATCTTAGTTCTGGCATAACAGAGAGATACCTTGCACAAAATTGGACGTTAAGAAAAGTTTTCCAAGAGATGCCTCAAGATTTGGGTTGGATCTAGTGGGGGTGTCAGGGGTCTTGCTTGCATACTGGAGGGAAGAACAGGGATCTACAGCAAGGGTTAATTCAAGGCCCCCAGCAGCAAACCCCATCCTGATGTCAGATTCTCCAATAAGGGGCTCAGTACCTTTGAATGAGAGGCCAAGCCTGGCAGCCTGCAAGCAACCCAGCATGGGTTTGCTTTTCATGCATCCCATGTAGTAAACCCTGTGTCTGTTGCTGGATTAAACACCCCCTCTGTTATTGGATTAACATCAGCGGCATGAGATTAGGCCCTTGAGTGGGCAACAACTGTGTACTAAAACGCCTCAATTGGCAGTGGAGTCTTTCCACCGCGGACTTAATGAGACTGCTGCAGGGAAGGTGACAGACTTCCACAACCATTGTTTTCTTGTGTGATTAAATGCCATCCTATATTTCTAATACTTTGGTTAGGCTGTGTTGGAAAAGCACAAAAGACAAAATACCCATATACTAAAAATGGTAATCTTTCTAATTCAATATTATTATACTGTCAATCTCAAAAACTAATATCAAAAAACACCTCGTCAAAGATCTCATTAACATTTATTCCTTTTAACTAAAAATGAGTTAAAACATAATAATGTAGCACTAGAAAAATTGGCTGCATTTGAAGTTGGTAAAGATATCTACCACTCCATTTCCCCGCCACCGCTTTTTGGTAAATCAGACTAAAAAGCTGAGCTCCTGCTCCCAGATTCCAAGCAGAAACTGAAGTGTGAGAATCTGGTACAGAAAGTCGTACAATGCTGATCTGAGGTAATGGGATGAACTCCTATGTGACTGCTTGGAGTCGGTGGACTGGTCCATATTCAAGAGCTTAGTGGCCAACCTAAATGAGTATGCACCATAGAAAGCATCCTATCTGGAAGCATCACTGCTTGTATGGCAACTGCTCTGCCCAAGACCACAAGAAATTACAGAGAGTTGTGAACATAGCCAGTCCATCACGCAAGCCAGCCTTCCTTCCACTGACTGTCTACACCTCCCGCTGCCTTGGGAAAGCAGCCAACATAATCAAAGGCCCCTCCTATGCCATTAAACTCTATTCTCCCTTTTCCATCGGGCAGAAGACACAAAAGTTTGAAAACACATACCAACAGATTTATGAACAGCTTCTTCCCTGCTGTTATCAGACTTATAAACAGACCTCTCATATATTAGAGTTGATCATTCTCTGCACCTTCTCTGTAGCTGTAATGCTATATTCTTCACTCTGTTCTACTACACTGCTATACTTAACACCTAAAGAAGAAACAAGGCTCCAAAAGCTTGTGTTTTCAAATAAACCTGTTGGACTATAACCTGGTGTCATGTGATTTTTGACCTTGTCCACCCCAGTCCAACGCTGGCACGTCCACGTCGTACTTATGTAAGGTATGATTTGTTTGGTTAGTATGCAAAACAATTCCTTTTCATTGTATCTCAGAACATGTGACAAGAAAAATCAAATCATTAGAAATGGATAGAATGCATCCCAGGAAGTAAGTCGGGGAAGTAAGAGTGGAAAATGGAAACAGATTTATCATAGTCTTTCAATCATCCTTTGATACTGGGGTGGTGCCAGAGGACAGAGAATTGTAAATGTTCTACATTTATTCAAAAATGATATAAGGCTAAATGCAGCAGCTGCGGGCCAGTCAGTTTAACATTGGTGGTCAGAAAGCTTTTAAGAAGAAAATCTAAGACAACAATAGTAGACAAGATGGATTAAGTCAAGGAAATCCAGCATGCAATTGTTATGGGAAATTGTGTTTTAACTGATTTGATTGAGATTTTTTTGATGAGGTAACAGAGAGAGAGAGGATTGCTGAGGGTAATGCATTTGATGTGGTGTATATGGACTTCTAAAAGGTGTATAATGAAGTGCCACATAACAGGCTTGTCAGCAAAGTCGAAGCCTATGTACCAAAAATGGCAGCACAGATACAGAGTTGGCTGTGTGGTATGAAACAGAAGGTACTGGTAAAAAGTTGATTATTGGACTGGACAGTAACATACCCTGGTGTTTTCCAGCAGTTGGTACCGGGACTACCGACTTTATTTGGTACATATTCATAATTGAGACTTAGGTGTACAAGGTATAATTTCAAAATTTACATATGATACAAAACTTGAAAGTACTGTGAACTGAAAGGAGGGTAGTGATGAACTTCAAGAGGACACAGGCAGGTTGGTGGAATAGGTAGGCACATAACAGATGAAATTTAATCCAGAGAACTGTAAAGTGATCCAATTAGGTTTGAAGAATGAAGACAGGTAATGTAAAATTATAGGTACAATTCTAAAGTGGTGCAGGATCAGAGACACTTGATCAGAGACCACTTGGGGTTGACCATGGTATGAGAAAAGACAACGGCATACCATGACCAATCAGCGCTGCAAAGTTCTTTAGTCTAACATCTGGGTGCTTATGCCAAAATTGGCAGAAAGCTAACTGCAATATCTTATCTATCCTTAGGTGTGTCTTATCATACTCATCAGAAACGGTGCACAGTGGTTTATGGGGATGGGGGGGTGAGGTAGTGAACTGCCTCGAGATGCTTCAAATTTAACTCCAAATGCTATGAAGTCCCATAACATTAGGTCAAATATGGGCAAGGCCACTTGCTGGCTGCTATCTCCCTCAGTTGGCAAGTCAGTACCCCTTCATGTTGGCGACCATACAGGATACACCCTGAAGGTAGCAAGGGCATGGAATGTAATCTGGGTGGAGGACTTCAATGCCCTTCATGAAGAGTGACTCGATAGCATCGCTGATGACCAAGCGGCTGAGTCTTGAAGGAAACATTTGCCAGACTGGACTTCTGCTGCAGGTGTGGGGAATCTGAGGGCAAAAAGAAAAACAACTTGGCTTTACTCTCACCAAGCTATCTGTTGCTGATGCACCTGCGATAGTATTGCTAAGAATGACCACCAGCGACACTGTATGGAGACAAAGTCCTGTCTTCACATCAAAGACATCATCCATCGTATTGTGTGGAACCACCACCATGCTAAATGGGACAGATTCATAAGAGATCCACCAGCTCAAAGTTGAGTATCCATGAGATAATATGATATAAGATATAGTCGCAGAAAATAAAATAATGAGGGGGATAGATAGGGTTAATGGTAGTTTTCTTTTCCCTTGGATGGAGTTTTCAAGGCTAGGGGATATATTTTTAAGGTGAGAGGAGAGAGATTTAAAAGAGACATGAGAGACAAATCTTTTACACAGAGAGTGGTTCACGTGTGGAATGAACTTCCTGAGGAAGTGGTGGATGCGGGTACATTTACAATGTTTGAAAGACATTTGGATAAGATAGGTAAGGTTTGGAGGGATATGGGCCAGGAGCAGACAGGTGGGACTAATTTAGTTTGGGATTATGTTCGGCATGAACTGGTTAGACCGAAGGCTCTGTTTCTGTGCTGTGTGACTCTATGACTCTAAGTAGTCCATTCGGCCCAAAAGCCCTCGTCATTCAAGAAAATCATGGCTGATCTGATTGTGGCCTCCTTTCCACTTTCCTTCCTGCTCCTATCTTTAAGCTACAACTTGCTTATAGTTTTAAAACCTGTAACTCAGCTATCAATAACCCCAGTTCACACTGATCTTTTGGGAAGGGAATTCCAAAGACTAATGACCTTTTAAGAAATTCCTCCTCTTATCAGCCTTAAATAGGAGATCCCTTTATTCTTAAACTGTGCACCAGGATCTAAATTCCTCCATGAGGGGAATTATTCTCTCAGCATTTGCCCCTGTCAAGCACCCTCAGCATCTTGTATGTTTCAATGAGATGAGACTGGGGAAATAATAATGGGGAACCAAGAAATGGCAGAGGAACAATCTCCATTGTAGAAGACGTTAGTAATATTCCGAAATTACTAAATAATCAAGAGGCTAAAGAGGGGAGGAAGTATACATATTGGTCTGAATCTTACATTGTATTGGCTACGTCCTAGTTGTGTTGCGATTTTTAAAGGGTTTGTTGCTATAAGACCAGTGACCAACCTAAACGAGTATGCACCATCTGGAAGCATCACTGCTTGTATGGCAACTGCTCTGCCCAAGACCACAAGAAATTACAGTGAGTTGTGAACGTAGCCCAGTCCATGGGCTGGGAGAGGAGACCTTATTGAAACATATAAGATTTTTAGGAGGCTTGACAAAGTAGATGCAGAGTGGTCATTTGCCCTTGTTGCTGAGTCTAAGACAAGAGCACATAATTTCAGAGTTAGTGGTCACCCATTGTAGACAGAGATGAGGTGCTTCTCTCAGAGGGTGGTGAATCTATGAATTCTTCACTGCTGAGGGTTGTCAAGCTGAGTCATTAAGCATAGTCAAGCTTGAGATAGATTTTTAATCAGTAAGGGCATCAAGGATTTTAGGGATAAGGCAGTAAAGTGGAATTGAGGATTATCAGATCAGCCATGATCTCACTAAGTGGCACAGCAGGCTCCCTGGTCCGCATGGCCTACTTCTGCTGCTATGTCTTATGATCACTTCTCATGCTTTTAAACTTCAATGCGTACTGGCTGAATGCACTCAACCTTTCCTCATAAGGCAACTCCTTCATCACAGGTGTCAGCCAAGAGAACCTTCTTTGAACTGCTTCCGAATTATACTCCTCCCTATGTAAGGAAACCAAAACTGTATACAGTATAGACGTGAACTCATTTGTGTTCTGTACAGTTGTAGCAAATTTCCCTGCTTTTATATTCCTCTCCAATTGCAATAAAGGCCATATTCCAATTGCCTTTGTAATTGCTTGTTGTATCAAGATGACATGGGAAAAATATTTTACACAGTGAGTGATCAGAACCTGAAACACATTGCCTGAGAGGGTGGTAGAGACAGATTCAATTGTAACTTTCTAAAGGAAATTAGATAAAGACCTTAAAATAAAAACAAATGCAGTATTTTGGGAAAGGGTTGGTAAAGGTCTAGCTCATTGAGAGAGCTGGTGTGGACTCAACAGATTGGGCAGAGGGGAGTGAGACTTGCCTGCAGGTTAAACAGCAGAGATTTGGATGATCAAGTTTCTGGAGGGTAGAATCTGGGAGACCAGTCAGGAGTATATTAGAATATTTGTATCTAGAGTTAACAAAGACATGTATGAGGATGTTAGCCATAAATGAGCAGAGAAAGGGATTAAGTTGGGTGATTATGGAGGTGCAAGAAGGTAATTTTAGTGATTTGAGGTCAGAAGCTCATCTCTGGAGCTAATGTGACACCATGACTATGGACAGACTGACTTAATCCTAGACTGGTGGAGACGGATGGCAACAGTAACTAAAAAAACAGACTGTTCAGCAAAGATGAAAACAATGACGTTGGTCTTCCCAATACTTAATTAGAAGAGATTTCTTCTCATCCAGGACTAGGGGTTAAATAAAGTGTCTTATAATTTAGCAACGACTGAGGATTTGAGAGTGATTGTAAATCTTAGTTATACACTACCTAATATTCAATTATCTAACTGATTCTCAACACATCATTATGAGGTGTACCACACAACTTAATGTCAAAAATTTTGCAAAATGTATTTCTTCATATCACTAGCCAACTGCTGCTTTTGGGTTGTGAAGTCAAATATTATTTGGTGCCAATTTCCTGTAGCAATATTTAGATTATTTCAATGTAATTCCTACCTGCATGCTTTACTAACATAATCTGATAAAAGTGTTTTGAAATAATAGAATTTTTTTTGGTTGCCTACCGATACAATGGCACCCAACAATAACAATTGTTTTATCCATCTCATTTCTGTGGTAGCCTAACAACATACCTTCATTTGAATGTACTTCCAAAAACATAAAATAGCTTGCACCTTGATTTAGAATGAAGTACTAAAGAATGTTAGAAATTTTAAAGCAGTACACCACTGTTTGCAAACCTTTTCAGATTTGTTCAGAATATCTGGTTTATTGCTTATGTCACTGGTGTTCTTTCCAGCAGCTTATTCTTGTTACTGTGCAGTAGACCTTGCTCAGGTAATTCCCTTCATTCCCTTTTGCCTGTTTGGTTTTCTTTCATTTTAGACTACTCTTAGCTGCTTCCCCAATGGCTCAATATTAACACATTCTCCAATTCCTAATTGCTCTTCAAGCAATAGAAAATCAGTATTAAGTAATATGGAATAAAAACACAAAGAAATGAAAATGTTTAGTAGGTGCAGCAAAATCTGTGGAGAGGAACAGAATTAACAAAACAGTAATTCATAGGATATAGAACATAGAACAGCACAGCACAGTCCAGGCCCTTCGGCCCACCATGGTGGGCTGACCTATTATCCGACTCTAAAATCAAACTACCCTGCATACCCTATATTTTACTATCATCCCTGTGCCTATCCAAGAGTCGCTTAAACATCCCTAATGTATCTGACTCCACTACCACTGTCGGCAGTGCATTCCACGCACCCAGCACTCTCTGTGTAAAGAACCTACCTCTGACATCTCCCCTATACCTTCTTCCAATCATCTTAAAATTATGCTCCCTCGTAATAGTCATTTCTGCCCTGGGAAAAAGCCTCTGGGTATCCACTCTATCTATGCCTCTCATTATCTTGTACACCTCTATGAAGTCACCTCTCATTCTTCTTCACTCCAATGAGAAAAGCCCTAGCTCCCTCAATCTTTCCTCATAAGACCTGTCTTCCGGTCCAGGCAGCATCATGGTAAATCTCCTCTGCACCCTCTCTAAAGCTTCCACAACCTTCCTATAATGAGGCAACCAGAACTGAACACAATATTCCAAGTCTGGTCTAACCAGCGTTTTACAGAGCTGCAGCATAACCTCATGGCTCTTAAACTCAATTTCTCTGCCACTGAAAGCCAACACACCATACGCCTTCTTAACAACCCTACCAACTTGGGTTGTAAGTTTGTGGTATCTATGGACGTTGACCCCAAGATCCTTCTGTTCCTCCACACTGCCAAGAATCCTGCCATTAACCCTGCATTTTGGATTCAAATTCGATCTTCCAAAATGAATCACTTCACACTTTTCCGGGTTGAATTCCATCCGCCACTTCTTTGCCCAGCTCTGCATCCTATCAATGTCCCGTTGCAACCTGCAACAGCACTACGCATTGTCCACAACTCCATCAACCTTTGTGTCATCGGCAAACTTACTAACCCACCCTTCCACTTCCTCATCTAAGTCATTTATAAAGAACAGGGGTCCCAGAACAGATCCCTGCGAAACACCACTGGTCACCGAGCTCCAGGCTGAATACTTTCAGTACCTCTCTTCACATTTGCTGTCAGATTTATTGAGTATCTCCTACACTTTCTATTTTTATTTGAGATTTTCAGCATCTTACTTTTATTTATGTAGGAAGATGGAGTTATTTTCTTTTCAAGTAGAAATGTGTAATATAGATGTTCAAAATTGATGCTAATGTTATATAAGTAGCCTTAAATTTTCCAAAAGAGAAAAACAGTGTCCTGTGTTACAAAGTAAAAGTGTTGTTCTGAATCTTACCTGTGATGGTATATGGATAATAATTCCAGGCCTTTTCAGTGACATAAAAGATTCTTGGTACCACCGCTCTAGCCCAGCTAGGAAGTTTGCTAAATAAAGCAAGAAAGGTAAATATTAATAAAATTTATTACCAAGGGTCCAAAATTTAAAAAAAAACTAATACTGAGAAACATACAGCAAAAATAAGCTTATGGAATTACTGTAGATGCTACCTGCATAATTCATCACTCTGTCTATGATGTATTGATATTAGTACACATTTCCTTCCCTTGTGTAAACCACTTAAATAGTGACCTTGCATTTCAGGCTGAAAGCATTATTGATGCTTAGGTTAGCTATTATTCATTATAATGCATCCTCTGGATGCATAACACGTCAAAGTTTACTATCTTACAGCACTTAAGCACATTGCTATTCTTTAGGTGGCTATTTGGAAGATATTCAATTAACCCTACTTCTCTGTTACTTCCCCAAAGACCCTCAAACTTTCCTTTAAATCTGAATCACTTCATTGAGTTTAATAAAACTTCTAACGTTAATAAAAGAACAGTGATAAATAATAAAAGTACTACTGCTTCAAATTATCAATAAAAAAATGCTTTGAATGTGAAGTTATCACCTAACCACCTATAATGATTTCAGTTAGGAATATGTTTTGCTGCAGCTTACAGTGCACAAAAACCAAAGAAAATTGCAGTTGCAGCTGTTATGTATTTGTGCAAATTTGGTGGACTGTTGTTTTAAAAGTTTGACCACATCATATAATGATGACATCATCAGCCAGTCTGGGCAGGAAACAGCTCACTTTAACCGTGTTGCCCATAAAGCAAATATTCCCATAATAAAGCTTCTGGTGTTTAACGCTTTGGCCTCTTGGTCCTTTGTGGAACTTAACACAAGAAGATAACTAGTAAGAATGACTGGGATAAAAACTGCTTTGAGAGCCACTGGATCAATCCATTGATTCATTAAAAAAAACACCCCGGGAACAAATATAGAGTACAGAAAAAGCTCACCATGCACTCCACCCTAAGACCATAAGAAATAAGAACAGGAGTAAGCCTGTTTGGTCCTAAGCATTTTAGAGGCCCCTCACAGCTAATGGTGAACTGAAGTCACCAGGTACTCGCTCTGACTTCCATGTCAAGAATTCTTGATGTCTAGCTTGTCCAGCACGCTTGGTAAAATCAGAACCTGAATATTATTTACATAAATTGGGGTATTATAAGGTGTTTACCAAGTTATAATTCCCCTTAATTGGCAACTTGCTGCTGCCTCGCAAGAAACTTGCCTTGCGACTTGGGAAATGCATAAAGATGCAATGAACTGTCTTGTCAGACTTCTTACCTGATTCTGCCATTAATCGTGCCATTGTTCAGATCCCTTTAAGATTCGACCCTGAGATCTTAGCACAATTAGCACATTTCCTAAGTAACTAACCGATCCACCGTTCAAATGCCACCTGCCTCACATGTGGTAGAGTCTCCAGGTTATGCATACTTGTTAGCCATATTAAAACATTGTTAGCCAGCAGCAGACTAAAAGCAATTCACCTTTGATCACGAGGAACTATCTAAAAACAAAGCACCCACAACAATGCCTGTTCTGGTGGTAGGATGTAGGAACGAGTTGTGCCATGAGAAACTACTCAAATCGTTTCCGCTAAGTATCTGCAAAACTTTCCAAACTACCTGAATAAGTAATACACAATTTTGGAGCAGGGGAGGAGGTGAAGGTATATTTTAAAGGCAATTAAAGTATAATGGTCTGATTAAGGGAAGAGAAATCATTGCTGGAGATATGACCATTACATCCGTATAGGAACTGGAATCTTGCAAGAGCTGTCATACTGAGACAGACAATACACACAATAGGTTGTGGAAGAATAGCACAGCTAAGTGAATGAATGCTGTGAAAAGACTGTGTAAAATGAGAAGATCTACTGCAGCATGAGCCATATCACCAAGGATGTTATTCAAGACCTGCTAAGGCCATTTAGTTGTGAGAAGTGCAGAAGCTGGACCAGAGGGATTCAATTTTTAAAAAAAATGTCATTAGAGACAGGCACAGAATTGGATGGCAGTAACAAGCATCAACACGTTAGAAAGGAAAAGAAGGTTTGAAATGGGGCAGTGGTTGCAAGATGAATGAATCAATCCTCAAATATTTCTGAAGAAGGGAATATGCTGCCTAAGCTTTCTGTCTTGTACTGATCAGGATAGAGTTGCAAGAATACCAAATCTCAAAGGAGACAACAATTTATATTGCATGAGAAGAGGATGTTAACTGGTTGGCAAGTGGTCTCTGTTAGGTAGAGGTGTTGTCCTCGAAATTACATCAGGAAACAGTTAACTGCCAAACTTTTGTTTAAATTCAAAACTGTCAAGTTGGCTGTGATTGGTAAAGGTATATTGGTAAAGAGGAATGCCTATCCCCCAAGTTTATGTTCAGTTTAAAAAGGCGCAAACATGTGGCCATTTTTTCTTCTGTTTACTAAGTATAATGCCCTGTATGTGAATATATGTGGCTTCTAGCATGCACAAGTGAATCACAATGCAGGCCAGACAAATAATCTTAAATTGGATGTTAGTGTAAAATTCATACGACAAAAAGGATTCTTTGGTGTGTGATGCTCAATTAAGGAATCACATCAAATGTTCTGATTTGCAGTTTGCATGTATGGGCTGTTTGGATACGGTCAACACTCTGCCTGTTGCAAAAAGTTGAAGGGACGTGTTGTTTGATATGATCTGCCACTCATTATCTAGGCTTTTTTTTGGACAAGGTGATGATGATTTGTGCTTTAGAAGGGGAGAGAGGCAGTTCCTGTGAAATCACTGTTGCCAGCATGTTGCTAAAGGAAAATTGAGTGGTTATCAGTTGAATGAGGAGACAATTAAGCCAGCAGGAGCTGGGTCTCATTGAAGGGATGTACAGTTAGACGGTTGAAGTCAGAAGATAGGAGACGACATACAAAGACATGATAGCCATGAACTATGGTATTTGGGAAACTGGAGGAGAATAGGTAGTAAACAGTGAAAAGAAAATAGATAGCTCAAGCAGATTTACAGATAATGTTTATCTCAGAGGAGTTTCCTCATGTGCAGCAATCTAGGATGAGAGGTCACAGCTTTAGGATCAGGGGATAGCAGATTTAGAACAGATGAGGAGAAATTACCTCTCTTAGAGGGTTATGAATCTGTACGGCGGACGCTGGGATATTGAGTAAATTTAAGGAGGAGGTAGGCAGATTTGAGTTGATGGGTTGAAAGCTTATGGAGAGCTGGTAAGTGGAGTTGGGACTGAGATGACTCAGACATACAGTCATGGAGTTGTACAACACGGAAACAGATCCTTTGGTCCAACTCATCGGTGCTGACAAGTTTTCCCAAATTGACCTCGTTCTATTTGCCTGCACCTGGCCCATATCCCTCCAAATCTTTCTTATTCATGTATCAATCCAAATGTCCCTTAAATATTGTAACTGTACCTGCATCTTCCACTTACACTGACAGTTTTTTCCACATACGAACCACTCTCTCTGTGAAAATGTTGCTCCTCAGATTCCTTTTTAGCGTTTGTCCTCTCACCTTAAAATTATGCACTCGAGGAAAAGACTTTGTCTGTTCACCTTATCCATGCCCTTTATGATTTTATAAACCTCTATAAGGTCACCTCTCAACCTCCTATGCTCCAGTGAAACAAGTCCCAGTCTATCCAGCCTTTCTTTATAACTCAAACCTTCCATACTCAGTAACATCCTGGTAAATCTCTTCTGAACCTTCTCCAGCTTAATAATATCATTCCTATAACTGGGCAATCAGAATTGGATGCAGTACTCCAGAAGAGGCCTCACAATGTCCTGCACAACCTCAATATGACTTCCCAACTCCTATACTCAAAAGACTGAGCAGTGAAGGCAAGCATGCCAAATGTCTGTTTAACCATCCTGTCTATATGTGATGCAAACTTCAAAGAATTATGCACCTGCACCTCTGTTCAACAACATCACCCAAGGCCCTACCATTAACTGTATAACTCCCTACCCTTGTTTATTGTACCAAAATGCAATACCTCGCATTTATCCAAACTGAACTCCATCTGCCATTTTTCGGCCCATTGACCCAATTGATCAAGATCCCTCTGTATTCTTAGAAAGTCTTCTTCACTGTCTATTATGTCATCAAATTTGGTGTCACCCGCAAACTTACTAACCATGCTTTCTATATTCTCATTCAAATCATTTACATAAATCACAAACAAAACAGCACCCAGAACCATAGCAGGCCAGGCAGCTTCAGAGGAGCAGGAATGTTGACATTTTGGGTCAGGACCCTTCTTCAGAAATGGGGAGGGAGCTGGGAGATAAATAGAGAGAGGAGGGGTGGGCCTGGGGAAAAGTAGGTGGAATGGTGATAGGTTGGTTGCAGGTAGTGGGTGGTGGGGATTGGTTGGGGGGGAAGGATAAGGCGGATGGGTGGGGAAGAAGATGGACAGGTTGTGTCAGGTCAAGGAGGCGGGGATGAGAGGGATGTTTGGACGCGGGACGGGGGTGGGAGTGGGGAGATTTTAAAACTGGTGAATTCTATGTTAAGGCCATTGGGCTGTAGGCTCCTGAGGCAGAATATGGGTTGTTGCTCCTCCATTTTGCATGTGGTGTCATTGTGGCGCTGGAGGAGGCCCAGGATGGACATGTCACACAGGGAGTGGGAGGGAGAGTTAAAATAGTGGGCAACCAAAAGGTGTTGTCTTTTGTCACGTACAGAGCGCAGATGCTCCATGAAACAGTCCCCGGGTCTGCGCTTGCAGGGAAAGGTGCTGGGTATGTGGGCTTAGTGGGGAGTGTGGAGCAGAGAAGGGAGTCGTGGAGTGACCGGTCCCTACGAAAGATAGTTAGGGATGGGGAGGGAAATATCCCTTTGGTCGTGGGGTTAGATGGTAGGTGGCTGAAGTGGCGGAGAATGATACGCTGGATGCAGAGGTTGTTGGGGCGGTATGTGAGGACCTGGGGGGGTTCTGGCTTTATTTTTGTTGGGGGGAGGAACTTGAGGGCAGAAGTGCAGGAAATGCAAGAGATGCAGTTGAGGTATTTTTGATCACTGGAAAGGGGAAGTCGCAGTCCTTGAAACAGGAGGACATCTGGGCTGTCTGGGAGTGGAATGCTCCATCTTGGGAGCTGATACTGAGGAGTTAGGTGTAAGGGATCGCATTATTGCAGGAGGGCGGGTAAGAGGAGGCGTAGTCCATGTAGCTATGGGAGTTGGTGGGTTTGGAATAGATGTCAGTGTTGAGGCGGTTAGCAGAGATGGAGACACAGAGGTCCAGGAAGGGGAGGGAGGTATCGGAGATGGTCCAGGTGAATTTGAAGCTGGGATGAAAGGTGTTAGTAAAGTTGATGAACTGTTCAAGTCCCTCGTGGGAGCACAAGGCAGCGCCGATACAGTCATCAATGTAGCGGAGGAAGAGGTGGGGGATGGTGCCAGTGTAACAACAGAAAAGGGAATGTTCCACATATCCTATGAAGAGGCAGGCATTGTTGGACCCATGTGGGTGTCCATGGCCACCCCCTTAGTTTGTAGGAAGTGGCAGGAGTTAAAGGAGAAGTTGTTCATGGTAAGGACAAGTTCTGTTAAGCGGATGAGGGTGTTAGTGCGGGGACTGGTTGGGTCTGCGGGAGAGAAAGAAGCAGAGGGCTTTTAGGCCGTCTGTGTGGGGGATACAAGTGTACAAGGACTGGATGTCTACAGTGAAGATGAAGGGTTAGGGGCCAGGGAATTGGAAGTTTGGAGGAGGCGGAGGGCATGGATGTGTCCTGGACACAGGTGGGGAGTTCCTGAACTGGGGGGAAAAGACAGAGTCAAGGCAAGCAGAGATGAGTTCAGTGGGGCAGGAGCAGGCAAAAACAATGGGTCGGCCAGGGCAGTCAGGTTTGTGGATTTTGGGAAGCAGATAGAAACGGACGGTGCGGTGTTGGGGAACGATGAGGTTGGAGGCTGTGGATGGGAGGTCACCTGATGTGACGAGGTTATGAATGGTCTGAGACACGATGGTTTGGTGGTCAGGGGTGGGGTAATAATCGAGGGGGTGGTAGGAGGAGGTGTCAGAGAGTTGGTGCCTGGCCTCCGTGATGCAGAGGTCAGTGCACTATAGACTTTACTAAAGTCCATGTAAGTAATGTTCAGGGCTCTGCCCTCATCAACCTTGTTGGTAACTTCCTCAAAAAACTCAATCAAGTTTATAAGACATGATGTTCCTCGCACAAAACCATGTTGATTGTTGCTAATCAATTTCTGCCTCTCTAAATGTGCATAAATATTATCTTTTATAATCACGTCCAACAACTTACCCACAACCAATGTCAGACTCACAGGTCTATAGTTCCCCGGTTTCTCCTTACAACCTTTTTCAAACAAAGGTACAACATTAGCCACCCTCCAGTCATCAGGCACCTCACCCGTAGTTAATGATGATGCAAATATTTCTGCAAAGGCACTCGCAATTTCCCCCCTTACTTCCCTCGACGTTCTGGGATACATTAGATCAGGTCCCAGAGATTTATCCACCTTTATATTCTGAGATCTACCCAACGTCCTCTTCTGTAATGTTTTTAAAACAACAAAATTTATTTCTATGCATTCTTTAAATGAAATATTCATTTAGTATCTCTCCCATCTCCTGGGGTTCAACACAAAGATGACTTCCTTGATCTTTAAGGGGCCCTACCCTCTCACTAGTTAACCTCTTGCTCTTAATGTACTTGTAGAGTCTCTTTGGATTATCCTTAACCTTATCTGCCAATGCTATCTCATATCCCCTTTATACCTACTTTATTTCTTTCTTAAGAATGCCCCTACACTCTTTGTATTGAGTAAGAGATTCAATTGAACCAAGTTGTCCATATCTAAAATAAGATTCTCTTTTATTCTTTACGAGAACCTCAATATCTTTATTCATCCATTATTCCTTAATCTTACCAGCCTTACTCTTCACTCTAACAGGAACATAATGCCCCCGAACTCTTGTCATCATGTTCTTGAAAATCTCCCACTTGTCAGATGTCCTTTAATCTGCAAACATTCTACTCCAATCAACTTTTGAAAGTTCTTATCTCATACCATTAAAATTTGCCTTACTCCAATTAAAAACTTTAACTTCTTATAGAAGGCTTATCCTTTTCCACAACCATTTTGAAACTAATGGAGTTATGATCGCAAGACCCAAAGCGATCCCCCACTTTTACTTCAGTTATCTGCCTTGGCTTACTGCCCAAAATAAGTTCCAGTTTTGCTCCTTCTCTAGTAGAACCATCCACATATTGGTAAAGAAAATTTTCTTGAGCACATGTAACAAATTCTTCACGATTCATACCTTCAACACTACGGTAGCCCCAGTCAACATCTGGAAAATTAAAATCCCCCATTATAAATTAAACTCCTTCTTATACTCTTCGGACCATTGGTCCAATTGATCAAGATCCCTTTGTACTCTTAAATAACCTTCTATTACACTACCAATTTTGGTGTCATCCACAAACTTACCAACTATGCTTCCCATATTATCAGCCAAACTGTTCATATAAATGACAAACAACAGTGGACCTGTCATTGATCCCTGCGGAAACCTGCTGGTCACAGGCCTTCAATCCGAAAAACAACCCTCCGCCACTACCCTCTGTCTCCTTCCATCAAGCCAATTTTGTATCCAATTGGCAAGCTTTTGCTGAAACCCATGTGACCTAACTTTACTAACCAGTCTACTATGTGAAACCTTGTCAAAGGATTTACTAAAGTCCATGTAACTCCACCCTCATTAATCTTTTTGGTTATGTCCTCAAAAAACTCAATCATTGGCGAACATCCTCACTTCTGACTTTATGATGAAGGAAGGTCACTGATGAAGCAGCCGAAGATGGTTGGGCCTAGGACACCACCCTGAGGAATTCCTGCAGTGATGTCCTGGAGCTGAGATGACTGACCTCCAGCAAACACAACTATCTTTCTATGTGCCAGGTATGACTCCAACCGGTGGAGAATTTGTCCCTGATACCCATTGATTCCAGTTTTGTTAGACCTATAGTTTCCAGATTTATTCCTACCACCTTCTTGAATAATGGTACACATTAACTGTCCTCTGGCACCCCTCCTCTGGCCAGAGAGAATCTGAAAAATAATGTCAGAGTCGCTTGCCTCCCACAGAAGCGTTGGGATACAGCTTGTTTGGGCCTGGGCAGTTACCTACCTTCAAGATGATAGTATAAGGTAGTGGTGGAGGTTAGATAGACCTTAGGTTTAGGGTAAAAGTTCGGCACAACATTGTGGGCCGAAGGGCCTGTACTGTGCTATGTTCTAAGCCTGTTAAAACCGCTAATACCATCTCCCTGCCAATGCTAATCTGTTCAAGTATAACACTGTCCTATCCCTGATCTCTATACCTGTGTTGTTCTTCTCAAGAGTGAATACAGATGTAAAGATCTCATTTAAAATATCAGTTGTGTCTTGTTGCTCCCCACATAGATTCCCACTTAGGTCTCGAATGGGTCTTATTCTTTCCCTGGTTATTCTTTTGCCTCTAACATACTTAGAAAACACCTCTGGATTTTCGTTAATGCTACCTGCCAACGTTTTCTCATGTCCCCTCGTCCCCTCTCATAATGTCCTTTTAAAATAATCCCTGCACTTCCTATACTGTTCTAGGGCATGTGCTGCTTTGAGCCCTTGGTATCTTCCATTAGCTTTGTTTTTTTTTCCTTATCCAATCCTGAAGATCCCTTGACATCCAGCAATCTCTGGACTTGTAGATCCTATCCTTCAGCTTTATGGGAATATGTTCGACCTGCATTCTTAGGGAAATGCAGTCTCAGCCTAAGCCACCATCTGCACACCATCTCCTGGGGCTGAATGACTCCCAAAGATCTATCCTTGGCCTTCTCTTATTGCCTATCTGCTTACTGCTCCTTGGAGAATCCAAAAATCCAGATGCAAGGATGATAGCTTAAGTTGTTTTGGAGTAAATAGTTGCTTGTTTGAAGCTACCTGCAGTATTAAACAGTTTCGAGTTAAAAATGCTTTTATCATAGAAGTTGGTTTTAATACATAACCAGAATATAATACAAGCATTAAAAAAAAAATAAGCGTAGATGTGAAGGTTAACTAGCCTTAGGAGATACCTTCTCTTACTACCCGAACAAGATAAATTGCTCACAACCCATAATTACAAAATGCCAACAGTAGAAGTAGTTGTATAAAGTTACACTTTATAATTAACTTAAGAACAGAAATTAACCTTATAACAATTAGTTAAAACTAACTGACTTTTATTTTAACATCATGTAAGTGGGACAGTGGAAAATATTAGAGGAATGGCTGAATTTGATAAAATAAAGTGCATGTAGTACAATGAATGATAGAATTCAGACTGTCCTTTGAGATAAGAAGCCTGAGACAGATCTGAAGGCGTGTAGCCAGTAAACTTTTCGAATGTAAATGAATAGGATGCATAGAAAGATCTCAAGGCCTAGCGATTACAAATGTCATAAGATCATAGGAACCTGGCACTGTCTGTAAGAATGCCAATCATTGATTAGGTGAGCCAGGAGATTGGGTGTATGGATTAAGAGGGAAGGACAGTGACTACGCTGGATTTGTTCTTTGTAACAAATTGTATAAAATGCTAGACAACAAGGTGCGGGGCTGGATGAACACAGCAGGCCAAGCAGCATCATAGGAGCTCCTATGA
>NC_063354.1:5997334-6011399 GCF_021869965.1 Rhincodon typus | reverse complement strand
GCTCCTATGATGCTGCTTGGCCTGCTGTGTTCATCCAGCCCTGCACCTTGTTGTCTCGGATTCTCCAGCATCTGCAGTTCCTACTATCTCTGTATAAAATGCTATATTTTCACTGTAAAAATCAGAGTGTGTCATTGATCTCCCTTCTGATTCGGTTAAGATTCTTTGGCCCTCTCCCTGCATTAATCAGTTTCTGCTTGAATAAACATCTTCCACTTGCCTAAATCCTGCCCACCTTCTAAGTTTTTGTCCCCGGTTGTGGGGTATGCTCCTACAGTTAGATTACCCAAACTCATTTTACAACAGGTTCTTCCTACTGGCAAGAAAGCAAGGACTTTCGTCTCATCATTCTGGGTCTGACTCAAATCCAGATCACTGATGTAAAAGGGCTAACTTATTTGTTTCTTACTCTCCAGACAAATTCTTACATTTTAAGAAAAAAATTAAATGGTAAAATCATTTTAAACTGAATACAGTACTGAACATCTAGGTTACAGGTTGTTATTAGTAATAATGATTGAAATTATAATTAGGAATGCATAAGAATCAGAATGATGAGAATTTAAATCTCTAAGATCTTGTCTCAAAAGTCAATATTCATATGTTGAATTAGGCACAAAGACTATCACAGATTTACATAGTTTTACATTAAATCAATAATTTAGCACAAACAACAGCTTCCACCTATCCCTTCTGGACTCTTTCCCTGTCCAGAAGCCAACACCCACTGGAGAAGAATTCAACATTTTGTTTAAAACCTACCAGGGGCTGTGTCACAACAAAAAAAAAACAAAAAAAGGAAGAAGCAAGGGTGGGGGAATTAAATCACAACAGAATTGGTGGAGTTTGCACATTCTCCCTGCGTCTGCGTGGGTTTCCTCCGGGTGCTCCGGTTTCCTCCCACAGTCCAAAGATGTGCAAGCTAGATGGATTGGCCATGCAGGGACGTGTAGATTAGGTGGGTTATAGGGGAATGGGTCTGGGTGGGATGCTCTGAGGGTCGGTGTGGACTTGTTGGGCCAAAGGGTCTGCTTCCACACTGTAGGGATTCTATGTAATTGATGGAGGAAATAATGCACTCCAATCCTCCATATTGCCTACCTCTCTGGAAAAGCTTTTGAGGTTCTCGTGGACACCATGTACTCCCACTCCAAGGTCATCTGGGCATGAACAAAGTCACAAAAGACAGCCAAGACAGCTGGGAATTACGACATCTTCCAAGGCTCGCTGCCTTGACAACCTTAATCTGGTCAATCAGAAGCTCCTCTGACCTGCCCAGGCGACCCTCTACACCAGGTAAAACTTGAACTTTTTTTTTAAAGAATCAATCTTTTCGAATATGTTATGACACAGGTGAGACGTGAACCCAAGTTTTCTGGCTCAGAGGTAGGGATACTACCACTGCACCATAAGAGCCCTTCAGAATTAATAATAATTATCAGAATTAATATCTTGATATTTTCTAATCAACCAGAATGTAACGACACACTTCTAGTGCCAATGGGTCTTGAGCCTGTATCTTCTGGTTCAGTGGAAGGGACATCGCCACTGTACCATAAAAGCCCAAGCATTCAACTCTTCTTTTTTTTACATCCAGAAGTGTTATCACACACAACCATCACCAAATCACCCATGATACTTTTTACCTATTGTCTACCCACATCTTCCAATTAATCAAATTATGTGCAAAGCCCATTAAGGACAATGCGATAACACCAAAGATGAGGGGAGAAAAATTCAACCCGTTTTTTTTAACCATGGCATTTTTTTTGTTTTTAACTGCTAACGTCTACCAATAAATCAGCCATGTAACCAACTGGATATTTACATGCAAACCCTGTAAGGGCAATGCAAATGATCAAAAGTGAGGGGGAGATAGGGGGTGAGCAGGAAGGGACAAAACCAAAATGGAGTTGGAGGGGAATAAAAAGCACTGTATCCCCTGCTCTGCCCACCTCTCTCTTAGGACAGCAAGATTATTGGTGGATATCGCATGCTCTCTCTTCAAGGACACCCGGGCACGAACTGCGGAAGTGGGACAAACAGTCAGCAGAAACGATTCCCTCCACAGCCCTCTGCCTGGACTTGTTATTAGCTAATTTGGCCAGAAACAGGAGCAGATCCATGAGAAGGTCTTCTGACTTGCCTACATCCTTCACTAGGTGCCCAAAGATCAGGAGCATGGGGCTGATGTGCAACCAAAAGCACTGTAAAAGATTTCTCAAATAACTAAAGAGAGGGTGCAATCGCCCACAACCAAAAAAATTCAACTTTTTTTATTTAGCTTATTTTTCTAATTGACTTGTTCAGAAATGTTATTATATACCTCTGGAGAAGGTGGGACTTGAACCTAGGCCTCCCAGTCCAGGGGTAGGGATACTACCACTGCACAACAAGAGGACCCTTCTTAATGCCAGATGTTTCTCCACCATCTGCCATGATGGGACCCAAACCTGGGTTCCCAAAACATTACCCGGGCCTCTGGATTAACAGCCCAGTGATAATACAACTAGGCCGTCACCTCCCCTTGCTAAGGATTCAACTCTTAAATACAAAGTCCACTAAGCATCACCTGCTCTCAATCAACTCTGGAGCTGTTTGGTTTGAGCCTTGAAGGAACCTGCATTTCTAACTCTGTGACAGAGCTAATTTATTTTACATTTTAATAAGACGCAACACTCCATAAGATGCAGTTTCACCCTCAGAACCTTAAATAGAAGCAAAGAGTTATGATTAACACTTTTTTTTCAGTTAATAATAATGTGTAGGAATACTACCTCCTTCTGACCGACTGTCAAATCAAATTCTATCATTGTTGTATGAACCATGTGAATCAACTGCAGGAAAGAGAGTTATTAGAGATTTTGATTTATGCTGTCAGAATTCATTAAATTCTATCTTGCTGATTGATTTTCATGGGCAATTCAAAAAAATTAATCTATCTTCCGTTAATTGTTCTCTGTTTCTTGTTCATTCTGTCCTTATCTGAATTAGAATTAAACAATTGAGAAGTGGAAAATTTTGTTGGTCAGTCGAGACTAAGGTTCTTTAAATCATGTGCATGTGATCTGAGAAGTGATGAATTTTTTTTTCTATCAGGGAATCTTTTAATTCTACTGGGGTCGAGTCTTCAACCACTGCAGGTACATTGTCATTCGTTGCGCCCTGGCTTATATTACACATGGCTGGAGCTTCGGTTCCGTAAACATCTGTTCTTTCCTTCGTGTAGCTCATTGCTGAAATCTCTTAAATAAAGGTGAATTATTTTATTTATTTTTCAGCTTCCCAATGATATAATTACATATTTGAAATATAGGAAGGAGAATTAAATAATACAGTACAATTTATATTTTGCACGTCTGTTGTTAGAAATCACAGAAATAAATCTTTCCAGTTCTGTTCAATCCAGTTCTCCAACCTCACATAATTCATCAATTAGGTAATGCATTTTGTAAGCTACTTTTGAATCAGCCATTAGGAACTATTTAAGATTGACATGATTTACCTTATCCTGGAATCTGCTCTTCTTCCTCCTATTGGACTGTGCTCCACACAAAATGATTAGAATGTCACCATTTATGGACTTCCCATGAAAACATTGAGCATTAATATTTGCTTGTATCGGTATACCAATTTCCAGCCTATTCTCAGCTATTTTTAATTTGCCAGCTGAAAGTTATAACTGATAAAAATATATTTGAATCACATAAATGATTATCTAAGTATCACTTTTAGATTTTATTTTGAAGGTAATGGTGCATTTTTCTTTAACTAATGCAGCAAAATAGTATTATGATTGAGGCTTTCTATACAAGCAGACTGAGACTCCTATGAACTCGTCTGAAGCTTAATGTGCATCATGAATGGAGAGGTATACCAATATGTTACATGAAAGACCACACTGCAATACTTTGAAAATTGGTATATAGCCCATGAACAGACTCTTCCACTTTGAAAAGAAAAATGATATTAATTCATTCCTATAAAGTGAAAAGACCACCTGGTCCACTAAACCTGTCCAGCACAGGTCTGATGTATTGTTATTTGACAGCTCCTGCCCACCTGATGCTATGTGATTTCCTTGTTCTAATTGGAAAAGAAATAGCAGCTAATTACAAGAAAAATGAATGTTAAATACTTTTTAACAGGTATAACTGTTAAAAGCATTGTTAAGTTGGCAATGACATGTGCAATATTCAGATAAAGTAGCTCAAGGTGACTGAACTGGAGAAATAGTAACAGATTTTTGATGTGGAGAACGAGGTAGGGGAAACTGCAAGTGTGACAGGATATCACAGGAAGAATCAATGCAGTGTTAATGACTCAGAAGACCTGACAAAAGATGCAGAGAACAGTTACACAATTTAAAGAACACCACAGAGATGCCATGAATTTTGATATATGTGATGCAGGACATATTGGCGTGTGAAAGAGAGCAGTACCTAGAGATGTACTCAAAAAAAATGATGCACTCAGAATAGAATGGGGCAGATGAAACCAGTGAAGTTGTAGAAGTTAAGACTACAAGATTACACAATTAAAGTACATAATCTGATGCAAAATGATTGTGGAGCTTCCACGGGATAATGACATTCTTCAAATCCTTACTGCCTCCAGCTTATAGGATAAATATGCATTTTATTGAAGCTAATGTGTAGAAGAGCTAAAGGTTCAATCTTTGTCACTCCCACTTGTCAATATAATCAAGGATTACATCTGGGCTCTTTTGAGATTGAAACATAATGTCAAATCATTGTATCTATTATCACTGTACAGATAATCTATGCTTTGAAGTCCTTCTGAAATGTAGTCACCATCATGTAAAGTAGGAAATATGGCCTCCATCATTACACACAAATCAAAGCACAGATTTTATTTAGTTTTTATTTTTTATTAATTTGGAAAATATTGTCAAAATTTTTAATTTCAAACCAAGAATTGAGTGTCTAAACTCAGTATGAACTATTGTTTTGTGAACCTCAGTGAAATGAAGATCAGATGCAAAGAAGATTTACTGCTGATTTCCTACAAGCCTATTTTACACCGCTGCTACAGACCATTTTCAACCCAGTGATTTAATGAAACACGGATCACCAAAAGTAGAAGTGAACTATATCATCAAATATTATAAGATCTTTCAGCAGGATAAACAAAAAAGCTGATTATCAACTTGAGGGAATCCTATAATAAATCAATCCCTAGTCATTTCACCGAACCACTGTACTGGAGGTCTCAAACTGCATTACAGTAACAAACAGCAGGCTAGTTAAAATATTGCATGCATCCATAAAGGGTCAAATACAGTATATTTCCCTGGTGATTTTTAATCATTGATGTATGGTGGTTTATTTTGAAAACCACAGGTGTAAATCAGTACTCAAGCATTCAGTAAAGAACACAATGAGTAACTCTAAGTGTCTTGTGGAACAGTGCTTTTGTCCCTTCCTCTGAGCTAGAAGATCTAGATTCGAGTCCCATCGTAAGATGTGATGGTCACAGAGGTGTGTCTTAACATATTTAAATAGGTTGATTAAAAGCAATCCACTGTATTGCTGGGTTTACAGATTTTCAATATGGCTAATCAAATAGATTATACAACAATAATCATTTAATAGTTTTAACGATTTTAATCTACCTGTTCAGACCGCAATGACACACCTCTGGGGCAGGTGGGATTTGAACTTGGACCTTTTGGGCCAGAGATGGATACACAACCACAGTACCACAACACAGAATTAAAGAAAATATTTAGATTATTTCATTTTATATACACACTAAAATCTGATATGGATATTTTCCAGGCACAAGAAAACAAGCAAAAATCAAATGATATTATATTCAAGATAATATTATAAAATTCAGACCCTAAAAGGGTTCTATTTTTGAGAAGTTAAAACTTAAAGGGTAAAATTCTTTCCATTCTATTGCAGACTTCTTTGTTCGTCATGTTCAATTCACAAAGCATCAGTCACTAATTTACAAGAACAATGAACCTTGAACAATGAATTGCACACAATACCACTTTTACATGGAATGTGGAACAAATAGTATTAAGTATTCTCAAGGTTTTCAGGTGATGAATGTTTTTGGCTATGTATGTATTATTATTCCTCTTTTCCATCACCTTCACCATGACAACTTAGCTTTCTGAAAAAGCTGTGGCATAATATGAAGCTTCAAGAGGAAAAATTATCTTTCAAATAAGTCCCAGCATGATTAATTCATAAAATTGAGATTTTTAAAAAACACTTCGCAACTTGTTATGTCTTTTAATGCAGTTGCTTTGCACGTGCTTAGAATTTCCAGCAGAAGATTGATAGAACCTCTTGTTTGGGTAGAAATGAGAAAAGCAAGAAGTCGCTGATAGGAGTAGTGTACAGGCCCCAAACAGTAATCACACAGTAGGGTGGGACAGAAAGGAAGAAATAATGTGAACTTGTCAGAAAAGCATGGCCACAATCATGAGAGATTTTGATCTACACATTGACTACAAAAATTAGATGGGCAAATATATAGTCAAGAAGATGAGTTCATAGAATACTTTCAGGACAGTATTTTTTAAAACAGCACATTTTGGAGAAGAACAGAAAGCAGGCTGTGCTAGACTTGATTTGCGCAAAGCAATAGAATTAATTAATGATCTCATTGTGAAGGCACCCCTGGGGAGTAGCAAACATAATATGATGAATTTTACCTTCAGTTTAAGAGAAAAGGAGTAGATCTGAGACTATATTTTTAATTTAAACAAAGGGCATTATGAGGGCATGAAAGCAGAGATGGCTTAAGTTGATTGGTGAATTCGGTTAAAGATTATGTCAAAAGAGACTCAGTGGCAGACACTTAAGGGGATACTTCAGAAAATAAATAATAGATACATTCCAGTGAGTAAGAAAAGTTCCAAGGAATGGGCTCACCGTCTGTGGTTAACAAGAAATGTTAAAGATAGTATTAAACTTAAAGAAAAAGACGTATGATTGTGTAAAGGCAGGTAAGCAGGTCAGAATACTTTAAAGAATATAAAAATACAGCAAAGAATGACCAAACAAAACACAGAGGAAATGATTATAGTAGAAAAGTAAGCTAGCCAGAAAGATAAGAACAGATAGTAAGAGTTTCTACAAATATTTGGAGAAGAGTTAATAAAGTGAGTGTCAGTTCTGTGGAAAACCAGACTAGAGAATTAATAATGAAAAATAAGGAGACGACAGATGAATTGAACAGATATTTTGCACCAGCCTTCATTATTGTGGATACAAGTAACATCCCAGGAGGAGCGACAATTCAGGCAATGGAAGGAAGCGAGGAACTGGGTAAAATCACTTCATGAGAGAAATGGTACTGAGAAAATTATTGGAGCTGCAGGCCATCAAAGTGATGGCCCTGATGGTCTTCATTCTTGGGTCTTAAAAGAGTGGTTAGTCAAATAGTTAATGCATTGTAGTTCTTTGAGAAGGTGACCAAACAGGTGGATGAGGGTAAAGCAGTTGATGTGGTGTATATGGATTTCAGTAAAGCGTTTGATAAGGTTCCCCATGGTAGGTTATTGCAGAAAATAGGGATTGAGGGTGATTTAGCGGTTTGGATCAGAAATTGGCTAGCTGTAAGAAGACAGAGGGTGGTGGTTGATGGGAAATGTTCATCCTGGAGTTCAGTTACTAGTGGTGTACCTCAAGGATCTGTTTTGGGGCCATTGCTGTTTGTCATTTTTATAAATGACCTGGATGAGGGCGTAGAAGGATGGGTTAGTAAATTTGCGGATGACACCAAAGTCGGTGGAGTTGTGGATAGTGCGGAAGGATGTTGCAGGTTACAGAGGGACATAGATAAGCTGCAGAGCTGGGCTGAGAGGTGGCAAATGGAGTTTAATGCGGAAAAGTGTGAGGTGATTCACTTTGGAAGGAGTAACAGGAATACAGAGTACTGGGCTAATGGTAAGATTCTTGGTAGTGTGGATGAGCAGAGAGATCTCGGTGTCCATGTGCATAGATCCCTGAAAGTTGCCACCCAGGTTGATAGGGTTGTTAAGAAGGCGTACGGAGTGTTAGGTTTTATTGGTAGAGGGATTGAATTTCAGAGCCATGAGGTCATGTTGCAGCTGTACAAAACTCTGGTGCGGCTGCACTTGGAGAATTGCTTACAGTTCTGGTCACCGCATTATAGGAAGGATGTGGAAGCATTGGAAAGGGTGCAGAGGAGATTTACCAGGATGTTGCCTGGTATGGAGGGAAGGTCTTATGAGGAAAGGCTGAGGGTTTTGAGGCTGTTTTCGTTAGAGAGAAGAAGGTTAAGAGGTGACTTAATAGAGACATACAAGATGATCAGAGGATAGATGGGGTGGACAGTGGGATTCTTTTTCTTCGGATGGTGGTGGCTAGCACGAGGGGACATAGCTTTAAATTGAGGGGTGATAGATATAGGACAGATGTCAGAGGTAGGTTCTTTACTCAGAGAGTAGTAAGGGTGTGGAATGCCCTGCCTGCAAAAGTAGTAGACTTGCCAACTTTAAGGGCATTTAAATGGTCATTGGATAAACATATGGATTATAATGGAACAGTTTAGGTTAGATGGGCTCCAGATTGGTTTCACAGGTCGGTGCAACATCGAGGGCCGAAGGGCCTGTACTGCGCTGTAATGTTCTATGTTCTATGCATTGGTTTTAATTTTCTAAAACTCCCTTGATTTGAAGATGGTCCCATTAGATTGTAAGGTAGCAAATGTAACAGCTTTATTTAAAAAAAGTGAAGTAAAGCACAAAACTACAGGCCAGTTAGCTTAACATCAATTGTAAGGAAAATGTTAAGAGCTATTAAAGAAGTTCTAATAGGACACTTAATTAAGTTCAAGGTAATCAGGTACAGTCAACATGGCTTTGTGGAAGAGAGATCATGTTTGACTAATCTATTGGAGTTCTTTGAGGAGGTAACACTTGCTGTGGATAAAAAGGAAATGGTGGATGTGCTGTTAGATTTCTAGAAGACATTTGATAAGGAGTCACATTAAAGGTTACTGCAGATTATAAAAGCCCGTAGTGTAGGGGCAGCATGCTGGCATGGATAGGAGTTTTGGTTGACAAACAGGAAGCAATGAGTAGTTGTAAGTGAGTCTTTCTCAGGTTGACAAGATGTAACTAATGGTATGCCACTTGGTGCTGGGACCTCAACCACTTATGATTTATAAAAATGACTTAGATGAACGGAAAGGAGGTATGGTTGCCAAAGTTTGCTGATGACACAAAGATAAATAGGAAAGAATATTGTGAAAAGGCACAAAGAGGTTACAAAAATATATGATAGGTTAAGTGAGTGAGTGAATATGTGGAAAATGAAGTATAATGTGTGAAAATGGGAAATTATCCATTTTGGAAGATAGAATTAAAATAAAATCTAAATGGTGAGAGACTGTAGAATTTTGAGATGCGAAGAGATTTGGGTGTCCTCAATAATGAATCATAAAAAGGTTAGTATACAGGTAGGCACAGCAACTAATTAGGAAAGCTAACAAAATGTTATCACTAAGGTTTTTGAGTAGATTTGTAGCTCGGGTTGTGGATGTTGTGGTTGGTTTGCTCGCCGAGCTGGTTCAGAAATGTCTGTGGAACAACGAACCAGCTCGGCGAGCAACCAACCACAACATCCACAACCTGAGCTTTAGATCTACTCAAAAACCTTAGAGATCTACGGGTGAAGTAAGCTCAAATTGCCATGGAAATGGGAAAACTGCGCCAAATGACAGAGCGCTACCAGCGAGCAACTCACTTCCTACACGGATTCCTCAGGAACCAGGTATTACCATGCAGTGTGAGATACAAACCCCCCATCAACAACCCACAAGCTCATAAGACAGCAGAACACAATGGCCACAGGATGGTGAAGGTAATGATCAAAGATGCACACAACTGGCGATATGACAGCGAAATTACGTGTCAAAAAACCTTATTCCGAGACGCTACCAACCAAGACTGGACAACTGACTTAGAATGAGCCATTGACATCAGTCAACAGATGACAAGAACCAAGAAAAGACAGATCCTTCAAGAAAATCTAGCTAAACTAACCCACCAAAACAACAACCGTAGAGCAGACACCTGGATAAGAAACCTTCCAGACAGGAAATTGACAGACACAGAAAAAGCTGTTCTAATTTGCCAACTCAACTACAACCACAGAGACGCTAACAAGACAGAATTTCTAGCCACACTAGAAGCCACACTGAAGACCAACGGCATCAACGAAGAAACACAATAAGCCATAGGACGGACAGTGATCACGACATTGACCAGAAGGAGTGAATTTAATACTCTTAACACATCAGAAAATAAGTTCCTAGAAGGACTGAAAAAAGACAAAAACATCATAATACGACCAGTGGACAAGGGCGCATGACAGTAATTGTAAACAAACAGGACTACCTTACCAAAGCACAGACACCACTAGCAGACATGAATGCAAGTGCAGATAGACCTGACACCACAACTGGGCAACAGGATACTCAACACACTAAAGAGACTCAACACACTAAAGAGACTCAAATAGACGAGACAAATCAACAAAACAGACTACCTGAGAATGAAACCAGAAGGAACTAACACCCACCCCCCAACACCCCCTCAATTCTACGGCCTCCCGAAGGTACACAAACTGGAAGTACCCCTCAGACCCATAGTCTCCCTGCCAGGCATGCCATCACATAGGTTAGCCAAGGAGTTACAACGGAGACTAAAGAACCTTGTCAGCAAGTCACCCCACTCAATCCACTCAGCCCAAGAGTTCCTCAATTCCCTCAAGGACATAAGAATAGATGACAATGATGAGACCATAGTGTCGTTTGATGTTACTGCCCTATTCACATCAATCGACATACGACTAGCAAGAGAAACACTAGCAACACTACTAAAACAAGAACGAGACCCTAGTGATACCATCTCCACAGACAACGTGCTGAAGTTACTGGACCTATGCCTCACGACCCACTTTACCTTTAACGGCCAAATCTATGAACAGATCAACGGGACACCCATGGGGTCACCTATCTCTGGACTAATAGCAGAAGCGGTGATGCAGAGTCTCGAAAGCATGGCCCTTCCGCTAATCCAACTGAAACTATGAATCCAATACGTGGACAACACCTTCATCATCATTAAACGGACCAAACTAGAGGAGATACACCAACTAATAAACAACTAGGATCAAATTCACCAGGAAGAGGAAAAGAACAAACAGCTTCCATTCCTGGACGTCATGGTAGAACACAGGACCAATGGGGAATTCCTGACGAAGGTACACAGGAAAGCCACACACACTGACCAAGTACTGAATTTCAACAGCAACCACCCTAACACCCAGAAACGAAGTTGCGTGAAAACACTATTTAAACGAGCAACACACTGCAGCAACCCGGAACTACGCCAAAAAGAAGAAGAGTACCTCTACCAAATATTCAAGGACAACAGATACTCGAACAACTGGGTCAGACGATGCCAAAAACAACAGTAAGATACTGCATGCCCTAACACACTTATCACACTACCATACATCAAGAACATACCTGAACTGACCACAAGACTCCTACGACCACTGGGCATCAGAGTAGCACACAAACCCGCATCAACTGCTCACCCGAACCAAAGACCCCTTATCCACTATGGACAGAACCAATGTTACATACAACATTCCTTGCAAAGACTGCAACAAACATTACATTGGACAGACAGGAAGAAAAATAGGCACAAGAATATGTGGACAACAACTAGAAACAAAAAGACATGACCAATACTCACTCATTTCTATCCACGTGGATAAGGAAAACCACCAGTTCGATTGGGATAACACCAGGATCCTAGGACAGACCAAACAGAGGCAAGCATGGGAATTCCTAGAGGCCTGGTTCTCCACCACGAAGGCCATCAACAAACACATAGATCTAGACCCTATATGCACTCCATTGCGAAGGAAAACCGGAAATGAGGTAATCCAACTCAACGGACATCAGAGTTTAAATACCAGGCAGGAAAACACAACAGCGCTTCATCGGAGGCTGCACTGATGATGTTAGTCAGCAGGGTAATAAAACGTCTGCGGAACAACAAACCAGCTCAGCGAGCCAACCAACCATAAAATGTTATCATTTATCACAGGGAAAGTCAAAACAAAAGAGTGGAGGCTATATTTCAGTTACACAGGGCACTGGCAAGACTGCATCAGGAGTACTGGGCACCGTATCAGTCACCTTATTTAAGGAAATGTGTTGGAGGCAATTTAGAGAAGGTTTACTAGACTAATAATTGGAATGGATGGGACTGTCTTATGAGGAAAGGCTGTGCATATGAGGCTTGTATCCATCAAAGTTTAGTAGATTAAGAAGTAACTTAATTTAAACATAAGATCCTGAAGCGTATTAACAGGGTAGATGTGAAGAAGATATTTCCTCTTAAGGGAGAACTTAGAGCTAGGTGTCACTATTTAAAAATGATCCATTTAAAATAGAGATGTTTTCTCCGAAGATTCTATCTCTTTGGAATGCTCTTTCTGAAAAGGCAGCAGAAGTGGAGTCCTGAATTTTTTTTATGCAGAGGTTGATAGATTCTTGTTATGCAATGGATTGAAAGATCATCTAGGTAGCTGGGAATATGTTTTTGAGGTTAGAACCAGATTCACCATGATCTTATTGAATGGTGGAGCAGACTCCAGTGGCTAAAAGGCCTACTTCTGCTTCTGATTCATATTTTTGTTTGTACTCTTTGCTCAGCTGAATGCACTTATGGGTTTGGAGCCTCAGCCACTTATGCAATAATACGCTTCCACTGATTTACCTCATCAGCTAACCGTTGTTGAGCTGAATCCATTAATGGGGTTTGGAACTCAGTCAAGCATTAATAATAGGATTCCACTGCAAAATTGAGAAACAAAACCTCCAGAGCTAAATATATTAAAACCCATTAAATCACTGAAAACGTTCAGGCATCTATTCAAAGTTTAAAGTAGGGAAACAGATTTTGAAGCTGTCACTCAAGAAAAAAATGAAATCTTAGGAACAAATGACATGATCATTGAATACCACACTATTCAATGCTGAGAGTACTTTATGTAATGAATAATATACCGTAAAGCATCTGAATACTTTTCTATTTTCACACTGCCGATCAATTTAACTCTATCACTATATTTGAAAACATCTTTAATTTATTATTTAGTATTACATTATGACATGCGAAGTTTGGACACCTTTTGAACTTAGCTGTCAGAAAGCTAGTGTCTGCAGATTGGGGTTCCCCAATGGTCCACAACATCTGTGAGTTGGTCTGAGCCACAATGCCTTCAGAAGCTGACGCAACTCCACCAGAATTGCATGGTGAGGTTGAGGGTGAAGTGGAGAAATGTTTGCTCCAGTTATAAACAGCACTGTTGAGTACACATCTGGAGTATTGTGTACAGTATTGGTCTCCTTACTTAAGGAACGATTTAAACATGTCGGAAGCAGTTTAGAAGTTTACTAGATCAATACGTGCTATCACAACCCACTTGGGAAAGTGCGCTGGTACTCAAGTGGTTTGAATTCCTGACTTAAGTATTTAACCAAATTACTCAAAGACCCCCAGTTTACCTGTCTAACGGACTCAGGTTAACAGAAAACAATGACCAGGTTTCTGCACTCAACCAGACGTGAGAAGAGGTCTAAACACAGGAAAACAAAATTTGAATTATCAACTTATAAATATGCCTGCTTCAGTGTATATCATTCCTAAATCCTTACACAGCCATGCAGGCAGACATATACAAACAAACAAATATAGAAATTTTAGATGGAGGGAATTGTACTCGGGAAATGCAGTTCAATATCATCAGATCACAGATTTGAGGTGTCCCTTTGCTTCTTCCAAATCCTTATGATATCCAAACTCCTCATTTCAAGATTGTTTAGTTCTTTGCTGAAAACAGGGTGGGGAGGGTTAACACATTAATTATTCAGAGATAGTAGGAACGGCAGATGCTGGAGAATCTGAGATGACAAGGTGTAGTGCTGGATGAACACAGCAGTCCAAGCAGCATCAGAAGAGCAGGAAGGCTGA
>NC_063354.1:5900039-5987334 GCF_021869965.1 Rhincodon typus | reverse complement strand
GTTGCAGGAACAGCAACTCATATTCCGCTTGGGAACCCTGCAGCCCAATGGTATCAATGTGGATTTCACAAGCTTCAAAATCTCCCCTCCCCCTACTGCATCCCAAAACCAGCACAGCTCGACCCCGCCTCCCTAACCTGTTCTTCCTCCCACCTATCCCCTCCTCCCACCTCAAGCCGCACCCCCATTTCCTACCTACTAACCTCATCCCGCCCCCTTGACCTGTCCGTCCTCCCTGGACTGACCTATCTCCTCCCTACCTCCCCATCTACATTCACCTTTACTGGCTCCATCCCCGCCTCTTTGACCTGTCTGTTTCCTCTCCACCTATCTTCTCCTCTATCCATCTTCTGTCCGGCTCCCCGTCTCTCCCTATTTATTTCAGAACCCCCTTCCCCTCCCCCTTTTCTGATGAAGGATCTGGGCCCGAAACATCAGCCTTCCTGCTCCTATGATGCTGCTTGGCCTGCTGTGTTCATCCAGCTCTACACGTTGTTATCTCAGATTTTCCAGCATCTGCAGTTCCTACTATCTCTGATACATGATCGAAACTCTTGGCTTCTGAAGACATTAGTTGTAATTCTGAGTTGCTTGCTTCCATCTGGGAAATCTAATCTACTGTGAGCAACACCATCTGCTCAAAATCTAGTCTCTGTTAAAACCACTCTGCAAAGAAGCTAAAGCCCAGGAACCTCACAATCATACTCCAGGTCCAGCTGAACTTGCTTTTAGCTTCAACCTTTTCAAAACTTGGTTTTCTGGAAGAAATCTTATATTTATCCAAAAAGTGGATCAATTTCACATTGTTATACCTCTAAGCACTAACAGAAGAGATTCTGCAAAATCAGCCTGCAGAAAAATACCTTCACTGGTGACAGATAATAGTGTGGAGCTAGAGGAACACAGCAGGCCAGGCAGTATCAGAGGAGCAGGAAAGCTGACGTTTCGAGTTCAGAAGAAGGGTCCCGACCCTAAACGTCAGCTTTCCTATTCCTCAGATGCTACCTGGCCTGCTGTGTTCCTCCAGCTCCACACTGTTATCTCTGACTCCAGCATCTGCAGTTCTTACTATCTTTTCACTGCTTACAGATCTTCAGGATTCAGTCAGAACTATGCAAATAATGTGTGTATTATTCGTCACTATAACCACATCCCTTTACTTTGGTTCTCTTTTTTGCTACATTGAATGTTTGTGTGCACGTTTGTGTTGTGATAATCATCCTCTGAGTTTGCATGCAAGAATAAATCAAATTTTGTTTTAACCTAAAGAGATTTCTTGCAAGTCATTTAACAATGAGGGTTTGGTGGAGGGGAAACCCATGATGGCCAATTGTGAAAGAGAATGAAGAAAGAAAGCTAAAAGCCACTTAGCTTACAAACAGAAGGGAACAATAAATTCACCTCTCCCTTCTTGTCCATAAAATGATATGTCGTGCTTTAAAAAGGAGTAGTCACTTTCTTTCAAAATGTATAACAAACTTACATATCCTTTAGTTCTGAGTTTAAGAGTTGAATTCTACCATCAATTTTGTCGTGTTGTGGTTTATTGATTTATGAATATTATCAATCAAATGTATAATGCTGTTTTCTACTACCTCAACTTTTGTCCTGATTGTCGTTAAGCACTGATTTTAGACACGATTTGAGTAGATTTTTAGGTATGAAGTAATTTTGAAATCTCTGAACAAAAGCAGAAGGGGGTGGAAATGCTTAGCAGGTCTGGCAGCATCTGTGAAGACAATCAGAGTTAACAGTTTGGATCTATTGACCCTTCCTCAGAACTGATGACAGCTAGGAAAATGTCAGTATATATGCAGAAGATAGGGTGGGGAGAGGGGGTAAGGAATAAATGAAGGTGGAGATAAAGCCCAAAGAGAGAGAAGAACAGTTGGACAAAGGAATTGATAACGATCTGGCTAGGAGGATGAATAGCTGTAATGGAGACTGTTAGTGGCTAAGAATAGGTAGTGTGTAATGGCAGGCTATATGATAACGAGGCAATGTGTATAAGGTAGGGGTCTAGGTCATGGGAGAGTTCAGGCCCTAAAATTATTGAACTCGATATTGAGTCTAGAGGGCTGTAGGATCCACAAGTGGAAAATGGTGTTGTTCTTACTGGAACACTACAGCAACCCTGAGACAGAGATGTTGGCCAGGGAACAGGGTGGTGTGGTAAAGTGGCAGGCAACTGGCAGCTCAGGGTCTTTTTTTAAGTGGGCAGGATGTAGATGTTCTGCGAAGCAGTCACCCAGTCTATGCTTCTAATCCCTAATGTAGAGAAGACCACATTGTGAGCAACAAATGCAGTAGACTAGATTGTGGGAAGTGCCGATAAGTGCTGCCTCATTTGGAAAATATATTTTGGTCCTTGAATATTGGGGAGGGAGGAGGGAGGAGGAAATGGGTAGGTGTTACACCTTCGGCAGTTGCAGGGCTGTGAAGGGGTGTTGGAAGTGATGGAAGAGTGGATCAGGGTGTTCTGGAGGGAATGGTCCTCGTGGAAGGCGGACAAGGGGAATGAGGGGAATATGTGTCTGGTGGCGGCAGCTCACTGGAAATGGTGACTGATGATCTGGATGTGGATGTTGGTGGGATGGTAAGGACAAGGGGAACCCCATCGCTGTTGCGGGAGGAAGACAGGGGGTGATGGCGGAAGTGCAGGAAATGGGTCAGACCTGGTTGAGGGCCCTGAAAACGGTGCTGGAGAATCCTCAGTTGAGGAGGAAGGTGGACATTTTGAAGGCTCCCTTGTCAAAGTTGGCCTCATCGGAACATCGGAGATGTAAACGGAGGAACTGAGAGAATGGAATGGAGTCTTTACAGGAAGCAGGGTGTGAGGATGTACAGTCCAGGTAGCTGTGGGGGTTGGTGGGTTTGTAGTGGATATTAGTGGCTAGTGTATCCCCAGAAATGGAAACAGAGATGTCAAGGAAGGGAAGGGAGGAGTCAGAGATAGACAAGGTATAAGTGAGGGCTGGGTGGAAATTAGAAGCAAAATTGATGAACTTTTCCAATTCTGGACTCTCCCATGTCCTAGCTCCCTACCTCACACACCAGGTCTTGTTATCACATAGCCTGCCATTACACACTACCTATTGTTAGCCACTGAAAGTCTCCATTAACAGCTATTCACCCTCCTCGCCAGATCATTATCAAGTCCCTTGTCTGTCCAACTATTCTTCTCTCTCCTTGGGCTCTATCCCCGGCTATTGTTTACACTTTACCCCACTCCCCATCCTATCTTCTACATATAAACTGACAATTTCATCAGTTCTGCAGAAGAGTCACCAGACCTGAAACATGAACACTGAATTTTTCTCCACAGATGCTGCCAGACCTGCTGAGCTCTTCCAGTAACTTCTGTTTTTGTTCCTGATTTACAGCATCCGCAGTTCTTTCGGTTTTTATTTTGTAATCTCTAAATTTGGTTAAGACTGTGCCATGTTATACCCTTTAATTAGCTTCATTTCAAGTGCTTGCAGTCACTATAAAACAAACTAGCAACACACCAAAAAGTGCATGTTTTAATGGAAATTCTACTCGGCACCTATGTCAATTAGGTATTCGTAAATGATATTAAGACTTGATGTTACATACTGTCAAGTACTTAAACTTGTAAGAGGCCCACCAGTATCCAGTGTCGGCTGTGGCTAGTCTGAACTAAAGGTCAAGAACTGGGCTGTCTGGCATGTACTTGCTTTGGAGTGTGGTCTATTGTTTATGTCAAGTCATATAGTCCTCACATTCCACTTTCCAAGCCGAAAGATTCCTGCTCTTTGTTTGCTCTGTTGCCTAGGGATGATTTTAAGAGGTACAGACTTACCTCGCATCTGCACCTCCCACTCAACCGTGCTAACTGGAATTCAAAGGAAAGGCAAAAACCTTTATGCCTGGGGCTGAGTTGTTGACAGGAATTGCTAGTGTTAGCTAACCCAAGGCAAACACCAACCGCCTTATGGGATTCCAATCCAGATTTTCTTTATTTCCATAGCCATGACTTCTTGATGTTGTTAATGCTGAAAGGCACTCATTGGCAGAGCCCAGACAGTTACAGAATAAGTATGATCCTATTCACAAGATGTGTGAGGACAGCACCTACTGGTTGCCACCTCCATTCTCTGAATATTCACCAATTCCAGAGTCTTCCTACTCAAGTATTACTTGTTTTCTTAAGACCAGCTCAGCTTCTGTTTCTTTGTGTTCTCTATTGATTCTCATGTTTCACTAATGGTACTCCTGGATTTCTCCTCATTCATTTGCCTCCTGACTCTGCTGTGAATGCTTACAGCCAGGTTTGTACTCTTCCTCTGTACTTTCTGTTATCTTTTGCTGCTCCTGGTGTCTTTAACCCTGTGTGTGCTCTTCCACTACTCTCTGTCTTTATTATCTTTCAGTGGTATTAGTGTCTCATCATTTCTGTGCTCTTACCCTACACGCACTCTCTTATTCATGATGTGGAGGTGCTGGTGTTGGACTGGGGAGGACAAGGTCAGAAATCATTCGACACCAGGTTATAGTCCAACAGGGTGCAGAGCTGGATGAACACAGCAGGCCAAGCAGCATCATAGGAGCAGAAAGGCTGACGTTTCAGGCCTAGTCCAACAGGTTTATTTGAAAACACAAACTTTTAGAGCTTCACTCCTTCTTCAGGTGTTAGTGAGAGAGGTAGTAGCAGACACAGAATTCATAAGTAAAAGGTCAAAAGGTCACACCACTGATGAGGATGTATTAAACAAACCTAAGATGCTGTTAAATCTTTAATCAGTTAAAGGTTTTAATTGATTAATATGTATATGTAAATACCCAAATTCCTTTCAAGTCACTGTCCTGAGAGAACTAAATATTTTATCAGTGTAAAGAAGTGGTGACATTTTAGTTCAGACAATGCACGTTAGGTATGAGGACTTGTTTAGAATCTGTTTGTGTTTTCGTTTGGAGTCAAACTGGCTTTATTTCTAAAGTAGGAATTTATAAAACACCACATTAACTTGAGCCAAACACCAAGCACCTTATGGGATTCCAATCCAGATTTTGTTTATTTCCATAGTCATGACTTCTTGATGTTGTTAATGCTGAAAGGCACTCATTGGCAGAGCCCAGATCACTACAGACATAAGGATGATCCTGTTCTCCATGTGTGTCAAGAGAGCACCTACTGGTTGCCACTTTCATCCTCTGAATATTCAGACGCCAGAGTCTCCCTACTCAGTATTACTTGTTTTCTTAAGACCATTTCAGCTTCTGTTTCTTTGCATTCTCTATTCTCATGTTTCACTAATGGTACCCCTGGATTTCTCCTCATTCATTTGACTCCTGATTCTGCTGTGAATGCTTATAGCCAGGTTTGCACTCTTTGTCTGCACTTTGTTATTGTTTGCTGCTCCTTTCAGTCAATATGGCGGTTTATAAATTCCTACTTTAGAATTAAAACCAGTCCAACTCCAAAACAAAACATAAACAGCTTCTAAACAAGGCCTCGCACCTAACATGCATTGTCTGACGTAAAATGTCACCTCTTCTTTACATTGATAAAGCCTTTGGTTCTCTCAGGACAGTGACTTGAAGGGAATTTGGGGATTTACATATACATATTAATCAATTAAAACCTTCTAACTGATTAAAGAATTAACAGCATCTTAGGTTTGTTTAATACATCCCCATCAGTGATGTGACCCTTCGATCTTTTATTTATAAATTCTGTGTCTGATCCTATCTCTTTCTCTAACACCAGAAGAAACAGTGAAGCTCCGAAAGCTTGTGTTCTCAAATTAACCTGCTGGACTATAACCTGGTGTCGTGTGATCTCTTACTCATAGCACTAGGTTGAGAGTGGCCTTTGACAAAAAGGATCTGAACTTTTTTTGTGAGAAGGAATTATGTACAAATTAGAGTGCAAAGTGGCAAAGTCACTGCAGAATGAGGGGTCTGAAAAGTATAGTAGCTTTTGTCAATGTGGCAACACACAAATACTTTTAGGCCACTTCAAATGTGTGGAATTGCAAATGTGCTATCAGATGAATGCATTTAAGTGCATTTTTGAACTCTAAACCTATCAACCACCTGAATTAGAAGGATGTCAACTCACTATAAAATAACCAAATATGAATATTACCAGAATATGAGTGATACTTAGGAAAAGGGGTGTGCGAGAAAAGAAAAAGGGAAGGGAGGAGGTAGGATGGAGAGGGAAAGAGAGAAGGGAGAAAGTAGTGGAAGCAAAACAGGAGAGAAGTTGGGGGGTTAGAAAGACATGAGTGTAGAGAGCAGGGTAACAGAAAAGTGGCAAAAATGGGGGAAGACAGAGTGGGCTAAGAGAGAGTGGGGTTAAAAGACAAAAGGGGTAAGAGAGGAATAGGGAGGAGAGAGGGGGTCAGAGAGATAGGAAGGGAAAGAGAGAGAGAGGGGTAAAGAGAGAGAGAAGGCAGAGAGTGATGGAAGACAGAGGGCAGAAAAGGAAGAGAGAGAAGTGGGAGAGACTTAGAGGAGGCAGTGAAAGAGAGTCAAGAGGGAGGGAGAAGAGGTGTGAATAGAGAGGTGGAGAGGGAAAGAGAAGTGGAGAGAGAAAGAGGTAAGGATAGAGAGAGATGGAGAGAGAGGACACATGGAGATTGTCTACCAGAATTAAAAGTTCACAGTTAATGAAGCACAGAGTTTTCAACAAGATGTTTTTGAGGAGTGAGTGGGTTTGAGGAGCACTCCGACTTCCCATTCCCCTCAACTCCCACCTCCGCTCTTACGGTTGGAGTGGCAGGAGTCAACCCTTAGGTCTTGGAGTGGTTGCACTGGAGTATGAAGAGGCGACCAAGAAAGCAAACATCAATGACACCAAAAAGGCCCACCACATACAAACTGGTCACTGATCTTTGTCAATTGCCTTGGCATCGATGGGCTGACGGGATCCATCTTCAGCAGAGCCCTGGAGAGTAAGCAGGTGCAGGAGGTGGTAATGATGGAGTGGGAGAACATGTTTCTCTGAGGTGTGGTTTAGCATTAGGCAAGGGAGAACTGGTAGAGTTCCTCTGCCAGGCCCAGAGCTGCCTTGGCAACAAACTGATCGAGACTCACAGAGAGAAGTTTCTGCTCACACTCCTCTCCTCACAATCTCCAAAGCAAGTAAATTCTCTTCAGTCAGGTTGATAATCCTGAGAGAAGAATAGATTGTTCATCTTCAAATGCCCGTTCTTCCCAGCCTATGTTTAAAAAAATTAAGGCTGCAGTCACTAGATCTTCTTCTCTTTCAGACATAACAATAATATTGCCAGTCACCTCTCATATTTCTTTTCTTGAAGACTGATTATCTCCAATGACTAAATGACAGGTTGAGTCTCTGGAAGAGCAGGAAACTCACGAGATAGGGAACTTGTGATTAGAGGAGAAGCTCTGAATCTTCCCATGCTGACTGCTCCTCCGATCACAATTCTGTTATTGTTGAATATTGCAATTTTTAAAAACCCTGGTGAGAAAGTTGGAACAGAGAGTTAAAATGGCAAATTTCCAAGAACTACAATTGGAAACACACCAAACGGTGGAAGGTCCTCCTGCCTGTTAGCTGCTGCTGCTTTTTCTAGCCATTTCTGTGTTCTTTCTCTGCATTCATATCCTTTGTTGCTGCTGGCATCTCTAGGAGGGTCTGTGATCCTCCCCTGCTCTTATTCTTAGATGTGGCTTGTCTCTCCAGCTGTCTAGCTCTCCCACAGTTTCGTCAGTTTTGATAAAAATGACATAAAACATTTATGAACTCATTAAATGTAATCCATTACGCTATCTGCTTCACTGAAGAACTTGCCTCTGTGGAATGCATAATAAAATTCAAGTTATTTTCTCATAAAGGCGAGGGTAATTTTTTCCAAGCAGTCTTTCTAATGACAGAAATATTATTGAGAGTAATTTCTTTGCAAGTATTAAGTGGTACCTTCCTATGACTGGCAGAATACAAAGTTGAAATAAGAGCAGCAATTGTAACATTAGCACATAAATGTCAAAACAATATTTTTCCCAGGTGGGGTAAGAAAGACAGAAGACAATGAGTTATCTAAAGGACAAATAAGTGACAACAGAATGATAGCATAGTGCACAGGAGCTTTTATTTACTATGTCATATTGTGGTTGGAAGAGAATCAATATCCACAATATAGTGATTTCACAGCTCAGTTACGGTCATTGGGGAAACAACTTAAAGGAGGCCAAGAAATCATTAAACTAAAGTTGGAAAAAGTAATTTTTAAAAAAATGACTTTTATGAAATTTTCACAACATTCCGTAACCTGACCTTGCAGAAGACCCCAAAAGTCAAAGCATAGAAGAACAGGGGCAATTTATTGCCAATTTCATTTGATTGAGGTATGAAATGGAAAAAGAAATAGTCAGAAGCACCAATAAAAGTTGGTACAAATTATCCAACACACCTAAAATTAATGAATGTGTTACAAAGAGCTCATTGAGTTCTGGCACCTCAAAATTTGCTCACGGGTTTTACAAAAAACAAAAAAAAACTGTGAGGCTGGAAATTGGAAATGAAAACAGAAACCTAGTTATAGACATCAGGTAGCATCTATTGACAGAGAAACAAAATTCATGGGAGGGATTTTTATTGGGGTCTCAGTGACATGGGCTATGGTGAGATTTATGGTGAAATTGGTCAAGAAGTCTGGCAAGGCCCATCTCGATAAAGGGGGCATTGCTTTTACGCTTTTGACAAGTTGCATGGCAAATTCCTTACCAGGCAGCTGCAAGTAGCCAACTAGGGAGAATTGTTGCTTTTTAAAAACCCTGTTAATGACCCAATTCACCTCATTAATACTCATTTTCCAACCTTACCAAATGTGCCTAACAAGCTAGGGATCAAGAGAACTTGATATGGAAATCTGGCGAATTTAGCTTGCCACTTTCTCTGAATGATCTCCATGTTGTGCAGGAGCAAACATCAGCACTGTAGAGCATAATCCATGGGCACCAGCCACAAACACCCTTTGCCCATGGAAATTGGTATCCAGTATTTGCCAAGTCCTCATAACCATCATGTCACCTCTCCAATACAATTGCAGGCCAGTCACGAAGCTCAGACTTTCATGGCAGGGTGCACTGACATTGACTATTAAAAGCATGCAGCATGGACACTTTGCAAGGACAGCTCACGAATTGGACCAGGCTGCACCTCAGAGCTGTTCACTTGCTTTCTTAGCGCTAGCTCACTAAGCATGCATGCTCGCAGCATCCATGCCTAGCCTTGTCTTGCTGTGCCAATTAGCACAGTCACACAACCAGACAGCTTCCCTTGCTGGTCAGCAATCCTCAGTTAAGGGGGTGGACATGTCACTGTACAGTACCATGTTCATCAATCTCACACCTGTACCACGTATCAACAGCTAATGCAGCAAACACACAACCCATGTGCAGCAAGCAAGTTGCAGCTTGGCCTGTTGTTTTACAGGACTTGGGGCTTCAGGCCAGGTGGGCGGATGGCGAAGAGGGGATGCCAGTTGTGAAAGGGCAACAGTATCTGGAAGGGATGATATATAAATTATGGATGGGAAGGGTTCATGCAGTACAGGTGCTCGTCAATGATATGGAACACCCTGAATTCAAGGGGCTGTGGGGTAGAAGTCAGTATCTAATCATACTTGGCATGGGCACCTCATGCATCAGGGGTTCTCGGAGGTTAAAGATGGCAGGTGCAGATTCATTACAACACATTGGAAGGGGCTGATAGGGGTGGAGATAGAGGGCATGGCCATCTCTGGAGTGTCCTGAGTGCAGACTTCTGAGAGGGCTGTGTGTGTGGTGCCTCCTTTGGATGGGTGCCTCTTGGCATTGCCCTGTCTCCTGTGGGGAAGAGGCAACCAGGGGTTCTCACCCCGTTCCTCGTCTCCCTGAAGCAACGGTCCTGAAGGTCAATGGGTGGGGCGCTTGAGTGCAGGTGTATGTCCCTCTCCAGCAGTACATGAGGGCACTAGAGCTGATTCTTGGCGGCAGTTGCTAAACTATTATATATCTGACTCTACTGCAGAGCTTATGGGAATAAGGGCCACTGTGTCCCAAATACTTGTGCGTTGCTCCTGTTTCTCCGTGTGTGTTTGCAAAGATTGCTGAGCCTACAGGCTCCTCTACTGACTATGGCTGAGCAGATGCCAGTCTCCAGCGCTTGTCCAAGTGCCGGTGTTCTGGGGCCTCTGTCCATTGGCCAACTATGGAACTGTCGTAGTTACATCAGATTGTGGTTCTACAATTTCTAAGCCTAAAGTTCTCACTGAGGTGCCTGTATCTGAGCCGGTAGAGGGTGTGGGAGGCAGTCTTGCTGATGCTTCCTCTGAGGCCTTGGCACTTGCACTCAGAGGTGGCTTCTGCAGGAGACAGCTGCTTCACTGTAATGGTGATGGATATGCTGATTGCGACACAACAGAAAGAGAGACATTGCGGGCAGTGGTTAAAAGAGGTGTGCAAGACATGACATGGAGAGTGGGGTTAACAGGAGAGTTGCAGAGCAGTGATAATGACTCAGTTAGTATGAAATGGATATTTTGGCATCCCCGCAGAAGTGATCCAGGGATTCCCCTGTGGGGTCCAGGACGCCCTCTTTTTATGGGGAGAGGAGCTTAATGTCTGGCACCCCTCCATCCAGGCTATTTCTGTCCTGTTCTGGGCTGTCATCTCCTGTAATGAGAGAAAGGGAGAACTTGAGTGAGATGAAAGTGGATGGCACAGTTGTTAGTCCTGGTGCAAGCGGGCAAAGGGTGGTGTGGTGTAATGACCATCAGTGGATCTAAATGGTCAGCATCCAATTTATGTGAAAAACCTCATAAGAATTGTCAAGGTTGAATGAATGGCTATATTAATTGATTAAGATAGCGCGAGGATGTCTGACCTAAAGAAAGACATGGCATTATTGTGTACCATTTTCCATCATTATTTCAGATCTGATGAAACAAAAGGAATTATCACAACTGTTGGAAGGGTAATTTAACTATTATCTTTGAACCTCACAAGGAAAGCTCAGACCTCCCCTCTGCAGACTACACTCCTGCTTTATGAATGGGAGGCTTCTTAAAGATGGCCCTAATTCCACCGGATAGAGTAGGAGTGGTGGCTTGGAAATAATAACGGGGAATTAAAAAATGGCAGAGGAGGCAAATAGATACTTTGCATCAATCTTCATAGAAGACACCAATAGCATTCCAAAATGACTAAATATTCCAGAGGCAAAAGGAGGAGAAGAAATAAATACACAAATGATCACTAGGGAAAAAGTGCTAGGGAAAACTGTGGAGTTAAAGACTGATAGGTTCCTGGACCTGATGAGATGGATTCTAGGATTTAAGGGGAGTAACTACAGAGTTAGTGGATGCACTGGTTGTAATCTTCCAAATATCCTTAAACTCTGGAAACGTCTCAGATGACTGTAACCGCCAATGTAACATCTTTTTTTAAAAGGGAAGGGGGGCAAAAAACAGGTAACTCTCAGTCAGTAAGCTTAAAGTCTTGATTGGGAAAATGTAATAGCAGTGATTTAGAAATGCATAATATGATCAGCCAGTCAGCATGGTTTGATGAATTGGAAATCATGCCTGAGAAATTTAAAATAACTCTTCGTGGAGATAAGAAGCAAGATAGTTCAAAAGGAAGTAGAAGATGTAATATATTTGGATTTTCAGAAGTGTTTGATAAAATATCACATGTTAGTCTGTTTAATTAGGGTCCATGGTGTAGAAGGTAGAATATTAGCATGAATAGAGAACTGGCTAACTAAGGGAAGACTAATAGTTGGGATGGTGGGGAGTAACCTGTAATTAGTGGAGTGCCCAAGAATCAGTGCTGTGGCCACAATTATTTACGATATATTTTAATGACTTGGATGAGGAAAGTGAATGTGCTGTAGCCAAGTTTAGACAGGACATGAAAATAGTTGGGAAGGCAAGTGGTGAAGGTGACACAAAGAATCAGCAGATGGATATATTAAGCGAGTGGGAACAAAAAACCAGAAAATAAATATAACGTGGGAAAATGTTAAGTTACGCAATTTGGCAGGAAGAATAGAGGGGCTGAATATTATTTAAATGGGGAAAGACAGCAGAAAGCTACAGAACAGATGGATTTGGGGTCCTCGTTTATGAATCAAAAGGCTAGCATCAAGCTCAGCGAGTAATAGGGATGCCAAATGAAATATTGGTCTTTAGTTTAGTGGGAATGAAGTATAAAAGTAGGAGGTTTCACAAAAACTATACAACTATACTAGTCAGACCACAGTTTTGGTCCCCTTATCTAAGGTGAGATATCCTGGCATTGGTGACAATCAAGTGAAGGTTCACTAGGCTGATAGTAGATATGGAGGGACTGTCTAATGAGGAGATGTTGATTCTGTAGGTTGATTCTGTACTCAGTGGAACTTAGAAGAATGAAAGACAATTTGATTGAAACATAAAAGATTCTTGGAGACTAGACAGTGTAGATGTGGAAGGGTTGTCTTCACTGTGGGAGAGTCGAGGACCAGAGGACATAATGTCCGAATAAGAGGTCAAACACGAAAGACTGAGATAAGAAGGAATTTTTTTCTCAGAGAGTAGAGAGTCTGTGGAATGCTTCATCACAGAGTGTTTTAAGGTTGGGTCATTAATAATATTCAAAGCCACGGAAAACAAATTTTTTAGCAGTAAGGGAACCAAATGTAAGGAAAAGGCAGGAAAGTTCAGTTGAGCGTTATCAGATCAGCCATGATCTCATTGACTGGTGGAGCAGACTTGATGGACTGAATGGCCTATACCTTAGGGTCTTATTGTGTCTTGAACACTATTTATCCCTCATCCAATATTATCATGATTAACTGTCGAGTCATCAATCTGTTGTTTGGTTTAGCTTATTGTTGTAATGTTGGCAAATATTCAAAGACAGACTACATTTCAAAGGGCCTTGCAATCAGCTTAAGATATGAAAGATACTGTATAAATATAAGTTTTTCCTTTTTTGTGATCCAGAAGCCATAACAACAGTGCCTATTTGTGATTAAATTGGATAATCTGTCTTCCACATATCTCAACATGTTCCCAACCTTTCACTAGAAGGACAGAAACCAATTCAGTGAGAGTCAAATATGAATCACTAAACTGCTTGCTGTGACCAATAGCAGGGTAATGTGGAGTGACACTTGCTTAACTTAACTTCAAACCCGCTTCAAAAATGATTATAAATTATACTGCACTGCCCCAGAGTAGCAGTCTGTCAGTGAAACACATCAAGGCTTACACAAGCTCTGTTGATGTTAATCTTGCAAAAATTTATGCAGACCTTTCCTGTCTTTGCCTCCACATATGATCCTGTCTGGTTCTACTTCAATGCAAATCAGTCAAATATTTCAATGGAAAATTGGTCAGAATGAACCAAAGTAAAAATAATGAGGGGGAAAGCAGCACAATGAAGCTTTTACAGTAATTATCAATGGGTAAGGGAATAATGGCTGAAAAATCTGACATTGATTGTGGATTCAAGGCAGCATGGAAAATTAATAGCCAAGCAAAGAAAAGTATGGGCTGGAAAATGTGAAAACAAGTCTATACCTGTACAGGATTTATTGAAGAATAATGTGTAAGGCAGGGTCAAGAATGAAACTTTGGGGTACACGGTGGGATTGATTGATTGATTGATTTATTGTTACGTGTACCAAAGTACAGTGAAACGTTTTATTTACAAGCAATACAGGCAGATCACAATAAGCAAAGAGGTTGTAAAAAGACTTAGACAGAGGCATACAGGTTGCATTGCACAGGGCGTGCGCTAAGCGAGATCAATGTTCGCAAGATCAGCATTATTCAAGGTTAGAAAGTCTATTCATCAGTCTAATAACGGCTGGAAGAAGCTTTCCTGAACCTGCTGGTGCCTGTGTTCAGGGTTCTGTATCTCCTGCCTGATATAAGAGGTTGTAGGAGATCATTACCAGGGTGTGATGGGTCTTTGATGATATTGGCAGAGCTGTGTAATTGGAATCCGTGGATGGAAGGTTGGCTTCCGTGACAGTCTGGGCTGCACACATCATTTCTATAGTTTCTTATGGTCCTGGGCAGAGCAGTTGCCGTACTAGGCCATTATGTACCCGGACAGTATGCTTTCAATGGTGCAGCTGTAGAAGTTGGCGAGGGTCCTTGTGGACACGCCAAATTTCCTGAGCTGCCTGAGGAAGAACAGGCATTGTTGTGCCTTCTTGACTGTCGCGTCTACATGGGAAGTCCAGGACAGGTTGTTGGTTATCGGCACTCTGAGGAACTCGATGCTCTTCATCCTCTCAAACTCAGTTCAGCTGATGTAGGTTGGGGCGTGTTCTCCTTTCTTTCTGAAGTCAATGATCAGTTCTTTAGTTTTGCCAATGTTGAGAGAGAAGTTGTTCTTATTGCACCATATCACCAAGCTCTCTATCTCCCTTCTGTATTCTGACTTGTCATTGTTAGATATCTGTCCCATTATGGTGGTGTCATCAGCGAACTTGTAGATGGCTTTTGTTCAAAATTTGGCAACACACTTGTAGGTGTAAAGGGAGTACAGTAGGAGGCTCCAGTGTTGAGTGTTATTGTGGAGGAGGTGCAGTTACCTATCTTCCCTGATTGCGCTCTGTGGTTCAGAAAGCTGAGATCCCATTGCAAAGGGCAGAGCCGAGACCAAGATCACGGAGTTTTGAGATCAGTCTGGAGGGGATAATGGTGTTGAAGGTGAGGCGATGGCCTAGTGGTATTATCGCTAGACTATTAATCCAGGGACCCAGACAGTGTTCTGGGGACCCAGGTTCGAATCCTGCCTTGGCAAATGGTGGAATTTGAGTTCAATAAATATCTGGAATTAAGAATCTAATGATGGCCCTGAATCCATTGTTGATTGTCAGAGGGAAAAACCCATCTGGTTCACTGATGTCCTTTAGGAAAGGAAACTGCCATCCTTACCTGGTCTGGACTACATGTGACTCCAGACCCACCCTCTGGGCAGTTAGGGATGGGCAATAAATGCTGCCTGGCCAGTGATGCCCTCATCCCTCATCTATCATTATCACTAAGGAGGCAGTGCTGAGCAAGCTAATGGGGCTAATGGTAGACAAGTCTCCTGGCCCTGATAAAATGCATCCCAGGGTCTAAAAGAGGTGATGGGGGAAATAGCAAATGCACTAGTAATTATTTACCAAAATTCACTGGACTCTGGGATGGTTCCCGCAGATTGGAAAACAGCCAATGTGACGCCACTGTTTAAAAATGGAAGTAGACAAAAAGCAGGTAACTATAGGCCAGTGAGCTTAACTTCGGTCGTGGAGAAAATGCTTGAATCTATCATTAAGGAAGAAATAGCAAGACATCTGGATACAAATTGTCCCATTGGGAACACCCAGCATGGGTTCATGAAGGGTAGGCCATGTTTAACTAATTTGGTGGAATTCTTTGAGGACATTACTTGCATGGTGGACAATGGGGAACCTGTGGATGTGGTGCATCTGGATTTCCAGAAGGCATTTGACAAGGTGCCATACCAAAGGCTGCTACACAAGACAAAGTTGCACGGTATTACAGGTAATGTATTGGTATGGATAGAGGATTGGTTGACCAGTAGAAAGCAAAGAGTAGGGGTAAATGGGTGTTTTTCTGATTGGCGGTCAGTGGTGCGATAGGGTTAGGGTTAGGGTGAGGGTTATCGCAGTGGTGTGCCTCAGGGATCAGTGTTGGGACCGCAATTGTTTACAATTTACATAGATGATTTGGAGTTGGGGACTAAGTGTGGTGTGGCAAAATTTGCAGATGACACTAAGGTGAGTGGTAGAGCAAAGTGTGCAGAAGACACTGAAAGTCTGCAGAGGGATATAGATAGTCTAAGTGAGTGGGCAAAGGTCTGGCAGATGGAGTACAATGTTGATAAGTGTGAGGTCATCCATTTTGGTAGGAATAACAGCAAAATGGACTATGTTTTAAATGGTAAAAAATTGCAGCACGCTGCTGTGCAGAGGGACTTGGGTGTCCTTGTGCATGAATCGCTGAAGGTGGGATTGCAGGTACAGCAGGTAATTAAAAAGGCAAATGGAATTTTGTCTGCCATTGCTCGAGGGATGGAGTTTAAAAACAGGGAGGCTATTCTGCAGCTGTATAGAGTCCTGGTGAGGCCACACCTGGAGCATTGTGTGCAGTTTTGGTCTCCTTACTTGAGAAGAGATATACTAGCACTGGAGGGGGTGCAGAGGAGATTCACTCGGTTGATTTCAGAGTTGAGAGGGCTGGATTATGAGGAGAGACTGAGTAGACTGGGATTATACTCATTGGAATTCAGAAGAATGAGGGGAGATCTTATAGAAACACTTAAGATTATGAAGGGAATAGATAAAGTGGAGGCAGGGAGGTTGTTTCCACTCGCAGGTGAAACTAGGACTAGAGGGCATCGCCTCAAAATAAAGGGAAGCAGATGTAGGACTGAGGTCAGGAGGAACTTCTTCACCCAAAGGGTTGTGGATCTGTGGAATTCCCTGCCCAGTGAAGCGGTTGAAGCTACCTCACTGGATGTTTTTAAAGCAAGGCTAGGTAAATTTTTGAACAGTAAAGGAATTAAGAGTTATGGTGAGTGGGCGAGTAGGTGGAGCTGAGTCTCAAAAAGATCAGCCATGATCTTATTAAATGGCGGGGCAGGCTCAAGGGGCAAGATGGCCTACTCCTGCTCCTAGTTCTTATGTTCTTATCCCGTGAATGAATAAAGGAGGTTGAGCAGGAGTCTGATGTAGGTTTCCTGTTGTCCGGATGTTCCAGGGATGAGTGCAAGGCTAGGGATATGGCATCAACTGTGGACCCGTTACATCGGTAAACAAATTGCAGGGGATCGAGGCAGGCTGGGAGACTAAAGTTGATGTGGGCCATGACCAGCCTCTCAAAGTACTTCATGATTACTGAGGTCAGAGCTGCTGGGCAGTCATCAAGGCACATTGCATGTGTTTTCTTAGGTACGGGGATGATGGCGGTCTTCTTGAAGCAGGTGAGGAGTTCGGCTTGTGGAAGGGAGTGGTTGAAGATGTCGGTGAATACCTCCGCCAATTGGTCCACACAGGATCTGAGTGCTCGGCTGGGGACATGGTCCGGGTCCATTGCTTTCCTTGGTTTGATTCCCAGGAAGGCCGATCTGACATCTGCAGCAGTGACCAAGGGAACAGGTGTGTCTGAGGCTGTCAGGGCAGTCATCGCACCGTTGGCATTCTGTTCCACCATATAGGTGGAGGAGGAAAAGTTATTTGAAGCATGTAATGAAACAATAGACCATATAAGAGTTAGAGAACTAATAAAAAGTGTGAAATCAGCAGTATAAGAATACCGCAGAAAGAAATAATGTCAAAAATACTAAGAACTCCAAAATTACAAGTGGCAGTAGGAAGCTATTGTTTAAGTCGTAGAGGAGAAATTTAAAACTTGAATTATATTTTGGACGAAGTTCAGATTGAGAAATTGAAATAGCATTAAACTTGATTTTTCTTCCTGAAAAAAAGCACAAAATTCATTTATGGTAGGCGTATGTCCATACAGAGGCGGATTCACAAAGAGAAGGCTTGTTCACTGGGAAAATTATACTACATGCTAGATGCCAATATAAACAAACAGTTGAATGAAAGTTTCGGAATGTCATTATCAAACTGTATAGTACCCTGGCCAGATCACACTGAATATTGCAGCTGTTCTGCTTTCTAAGAAATATGGGAGGCTTGCTAACTTTGGACGTATGGTAAAAAAATTCCTGAGACCTAATGTCTGAGTTTTAGTTATGAGAAAAGGTAGCAAAACCTTAGGCTGTTCAGCCTACAAAGGAGTCCTCATAACAGTGAAATGAGATATTGATATGATTGTTAAAAGGTAGAAGAAATAAATTCAGAACATTATACTAAATTAAATTGCAGAAGTGAAAACAAGGAAGCAGATTCAAATTAATAGAATGTAACTTTTGGACTGAGATCAGAAACTACTTTCCGCACGACACAGAATCATAGATCTGTTACGGCATTTGATCCAACATGTCTGCGCCAGCCCTTCAATGCCTATTTCCTGCTTTGTCCCCAAATCCTTGCATTTTATTTCTACCCAAATAATCATCCGATACACTCTTTATTCCCTCACTTCCCAGCAATGTGTTCTACACCCTAACTACTTGTTGTGTGAAAGATTTTACCTTGCATCACATTTGCTCCAATTGCAATTCAGCTGTCATAAGTGCACTTGTTCTTGTTTACCTTAATTTATATCTCCTTTGTCATCTAGTGATCTCTGGATTCATTTGCCTTACCTTTCCTAGTTGAGGCAATACACCTTGACTGTACCCGAACCATCTCCTCTTTGAAGGTGGCCCACTGTTCAGTTACAGATTTTCACGCCAACCTCTCATTCCAGTGAATTTGGCTCATCCCCTAACACTTGTCCCACTCAAGTCACACATTAGGTAGTGGTCTGGATTGAGTGTGGGAGATAAAAACCCTAGAATCATTTAAGAAATAACTGGATGCTACAATTGGTGGGGTGGGACTTTAAGAAACTTTCTGTGATTTTACAGCAGTCTGCCATTTATTTGGTCAGATAAAAGCAATATCAGTTCGCGTCACCTCTTGGTTACACTAATCCATGCCAAGTGAGCACTGCTATTCACAATAAGGCCTGACAGTACCAAAGGTTATTCATTGTGAACAATGGAAATAATTGCATCAAAACAACAAAGCACATGGTGGGTGCTGCAGGGGGGAAAATAACCTGCTTTCTGAAAGTGATTAATTTCTTGAATCACATCTCTGACTGGAATACTTTGTCACTTTTCAACAAATGATAAACTTAAGAGTCTAGCGGCCATTCAGAAAGTCATTCCTTCTCAAGAAATCACTTTTTACTGTAAGTAACTCACAATAAAGTTTATTTCGACATGAACTGCTTTCCTGAACCACGGTATTGCATCTCTATGGCTGAGGTAACAGGAATAAATATATCAGGATATATTCCAAGTCCCTTCAGAAGATACTTATTTCTGACACAAGAGAACTAACAACGATTGGAATCAACTGCAGAAATAAAAGACTATTTTGTGTTGATGTTAAATATTAATATGCAGGATAAATCAGCAACACTAGCAACCAGCCCATACTTAATCTCTTTATCGTCAAGGTCAGAAGTCACATGACACCAGGTTAAAGTCCAACTGGTTTATTTAAAATCACAAGCTCTCAGAGGCTGCCCTCTCGTCAGGTGGACTCCACCTTAAGAAGGAGCAGGATCTGAAAGCTTGTGATTTCAAATAAACCTGTCGGACTATAACCTGGTATCATGTAACTTCTGACTTTGTCCACCCCAGTTCAACACTGGCCTCCACATCATCTTTATCATCAAGTAGTTCATATTATGCTGGCATTATTAAAATTAAGTTCAAAGACATATCACGCCAGGCATGGGTTTCACCATTCTGGCATGGGTGGGAGTGGGGTGAGGAGACCTGAGGTATGTTGATTATTTGTTCAAAAATAGCCCCAGCCCAATTTCTAAGCTACTGTGCATTGGAATAAATCTGGAGTTATTTGCAACTGACTCTATGGAACTGTTCTATCAGGAGCACAGAGGTCTTGAGGATGACAGATATTTATAAAGTGATGCTTTATTGTAAAATGAAAGAAGATTTGTATTTATACAGCACGTTCACAACCAACTAATATCTCGAAGTCCTCTAAGTCAATGAAGTATTTTTTGAAGTATAGTTGTGATGTAGGAAATGCAGCAGCCAATTTGCACTTGGAATACTCCCTTAAACTGCAAGTGATAATGACCAGTGTGATATTGATTGAGGGATAAATATTGTAGGGCCAAAGGGAAAATTCTCCAGCTCCTCTATGAAATAGCATTATACGCTTAGTAGGCAGATGGGGTTTCAGCTTATCTTCTCATCCAAAAGTTGGCATCTTTGACGACACAGTGTTCCCTCGGTATGGTACTACAGTGTCAGCCTTAATTTTAGTGCTGTAGAGGAGGGGACTTGAACCAAGCACCTTGTAATTCAGAGGCCAGTGTTCTGCAAACGATGTCACATGCTGACATCCCAAAAGCACAAATGTATTGGGGATTTACTGTTGTAGTTCTACTGCTCTAAATCCTGCAATAAAGAATACAGAGCAAAGAGCTATGCAGTCCTCAACATTTGGAATGGTCTCCCTGTTTACTATAGGTCGGTAAACCTGGGGCACCAGGTACTTTGATGGCTTATCAACAGAAACCTTAATTAGCCCTACGCACAGTGTAATTGTCAATGCTCATGAACCCGTATAATAGAGCACTCTGTGCTCAGTAGACCTTAGCCCCAGATTGTGAATTGTGCATAGTTACCTCACATTGTTGTGCATTGTGCACCACAGACGGCATTATTAAACACTATGACATATGCTGAATCCACAAAGCTTGCCAACTGTGATATATTAATAGATCAATGCACCATTTTCTTTTCCTTTCAAGGAGAAAGCAAATTGAATTTGTGGAAAGTATCTCGCATCAAGGAATAGGCATTGGGTAGTTGTCAAGCTTTGAAAGAAAATTCTGAAATACATATAGCTTGATTTTTAAAATGCTTAATGTACTTATTTGGAAGTCATTTTTCTTACACAACACTTAATGACATATTGTGCTAAAATGTACCAAAGATTTCTCTTTTCTTCTTGCATTTAGTACTGTGTAAAAACTGACAATGCAGCTCTCAAGAAATTTAATCAAATATATACATATGAATCAGGCATGTTTAGTTACAGCTGTTTGACTTCTTGTATCTTGCTGTAATGTCAAAAGCAAGAAACCACTGCAATAATCTTATTCTTTAAATGTCAAACCCCCACCACTTAAGAGCAGAGCTGTAAAATCTAATTGTTTTAAGAGCAAGACAGATATGCAGAGATAGTAGGAACTGCAGATGCTGGAGAATCCGAGACAACAAGGTGCAGGGCTGGATGAACACAGCAGGCCATCAGCCTCTCTGCTCCTATGATGCTGCTTGGCCTGCTGTGTTCATCCAGCCCTGCACCTTGTTGTCACAGATATGCAGATTGACCTACAAGAAATGATGCCACAAGACTGCCATCTCTACCATATACCAAAGTCAGATCCATATCACATCAATCGTTTCAGTGCAGCTCTCCTTGAAATCCAGTTCAATGTATTTAATATTTCTGCAATTTGAAATAACTCAATCATGTTAAATCATTTTTGAGATGCACAATGCATTTTCATGTTAATTTTGGAAAGCTTCATGTTAACATGGGTCTTTTTGAAGAAAGTGTTATTTCAGGATGCCTCCAAAATATGGAGATTGCATCTTGTCTTACACCGTACCGTTTTACAAAATGCTCTAGGAAGAAAATGATTACCCCTGGGAACTATAGCACGTTCAACAAAAGCAAGACAACAACAGATTACAGATGTAGAATAATGTGGTCTCTGGAAAATTGGAACAGACGTAGACCTCTGAACCTCTTCCACCATTCAGTGGATTCTGGATGATCTGATTATAGTTATTTTTGCAAACAATGATGAGGAAGCTGGAAGTTCAGACTCAAATTAACATCATTATATGAGAACAGAGGTTGAATCAGTTCAATTTGACACATTTTCAAAGTTTTTCTGTCAGAAGAGCTCAGATGATGACAATGAAGAAAGATACTGCCATAATAACAGTGTCAGAAAATACCAGTCAGCCAGGAAGGAAAAGGCAAATTATAGGTGATTTCTGTGCCAATTTGTTACAAGATACAATGGGGCTCAACGGTCCTTCATACTCTACAAATTTCCAACTTCAATTGTACAAATTTAGAGAAGAATTTAGGCCAAAGACACATGGAAGAAAAATCAGTTTTTAGTGCACCAAGGCCCACCAATATTACAGACAACATGGTGATGTATTTCAGAATAACACTGCAAATGTCCGTCACCAGTTCACCTGCATGTCCCTTCAAACAGAAAGTGATTTGTAACATACCTATAAAACGAAACCAGTAATGTTCTATTCTCTCAGAAGCACATACAGAGGTCCTAAAATTAGTACATTTAATGGAAACACTTTTGACGTAACATGGCCTTCATTTCCACAAATATTGTACTGAATCTAATTAGTGTTTTGTTCAAATAACTAATAGGACAAATACATTATAAAACATTAAGGGCTTGTAGGATTTTTAATCAATGGAAAATATAAATAAGTATTCTGACTAAAAAGCAGGCTAGAGCTAGCACCATTTCAGTTCACAATCTCACAGTCTGCATTCACCTGTTGAGGTAAACTCTCTTTTCTGTATACTGTCCATTGCCATGTGTAGGATCCTCGTAAGGCTCATTCTGCACGACCTCCACACCCTCTCCTCTGTCACTCTGCTCATGGCTGTGCTTGCTGATCATGTACAGCTGACCAATTCTGTACTGGAGAAAGAAAACAAAAAAAATTTTATTCAATCAACAGAGTAAGTTGCTATGGTGGAAAATGGCCAAGAAATATAGAATACGACAAATATTAAATTAAATTAAATCAGTCGAACAGCAGACAAAATTTCATTGGGATAATTTTAAAATTGAATACAAAGAGTGCAATTGTGAAACAGCCGCTTGTTATGACCCTGGACAAGACTGCAAATTAAATTGTGATCTGGTTAGGGAACAGGAACAGTTTTTGTTTAAAGTAACTAAAGTTTGGAATCCTAGGCAGTTACTAAGAGAATAAAACCACGAGACTCCATGGTTATAAGTAAGCAAAATGAACTTTACAAGAGTCAGCAAAGGGTAACAATCTACCGTATAAAACATTTAAGTTCTCAAAATCAGATGTTTCCACTTCTAAAAGACTCTTTTTGAGACTTTCGGAGAGTTTACTTTTTGATTTTTGGGGGCAACTTTTGAGTTTCAGCAGTTCCTTTTTTAATTTCACTGAATCCTTCATTGATGATCATGTAGTAACACTACCTTCTGTATTTGTGATGACATATGGGGGATCTGGACTCACACAAAGGCAGAATTAGAAGAATTTATCAATATCTTTAATACTCATAATTGCTCCCCTAAACTGAAACCCACAACACAGAAAAAAAAAAGCATTTATTTCGTTGACACAATTTCTGAGTACAGCAAACATTTTAGTAACCAGCACCTATGGGACCGGGAGTGTACCAGTTGATCGAATATTTTGGTTGATCAAGAGGTCCACATAATCAATGTAAGCGCACACACTATGTAATAGAAATATAATGCAGGGGATGTACACATCATTGCTATACTTTATTTACAACATAAATCACTGAAATACTAATGCAAATTTGCCTTAAATAAAACTTACCAGCAGAGAGCTTTCTCATTGCAGCCTCAATTGACTACTTGGATATCGCGGAGATTGCGATAATACAGTAAACTTCCAGTACTTGAGGTAAATAATTTTTTACCAGTTTATTGAAACTGCCAGTTCATAAGGTGTCACTTAAAATAAAGTTTGCTGTATTTAAAATTGGCACAAGATAGCTGGCATTTGCTGGGGCAATATTTTTGTTAAAAAATAAACTTATATATAGTTCTATACACAAAAAGCCAATACCTTAAATTCATCTTCTGCAGACTGATGAGATCCCAGCTGAACAGTTGCATGTTTATTTTTAACACAGTCAATATAACAAGTAATTCACAGGATAAGAAACGCTTTGAGGTATGACAACATATAAATATATCTATGAAAAATACTTTGTCCCAAAGAACAGCTCCTGAACTGCTGCAGACTCATGCTAGAGATTCCACATATATTTGCAAGGAATTAATTACCTCAATTTTCCTGGTTCTCAATGAGTTGAGTATTCCTTTACTGTAAAGTTTAAAACTGCTCTCTCTCCTTTGGTGACCTTCTCTCCCCTTTGCAGATCTGATTTGCTTTTATGGACTCTCCCCCGATGCAGATCCCTCACTCTCCCTGCAAAGATTCCACTCCCCTTTGCAGACCCCCCCCACTCTCAACCGTCCTTTGCACCCAGCCTCCAGTCCATCAGCCTCACGTTTGAGACCCAGAACATGGCAGCATCCCTCCCCATCTCTGACCCAACCAGCTTTGCTTCCCATACCCTGTGACTCTATTACCTCCAGACTTAAAAGGATCTGCTACTTTCAGCTTTGCCATCTGCTAACACACCCAAAGTAAACCTATCAACAGTAGATGCAAGAGAGAATCAGTCTGTTTGTGGAAGATTCTGATTCTGTCTCTTGTACTTACACAGGAAACTTTTGGCTAAATGGGTTAAAGACATTGCCAGGGATGTATAGGTCGGATGGCGGAGTTCAGACCACAGTAAGATCCACCATGGCTCAAAAGGGTCCAAATGACCTACTGTGCTCCCAATTTGAATATTCTGATGATTGAATTTTCATGGGCATTTTAGTGGCTTCCAGTGATGAATTTGCCTGCCATTTCCATCTATTTTGAGCATTGATTTATACTTTAATAATTAGAAGTGGTATGATTTAAACTTGAGTCAGCAGACAAACAGTGATCAAACATCCCACATTAAAAGGCAAATGCGGTGAAAACAGATTCCACAATTTTCTCAGCAATCCTCAGAGACGTTACAGACACTATGGCTCATCATATTTCATTCAGACTTTGGCTCTTTTATAACGGATACCAATTCTTCACTTTCAAAGATCTGGCCTCCCTCAAAACACAAAGAAAAGGAATTCATGGAATGTCTACAAGATGCTTTTTTTTCGTGCAGCTTGTGGTAGAGCCCAGTAGGAAACAGCTGAGTCTGGATTTGGTGATGTGTAATGAGGCAGACTTGATTAGGGAGTTTAATGTGAAGGAACCCCCCCGGGGGAAGTGGCCATAACAGGATAAAATTCATCCTGCAGTTTGAGACTGGAATCAGATGTAATGGTATGACTATTAAGTAAAAGTAACAACAAAGATACAAGAAAGAAGCTGGCCAAAGTTAATTCGAAAGTGACGCTAGCAGGGAAAACAATGAAATAGCAATGGCAGGGGTTTCTGGGGGTAATTTGGGAGGCACTGTAGAATTTTATCCCAAGGAAGAAGAAACATACTAAGGAGAGAATGAGACAGCCATGGCTGACAAGGGAAGTCAGGGACAGCAAAAAAGTAAAAGAAAAAGCATACAATGTGGTGAAGACTAGTGGGAAGCCAGAGGATTGGGAAGCCTTTAAAAATTAGCAGAGGAGAACTAAAAAAAGCCATAAGTGGGGGTGGTGGGTGGGGGGTGGAGATGTAAATTGAGAGTAAGCTACCTAGTAATATAAAAAGAGATTGTGCAGTCATTGTAACAAGGTCAGTCAGGTCGACCTCATAGAATTTGAGTTCGCTGATTGGGGCTGTTAACCGAGTTGACAGACATAATCAGGAGAGTCAGAGGTTCTGTTCACTCTAAGATCTAGCTTTGAGGAAAGTGGGTAAGTGTCAAGGACTATCCACATGTAAATAAAGAGTGACTAGGTGAGGGGATACCGGCCACTGTGGAGTTATTTCAGAGACGATGAGAGTAAAACACGGTCCTGAAGAAATTCACTCGCAATAGTCATCTTTGAGTTGGGGTAAGCATTCCTGGCATCATGCCATTATTTGGAAAGCTTGACTCGTTTGATTTTGCCATCAAAGACTGGGCCCAGTATGTGGAAAGAATATTTTTTTTTTCCGGGCAAATGACATTGGAGCAGATGAAAAGCAACGTGCAATTTGCTTGAAAACTTGTGGACTGCAGTTTTTCGGTTATTAGGAGCCTAACTTTCACTGAGGCACCAAATACTAAAACCTTTCAAGAGTTGACCGATTTTGTTAAGGAATATTAAGACCCCAAGTCTCCTCTAATTCCGAGACGTTATCGGTTTTATTTGGCAGTTTGAGAACCACAGAAATCCGTATTGGGATTTTTGACTAGATTAAGATAACTGGCAGAAGCATGTGACTTTGGTTTAACTCATAATGAGATACTGAGTGACTGTTTGGTATGTGGGATTAATGATGTAACCATGCAAAAGCACCTACTAGTTGAAGCCCAACTGGACTTCAATCAGGTAGTACAACTGACTTTACCATTGGAAAATGCAACAAGTGGACCATATGGAAATGGACATGCTCACAAGTCTGGCTGAGCTCGGGGAACACCAATTGAGTGAAAGCAATTACACAGCCACACTCAGGACATTTCCTGAACAGAGGGACTCTAATGTCAACCCACAGCAAAACCCCAAAACAAAACCAAGCCTCAGTCAAATGGTTAAGATTTTCTTTGGGATCCAGGCTGGCAAGCCATTGTAGTTGCTGCCGGTATGTGGACTCGTGACAGCAAAAGAGTCCCATGGAGATCTAAATACAGCAAGAGAACTCGTAGGTATCAAGGAGAGTGCATACTCTGGAAAGTCAACATATCTCTGGTTTGGAACAGTTAAACTGCTTAACAACATCCAAATCAGAACCAAAATAAACATCTGGTTAAATAATTCTAATGAAGGTCAATACCAGCATGGCCGTTTCAGTGATTGATGAACCAGTCTTTAACAAAATTTGCTGTGGACTCCAACAGTTAAGTTTGCACATGACCTCGGTTAGACTGAGAATCTATAATAGGGAACCTTTACAAATTAAAGGTATAACTTCGGATCCGCTCTCTTGTGAGAAGCAGCTGGTTCAGTTACCAGTGATTATAGTAAAAGACTTGGCCCTAAGCTTGATGGGGTAAAATTAGTTGAGAAAGATTCAACTAGATTGGTTCAACACTTTTCGCTTAGAAAATGGCTGCCTAAGTGAAATCCAAATTAAATACCCAGAGGTGTTGGTCACAGATAACAGGCCATCATTTACCAACAAGGAATTTGAGCATTTCCTGAAGTCAAATGGTATTCAACATATAAGGACAGCTCCACTATATCCATCATCCAACAGTCTGGCAGAAAGGACAGTCCAACTTTAAAGGCAGGCTTAAAGAAACAGCCTAAAGCTTCACTGGAAACCAAACTGCCCTCGTTCCTATTTGATTCCAGGACCACCCCGATATAACTATAAGGATAGCTCAGTAGAGTTGCTAATGGGAAGAAGACTCTGCACCAGGTTAAATCTGATCTTCCTTGACCTAGTGGGCAGGGTGAAACAGTATCAACAGCATGGACACAAGACTCTGCTAAGCAAAACAGACAGTTTACTTCAGGGGATGAAGTTTGGTGCAGGAACTGATGGAAATGGCCCTGCACCGGTAACAAGCATGTTCAACGCGAATTCAGGTCCAGTGACATAGAAAGTTTGGGTGGGAGTGACTGTCCTAAACAAGCACGTGTACCAAAAGAAAGCTATAAACTCAAACAGTACGGGCACAAAACATGCCCAGCTCCTTTCCCGCTGGGCTGGAGCTTGTGGGTTCTCCTCCTTTGTCAAGCATTGAAGAGACCTTGGAATCTAAGATGGGCACAGGTGGCTTTGATGCCTTTGAAGTCTGAAGAGGAGAATGAATTTCTTCCGAGACAGTCCAGGCTACTGTGCGTGACAGAGGCAGAGTTGGAGGAACCTGACCCAGTGCTAAAACACTCCAGGAGGAGCTACAAAAAAAACTGGCCTACGTCCTGGGACTCAGAGGGGGAGGGATATAATGACTGTAATGAGGTCAGCCAGGTGGTTTCCATAGAATAAGACTTCCCTTATTGGGGCTGTTAATCTGGTACAATCAGGGAGCGCTGGCTGACAGGTAAGAACAGGAGTATCAGACATCCTGTTCATTCTGAGAGCTCGCTCTGAGGGAGTTGGATCAGTGTCGAGGACTCTTCATGTGTAAATAAAGGGATGTGACTTTTGTTCAAATATCTACATCCAGTCAGCTTTTGCAAGATCATCTCTCAGCTCTGGAAAATTTGCCTTCACCCAGTACTTGGTAAAGATGGATGCAAAATATTCATTTAGTAAGTCAGTCATGTCCTGTGTTTCTGTCTAACTCCCATTTTTCATCAGCACTCGTTCTTTCAAGTCTACAGAAGAAGGGGATTCCCTTTTATGTCAGCTGCCTGTTCTTTTTCATTTGTTTTTCTCACTCGTGTTTTCACTATCTCTCTGAGACTGTGGTTCTCAACCTTGATGACAAGTACACTTTTTAAAATCATTATTATTTTACCTATTTTGTTGTCCAGGGCACTCTGAATTTGTTTTTCCTGTCTTCCTTTTCCTTTTGAGAGAATGTGCTTTGACTATGCTTTAACCATGTCTTCTTTGAAGATAAGAGTATTTATTGTTTGGCAATAGTTTCACCTGCCAGTCTCTGACTCCAGTTTATTTGACCCAGATCTATTCTTACCCCATTGAAGTTGGCTTTCTCACAATTAATTATTCTTACCCTGGCATGTTCATTGCATCTTGTAGACTACAGAGCAATGTAATTACATCTTTTTTGTTCCTTAGCACCAGCTGAATTGATCCTTGCTTTGTCTGGGTCATCCTCTTTCTCGAGCACTGCAAAGGTCTTCTTAATCAACGCTGTCACCGTATCCCTTTGTTGTCCTTTTCTGTCTTCCGTGTATGTAGGATTATTTAACATCCAGTCCTGCCTTCCCTTGAGCTACAATGTATTTTCACTCAGCAATCTGTGTCTACGACTCACCAGTCTTGTTTACCACACTCTGTGCATTCACATGTATGGACAGAGATTCTAACTTACAGATTTTATCATTTTTCCCCTTGCTTTAATCCTACCTATTAAGTTAAAACATTAATTCCAGTGCTATCGATCTCTCAGTATTTTGTACATCTTGGCAGTTGTCCCTTGATAAATGATTTCCATGTCTGCATTGAGTTACTTTAAGACCTAGCAGCTGCAACATGCCTCACATGGAAATCAGCACTAACTCTGTTCAGATACAAATCAGCAAGTGTGTACAGTTCCTAACTCCCCCAAAGCTGTTCCAAAATCTCAAGAATTGTGTAGGAAAAAAGGATGTGATCCATCTGCTATTGGTTCTAACGTGGACCACAACTCTAGGTTGTTTTTCCTCCTTCCTCAGGGTGCCCCGCAACCGCTCAGTGACATCTTCGACCCTGGCAGCAGGGAGGCAACACACCATTCCGGATTCACTTCTGTGGCAGCAGAAACATCAATCTTTCCCCCCAGCTCTTGAATCACCCATCACTATGGATTGCTCGTCTCCCTTGTACCACCAACACATGGAGCTGTACTGCTCATGGCGCCATGATTATATCGATGTATCTCTGGCTACACTTCGGGGATTCTTATACTACCCATCTATTCCTTTTTGATTATCTAGTATTGACCCATTCCTTCTCTCCCTGCATAATCTTAAACTGCAGAGTGACCACATCTATAACCTTACTAACCATGTAGTTCTCAGCCTTATGGAGACACCACAGTGGTGCCAGCTGATACTCAAGTTTTGAAACTCAGAGCTTGATCTGCTGCAACTGACAACACGTCCTACGCAAATGGTTATCCAGAACACGGAAAATGTCATAGAGTTCCTTCACACAGGACACATATTTTGAGGTAGAAGCAGCCCTCCAGTTTTCTTAATTTACTAGTTAGCCTTCCTATTGCTGAGAAATCTTACCAATGTTATAATGCCTGATCAACAGTTTCACTGCTTACCAATTATTAATAAAAGATTACTAATACTGATGTTTAATATTACTAATGATTAAAATTACTAATATTTAACATATCTCAGTATTTTCAGGAAAGCTAGCAGCTACTCATTTGTTCCTCATTTTCAATACTTCATAATTTTACCATTTTAATCTGTCTGTTGCAAAGAATCAGTTCTTAAACAGCAATACGCATCAGCCAATCAACTTAGAATGTTCTTGAGATGACACACTTCAAATTCTGCTGTGAACACAGCATGGAGTATCCACAAGCAATTTTTTGTTCTTTCTGGCATGGAGTTTTTAGCCTCGAAGTCCAATACCTTTCATCTATTTTTCTTCCACTAGCCAAAAGTCCCTCAACTTCTTTCATACTTTTAGTGTTTTAATTTGTTCCTCATGATTTTACACCATTCTCTAATTGTGTTTCACACCACTCACATTTAGAGTGTTTTACATAAACAGTGATTTGATAGCACAGAACATGAATATTGTTGAATAAAGAAACATGTTGCCAAAATTTTTCATCTTGCATGTATCGCGATAAATGCAAGAATGGCAAATCTAAAGCCATTACAAGGTGCGGACCTAGATGAACACAGCAGGCCAGGCAGCATCAGAGGAGCTGGAAAGCTGACGTCTCGGCTCTGGACCCTTCTTCAGAAATGGGGGAGGGGAAGGGGGCTCTGAAATAAATAGACAGAGGGGGAGGCGGTGATTGAAGGTAGATAGTGGACCAGATAGGTGGAGAGAAGACGGACAGGTCAAGGAGGTGGGGATGAAGCTAGTAAAGGTGAGTGTAGGTAGGGAGTTGGGATGGGGGTTGGTCAGTGAGGAGGGAGGGGGTAGGTGGGAGGGAAGATGTACAGGTCAAGGAGGTGGGGATGAGGCTAGTAGAGGTGAGTGCAGGTAGGAATTGGGGGTGGGGGTTGGTCAGTGAGGTGGGAGGGGCGGATAGGTGGGAGAAAAGATGGACAGGTCAAGAAGGCGGGGATGAGGGGGGTGCTGGTCTTGGGATGAGATCAGGGGTGCCAAGATTTTGAAGCTTGTAAAGTCCACATTGAGACCGTTGGGTTGTAGGATTCCCAGGCAGAATATGAGGTGCTGTTCCTCCAGTTTTTGGGTGGCATCGTTGTGACACTGGAGGAGGCCCAGCATGGACATGTCGTCCAAGGAGTGGGAGGGGGAGTTGAAATGGTTCGCGACTGGGAGGTGTTGTCGTTTGTCAAGAACTGAGCGTCGGTGCTCCACAAAGTGGTCTCCAAGCCTCTGCTTGGTTTCCCCGATGTAGAGAAGGCCACATCGGGAACAGTGAATACAATATACCACATTAGCGGATGTCCAGGTAAACATCTGTTTAATGTGGAAGGTCTTCTTGGGGCCTGGGATGGAGGTGAGGGGGAGGTGTAGCACCTCCTGCGGTTGCAGGGAAAGGTGGCGGGGGTGGTGGGGCCAGTGGGGAGTGTGGAGCAGATGAGGGTGTTGCAGAGAGAGCGGTCCCTCTGGAAGGCAGATAAGGATGGGGAGGGAAATATATCCTTGGTAGTGGGGTCAGATTGCAGGTGGCGGAAGTGGCGGAGAATGATGCATTGAATCCGGAGGTTGAGGGGGTGATACGTGAGGACAGGGGGGAATTCTGTCTTTGTTGTTATTGCAGCGAGGGGGTGTGAGGGCTGAAGTGTGGGAAATGCAAGAGATACGGTCGAGGGCGTTTTCGACCACTGTGGGGGGGAAATTATTCCTTTTGCATATCATAGCATGTTGCTTTTAGCAAGCATAAATAAGCCACGCGACAAGCTCATTGATCATCTGAAATTGCTTGTTAGTGAAGCTATTAGGATTGTTCACCAAGTGTTTCCCAAACATTTAGAATGCGGCAATCATTTGAAATTAGACATTCTTGTGTTTGTCCTGATGAGTGCAAATGAAAAGCTTCAGCAACATTTTTTTTCATCAAAATTCAGGCTTTTATATTTTATAACAGCTGTGCACTTTAAAGTTGGGACCGTTCTCTCAGCTTCCAAACTGGCTGTAACTTATCAGAAAAATTGTACTCTGTTGTCCAGTCACCACAAAAAAGTCTAAACAATATCAAAAATCAAAGCTATTTTTCTTGCTACATAAATTTTTGCATTTTTAGAAATTACTAAGCAACAATTTAATTCAGCAATTAAAAGCTTAGGGATCAACAGTAGTTCTCTCAGACTTCAGCATTTGTCAGAGAAGTTTTATCTCAGTACAGTTGATTTTAGTTTCTGTTACCATGGCAAAACAATGCTTCCAGCGATCTTGAAAGAAGGTTCTGTAAGTCAGTTAGTTAATACAGTATTTTAAGTTGATGGTCGGATTTTTTGATATAAAGCCTTAAAACAGAGTGACAATATTTTGAAGAAAATGCATGTCCCCATGTCAGTTTTTGCAGTAGTATCTTCAAAGGGTCATCAAAAGTATGTTCAGATGTTAAATTTTACATTTACAGGTATCCCAGATTTTAAACAGGATAGATGGTCCCCAAAGAGTACATAAATTCAATCTAATTGAAATAAAACACTGTCATGCCAATTACACAGGGATGTCTTAAAGCTTACATTAAATAAGAACAGAAAACAAAATTTTAGAAAAATGAGAAATACTTTCTCACACCGTAAATTCCCAAGGTCTACTAAGTTGCATTGTGTGGTTATGTTCAAAAGATTGGATCTTTTGCCTTCTTTCTTTGGATAAATGTCTTAGCTGTGCTGAGACAAACCGTCTTGGGATGTTTTTTGTATTTTAATGTAATTTATGAATATAAATAGTTTCTGCTGTTGGTTCTGGTGTTGTTGCTGCCCACCAGTTCTCTAAACATGCTGGTTCGTTGGCTCTTTCAAATGTCTCATTTATAGGAGCATATGACCCACTAGATTGTCAGAGATAAACTCTATTTTCACTACTTTAGCATAGAACACATAGCATTAGTTTGCTGGACAGTTAGATATTCAAAAGGACGATTCAAAAAGTCCTCTGATTTATCAAGCTATTTTCCACTTAGCACAAAGTAATTCCATACTTGCTAAGTCAGGATATAAATACTTCTATAATAATGGAACAAATAAAATCAATCTGAATATGATGATAATATTCTTAAATGCATCAACTTTTAATTTACTAAGTATAAACAGTAAAATTGAATGGTGTGGAACACACAGTACTTGATCCTTGCATATGAAGGTGTCAATGGTGGCAACTTAACAACAAAAAGAACATCTGAAGGAATAATGTAAAATAAATTCAGTGGACAAGTTGAGATAGGTCACTTTCATGTTTGATCACTTGACAGAAGCTAACCTTTTTTGTTTCATCTTTTTGTAAAGGTTAAGATGAATGCTGATAATGGAAATGAATACTTTTCAAATTCTACCATCTTTAAAATTATTGAAACTGCGATCAAATTATGGGCACAGATCAGCACCTTTCTGTTCATATCTCTTGGATAAAACTTCACTCCAAAATGTACCATGAAAATTTGCATCTTTCAGAAAAAGGAATACTTTGTAGTTGTCTTGCTTTTTCCAATCCTTGTCATAAACATTCAACATTGTTCTGGGTCCAACAAGGAACATTTTGTAAGTTAGGTTATTTGTAAATAATTACTATAAATTTCTAAATTATTAATATGAACACTGATGTGCTTTGGCATCACTTTTACTGTAATTTACAGTTTATTGTATTTTTTAACATTACATTAAACATTATAATGCTGTTATCTAGATTATGAATGTTTAATTTTCTGACATGAATAAGTTACATAGGATCAATACCCTTTTATATCCTTTGCATTCAATATGTTGTTTTTCTGATTGTCATTGCTGAGAAAACTTGAATCAACTATTTTATTTAACATGTTAGTATTCTTCTCAAAATAACATATCAAGGTATAGAATGAAAAAGTTCAATGAACCAATAGATCATGAATATTTGATACTATTGTGGCCCTTTGTCAACTTACGTTCTCTCCCACAAAGGCAAATAGATGCAGGAAATCTCTTTGTGAAAATAAAAGCTGAAGATTTATTTCTAACCTGCAAAATACTTCAAGTTACCAGGATAAAAATTCAGCTCCATAAGTTCTAGATCATGGTGTAACAGATGTTGTTTGGTGTGTGGAATCTGTATCCTCCCTTTGTGCTGAGTTTGGTGACACAGTGTATCCTAATGAGCAGAAGAATGGTGGATAAAGACCCCGCATATTCTGGTCTCCAGCCCAAGTAGGTCTATTGTTGAAAGGCCAGTGGATAGCCCTCCTACCCATTCCACCACCAATTAAGGCCCAAGGTGGAGTAATACTGGTTGCACCCTCTGGGAAGAAAAGTCAGTTCTGATTTGACTGACTCTACGTAAGGCAGATCCACAGCCTTAACATACTTCAGACAGCCATCATGATCTTAGGGTCAGACTTCACTGCTTAGTGGGAAGATAAATGTTGAGAGCTTCTGTTTAACGTAATTGCTCTAGCAGTTCTCATATGCTGCTAGGATTGCAAACAGTCCCTGAGATGAAGAAAACATGGCTCCCAGATTCAGCCATGTTCAAGATTTTGGACAGGGTTGGAACAGAGAGCCCGGGAGAAGGTGGTGTTGAAGGTCAGGTGGAAAGCTACAGAAAGCAGATAGGATTGTAGTATGGAGGCTCTTGATATGGACAAGGCACCCCTACCCACTTGTCCATCTTGTGCCAGCCAGCATACTATGGGGTGAAATACTAAATAAAAACAGAAAGAACTGTGGATGCTATAAATCAGGAACAAAAACAAAGTTGCTGGAAAAACTCAGCAGGTTTGGCAGCATCTGTGAAGGAAAGAAAGAGAGTTAATGTTTCAGGTCCGGTGACCCTTCCTCAGAACTGCTCCCGAAACGTTAACTCTGTTTTTTCTTTCACAGATGCTACCAGACCTGCTGAGCTTTTCCAGAAACTTTGTGTGTATATTCTGGGGTGGAAGTGGATTAGGGCTTTTAGCATGCAATTATTTGTCATTTGAGATCCTCAATTACCTGACAGCGAGTGATCTAATGGGTGCCTCACCTACCCTTTATCCCACTGTATTATGGGGATTGGGTCAGGGTGAACAGGAATGTGGTGGGCTAGCCACTTGCCATATTTTATGTGCTCCTTCTGTGCCAAAGGTATGCCTGGAGAATGCTTGCAGGAGACGAATGCCTAAAATTCAGGCAAGGAACCGCACAAAACTCTGAAGGTGCCACCAACTCTTCTGCCCTGACCAGAGTGCGATTTGATGGGTAATGAACTAGACAGCAGCTAGCCCATACACCTTTACACCAGCTGAGCCCCACTAGTGGTCAATCAATGGTCACCTCCTTCTTGGCTGCAACAGGCTTTGTACAGAAAGGGGTGTCAAAGTGCTGACTGTGTGGGCCCCCTTTTCAAATCAAAGGTCCCCCTCCACCCCAAGCTATGCACTACTCTCCCCTCCTCCTGTGGTTTACACACCTCCCCCACTTCACTCACTACACACACACATAGAAAACCTCCAACTCTCTTCCCACAATATGGCAGCCTATCAGAATGGGGGAAAGTTTTAAGGTGACTGTTTCATCAATAAGGCTGGAATCCTTTAAAATCCTGCCTAAAACATAACTGATTGGACCACTTTATATTTAGAACTAACAGGGAGCATAAAAGTCTTCCTTACTTTTAATTTGAATACATTCAGTTCACCACTTCCAATAATTAATTTTATCATATTTTATGATTCAGATCCTGGTTCATCTTCTCTTATATAAATCACTGCAGAAATTATTATACAGGTTTTCACTTTACTATGTCTTTGTATAAATCATTACTTAAATCTTTTGTTGTGATGTCACTCCAAGTCTGAAGCAAATGTTTGCCTGGACAAGTCCCTAGTATTCAATGGTATATGATTTCATAAAATCATTTAGTGCACAAAATAGGCCTATATTACATAACTGCAGTTAAAACACATACTTGAATACTGCTTCTTAACACCTAAAGTCCTTTAATATTCTTTTGCAAGCAACTGATGTAATTTATTATTGTCCCATGTACTGACATACAATGAAAAGTATTGTTTTGTATGCTAACCAGACAAATCATACCTTACATAAGTACATCAGGCTAATAGAACAGAATGCAGAATATAGTGTTACAGCTACTGTCACATAATCCTTTCAAAATAGACTGTACACTCTACTTCTAAAATGATTTGTGATAGAACCCCTTATTCTAACCACTAATTCTAATTGATGGCAAGACTGAAGAGTTTGGGAACTTAATAGGACTGAAACAGACTGTGGTATCAATCTGTTTCATGAGTCCCAGAAATGCATGCTTTTGGAGATTCTTCTTTGTATGTTTGAATGCCTGCACATCCCCTCATTTTCCCTTCAAATGTGTGCTTTTGAAAGTTCTTGTGCGTAGGAGTGCATGTAAACCCATGTATCTCCTCATTCCCTTTACCCAGTGACACAGACTTCAGTCATAATAACTCCAAGTGCTGGAACTCATTTTGCAATTCCTTCTCCTCCACTGCAATTCAAAGCCTCTTCAAAAACTCTTCAATTGATAATGCTTTTTAAAATTTATTTTAAATCTTATTTTAATTTCTCTTCACTGCTCATCCCCTTTCCATAAAATACTTGCCATGACCACTGAACTTTACAGGGTGATTATGTTTTGAAATTTACTTTAATTCAAAGTAAAATAAAGAATTCTGGATAAACACCACAGCTTGGAGACGTGCTCATGTGATCCAGTTGCCAAGAAGACAGAAACTCAAAATGAGATCAACTGAAATGAGGTGGCGGTTTTAGCAGTTTTTCACAGTTTAACATAGAAAAATGTTATTATTTGAGATGCAGAAACAAACAGGCTGCTGTGAAACTGTTTGTGTTAACAACTAAGCAGGATGGTCTTGAAAGCTTGGTTTCTGTTCAAAAGAAACCATACAGGACAGTTAAGCGTCTTCAAGATTTAAGGGACAGTTGCCAAGGTGTGATGAGCAGCTGATAATCATATGTAGGAATTCAGGTCGAGTGTAACAATTGTAAAAGAACTTCATATGTTTCGACCTGGCATGGCATGGAGTGTTTATGGGCTGTGAGTAATTGTGGGACTGTCCAAGCAAGGCTAAATTTCATCCAGCAGTATTGCATTGTGTTAAATGATTCACAGAATTTTAGTTGTATTAGTTAATGCAAAATTTACTTTTTTCTTTGGTTAGATGAATTAGTTGCCTGTTAATTAAGTTTCGATCTTAACTATTTTTAATTTGTTTATTACTGTAAAAGTATTAAAAAGTTACATTCTGTCCACCAACTATTTCCATTGGTTGGAAATGCATCCCTTTTTAAAAGTTAGCAGTCTCTAACTTGTGAGCTCATAACAACTAAGATTGTTACTTTAAAAGGATTGTTAAGTCTGATCAGAAATTGCAAATATCCTGCTTTAATGCATGTGATCCAAAATATTCTTAAAATATCATGGACTTTATAGAATAAATACACCTGACTTGGATATTTTACAAAAGGGTACTTCACAAAACAAATGACAGCAGCAACAACGCTGTATTTGCAAGCAACAAGTAGCTTGGATGGAGATGCCAAGTCAACAACACCTGCAGAGAGAGGCCGTATTTTCCAGTTCGTGGGTGAAGATATTCAGATAGATCACTTGCCAGGAGTAACAGATTTTGTTCAAAAAATATTTTCATCCCTGACTTGGTGATAACAATCAGTGGATGCCACAGAATATTACGCACAAAATTGGAAATTTTATTTTGATTTTTTTCATGGACTGACACTGGAAAGGGCAGCATTTCTATTTATCCTGAACTGTCCTTGAAGGTGCTGGTCTGCTGCCTTTTTGAAAATTTTCCAGTCTATCTGTTGTAGTTAGACAGCAGTGATGTTAGAAATGGAGCTCCAGGTTTTTCTCCCAGTGACAGTGAAGGACACGCAGTATATGTCCAAGTCTGAATGGTGTGTGCCTTGGAAGGTGCTGATTTCCCATGTGCCTGCTGCCTTTGCCCTTCTAAATGGTAGAAATTGCATTTTTGGAAGGTGCAGCCAAAAACACAGACTGTTTCATCCTGGATGATGTCAGTTTTAAGTGTTATTGGAGCTGCACTCATCCAAGAAAATCAGAAGTATTTTATCATATTTCTTACTTGTAACTTGTAGTTGGTGGAAAAGTCAGTAACTCTCATTTCCCTAAGACACACTCCTGTATTTCAGCATTGATTTTAGTATCTAATCTCTGAAGTGGGGCTTGAACCAAAGACCTTTCAACTTGAAGATTAGAATACTGTCAACTAAGTCATGCATTGGTCCTTCTTCGCCATAATTGTTGTTTTTATTCTCATTCTCTGTACCCATTTAATGTCACTATTGTATTGCAGATAGGTCATAGAATTAAGGTTCCAATCATGACAGATTGCTCCAGACAGGATGCCATTGCTGGTTGCAACTCTAAAACTTGTTCTGCCCAAGTCTTTGTTACCTCCTATATTCCACTGGTGTAGTGTTCCGAAGAGGCAAACTGGAAGCCTGGCATGTGTTCCCCTGTCTCCAGAAAATATGCAGTAAGCACCAGTCATTGGCCTGATGTCTGTGTTTCTGCTGATCAGCAAGATAGCTGGTAGAATGTTCTTTTCATATCCTAAAACCTGCAAGAAAATGACATGGGCCTCCAAGAGGTAACAGCTTCATAGGACAAGGTATACAGGAAGCAATAATAGGATTTAAAAGAAAGGCATTGCAACAGAAGATGATCTTCTTGAAATATAAGAAGGTGAGTGGATTGGCAGGGTGTAAACTGAGACAATGATTCTATTTGTTGAAAATGCTAGAACTAGAGAAGAGAGTTTAAAAATAAGATGGCTCTCATTTGAGATAGAGATGAAGAGACGTTTTCATCTCTCAGAGGGCTGTTGGTCTGTGAAATTCTCTTCAGAAGACAGCAGTGGAGATAGGGTCATTCAATACTTTTAAGGCTGAGTTAGATAGATTCTTAATTGACAAGGGAATCAAATGGAATAGGAGGTTTACAGGAAATTGCAGTTGAGGCCACAATGACATCAGCATAATCTTATCAACAGACAGAGCAGGCCGGAGGGTTTGAATGACCTATTCCTACTCCTAATTTGTATGTATGTACATTCCACTTGTGTTTGGAGCTGGTACATTGGGTACTGTCTTTCCTTTCTCATATTGCCAAAAGAACTGAATCCTGCATTTTGGTGAAGGTAGATGCACTGACAGATTCTTGGTCACTTCATTGATTCGAGTTTGCTTTACCTTGAAATGAAAATTGTGGATCAAGAGATAATAAGGGCATGTAAGAAAGGTAGTACATTATCACCGATGATACTAATCTTCAATCAGATTCTGAAAATCAAATTGATAAACAAAGCCGCAAGGACGAATTCATAGAATGCATTGAGGATAGTTTTCTGAAACAATATGTTTTGGATCCAACCAGTGATCAGGCTAGTTTGGATTTAATAATGTGCAATGAAGAAAGTTGAATAAATAATCTCAAGAGTAAAATATCTTCTACGAAATAGTGATCATAAATGGGAGAATTTAGCATTCAGTTGGAGAGTGAGTTGGAAACAGCTGTGTTAATCTTTAACAAGGGTAATTAGAAAGGAATAAGGAATTGGTTGGAATGTACTGGAAAAGGACCTTAACAGAAAAAAAAATTGTTGATTGAAAGAGAGAATAAACTTTAAGGGTAAACCAGCAAGTAGTATCAAAACTGACAGTAAGAGTGTCTTTAAGTATATAAAAAGAAAATGAGAAGCCAAAGTAAACAGAGGCCTCTCATAAAATGAAGCTGGAGAAATAATAATGGTGAACCAGGAAATAGCAAAGAATCGGAATAAATGTTCTGCAGTATTCACGGCAGAAGACACTAACAGCATTTCCAAACAGAATAACTAACCAAGGAGCAAAAGGGAAGAGGAAATAAACATAACACCTCAAAAAAATTGTACTGGGGAAATTAATGGGACTAATAGGTCCCCCGAACCTGATAGATTGCAGCTTAGGATATTAAGGAATTAGCTGCAGAGATAGTGGAAGTAATCTTCCAATAAAACCTCAGACCCTGCAAAAAAATTAGAGGATTGGAAAGCTGCCAATGTAACACCCTTGTTTACAGAGGAAGGAAACCACAACAGGAAACTATGGACCTTTATAGCTTAACATCTGTCTTTGGGAAAATACTAAGAGTATACTATAAAGGATGTGATAGCAGAGCATTTAGAAATACACAATATATTCAAGCAGAGTCAACATGGCTTCGCAGAGGGGAAATCATGCCTGCCAAATTTATTAGAAATCACAATTAGAGAATGATTTCACTTGTGGAAAATGCTAGAATTATGGGACAAGTTTAAAAATAAAACGTCTCTCATTTAATATGGAGATGAAGAGATGTTTTTCTTTTCAGAATTATAGAATTTTATGAGGAGAGAAACAAGGAGGTGAAAGGGAACCAGTAAATGCAATATATTTAGATTTCAAAAATGCATCACATAAGGTACCATACAAAAGGCTACTTAACATCATAAGATTCCCTGGTGTTGGAGGTAGTATATTAGCATGGATAGAGGATTGGCTCAGAGAAGACAGAGTGTTGGGATAAGGAGAGCATTTACAGAATGGTAACCCCTAAATGGCAGAGCATCACAATGGAAATTCATGGATGATGGCAGTTTTCTTATTTATTTATGGGCTGGCTAGCCCGTTGATGCCCTTCAGAAGGTGGTGTGAGCTGCCTTCTTGAACTGCTGTAGGTAGAGCCACAATGCCATTTGGGAGGGAATTCCAGGCTTTTGAAGGAACAGTGATATATTTCCAAGTCAGAATGGTGAGGGGCTTGGAGGGAGATTTGCAGGTGGTGGTGTTCCATCGTATCTGCTGCCCTTGTCCTTCTAAAGGGAAATGGTCGTGGGCTTGGAAGGTGCTATCTAAGGATTTATGGTGAATTTCTGCTCTGCATCTTGCAGATAGTACACACTGCATTGATGGTAGAGGGAGTGGATGTTTGTGGATGTGGTGCTAATCAACTGGACAGGGTGGTGACACGCTTCTTGGATGCTGTTAGAACTGCATGCATCCAGATCAATGGGGAATAATCCATCAGAATCCTGACTTGTGCCTTGTAGATAGTGTACAGGCTTTGGGGAGTCAAAGGTAAGTTATTTGCCACAGTATTATGAGTTCTTACCTGCTCTTGTAGCCACTGTGTTTATGTAGTGAGTCCAGTTGAATGTCTGGTCAATAGTAATCCCCAGGATGTGAACGTGGGCCATTCAGTGATGGTAACACCACCGAATGTCAAGGGGTGGTGGTTAGTTTGTCTCTTATTGGTGATGGTCATAGCCTGGCATTTGTGTGGTGTGAATGTTACTTGCTACTTGTCAGCCCAAGGCTGGATATCGTCCAGATCTTGTTGCATGTGAACATGGACTACTTCAGTATGTGAGGAGTCACGAATGGTGATGAATATTGTGCAATCATCGGCGGACATCCCCACTTCTGACCTTATGATGGAGGCAAGGTCGTTGCTGAAGAGATTACCTGCAGAGATGTCCTGGAGCTGTGATGATTGACATCCAACAACCACAACCATTCTCCTATGTGCCAGGTATGAGTCCAAAGAGTGCAGAGTTTGCTCCCTGATACCCATTGGTTCCAGTGTTGCTAGGACTCCTTAATGCCACATTCAGTAAAATGTGGCCTTGATGGCAAGGCTGTTGTTCTCATCTCAACTCTGGAATTCAGCTCTTTTGTCCATGTTTGACCAAGGCTGTACTGAGGTCAGGAGCTGACTGGCCCTAGCAGAACCCAAACTGGGTGTCACTGAGCAGGTGCTGCTTAAAGCACTGTTATAGAGTCATAGTCATACAGCACATAAACAGACCCTTCGATCCAACTAGTCCGAACTTAATCCCAAACTAAACTAGTCTCACGTGCCTGCTCCTGGCCGATATCCCTGCAAACCTTTCCTATTCACGTATCCATCCAAATGTCTTCCAAACATTGTAATTGCATCCACCACTTCATCAGGAAGTTCAGTCCACACGTGAACCACCCTCTGTGTAAAAAATTTGACTCTGTTGATGACACCTTCCATCACTTTACACATGATTGAGAGTCGATTGATGGGTGGTGATTGTCCCGGTTACATTTGTCCTGCTTTTTGTGGACAGGATTATGCTTGGGCATTTTTCTACAATGTTGGTTAGATGCCAGCGTTGTCACTGAACTGGAAGAATGAATTTTTCTCCTGTTCTATGTACTGAAAGAGTGAATGTATTATTGCCAAGTTTGTGGATACTGCAAAATAGGTGGAAAGGCAAGTGGTAAGCATGACAAAAGGAGTCTGCAGAGGGATATAGATAGGTTAAATAAGCCGGCAAAAACTTAGCAGATGGAATATAATGTGGGAAAATGAAGTTATGCACAATGACAGGAAGGATAGAGGGGCTGAATATTGCTTAAATGATGAAAGGCTGCAGAAAGTTGTAGTATGGAGGGATTTTGTGCATAAACCACTAAAAGCTGGCATGCAAATTCAGCAGGTATTATGAAGGTTCACTTAGTTGATTTTGGGCACCTTTGGAGCGAAAGCAGAGTTAATGTTTTGAGTCCAGTGACTGTTGTTTAGAACATAGTAGCTCAGTAAATGTGGTATATATGCTGAAGACAGGGGGTGAGGGGGGGGCAAGGAAGGAATAAGTGGATTGGTGGAGCTGGACCAGAGGTGGGGAGGAGGGGAGAGTGGGGGAGAGAGAGAGAGAGAGAGTGCGTGAGACAGTTAGACAGGCAAAGGTATGTATGATGGTAAGCCAGAGAAGGAGAAAAGCCGATAATGCGGACCATAAGTAGGTGAAAATGGATTAGTTGTGCTCAAAGCCCAAATGGACTAGTTAGGCTAAATGGCCTGTTTTTATGTTGCAATTAAGTATTTCCATGCTTTCTGCTCTTTTGCTCTGTTTCTCAGTCGATTCTTCTTCAGGTCATACATTATTGTTGGGAAATGGAGTGCTTCCAATTTTGGTTGACAATTATTTGTGTCAAAAACTTCAAATAAATTGAAAAGCATTAGGTGTTGAGAAGTAACTTCTGCCTATCCCAAAAGAGTGCCTTATTTCAAGTTCAGAATTTTAAGCATGCTTATAGTGTTATCTTCAATTTGTATACAAGCCAATCTCATGGACTTTGTTAGTCAGACTTACAACTGTAAACCTTCTACACTAAATTGTGTCCTTTCATCATAGAAGCTCAATTGACACTGTAAACACCAAATTGAGTAGTTTTGTTCTACAGACTCAATGGTCACTACAAAACTATGAAAATTCACTTCACTTTGGATCTTGTGAACCATTACAAATGGTCTTCATACCATGAATCTTGAAATAACAGTCCCTGGACTGTTTGGAGAAGCATTTCTTTCAAATAATAATTCAGACGAACATTTGAAATAAAAGCAAGGAGGCCATTCAGCTCTTCTAGCTTGCTCTGCCATTTAAGAGGCAATGGCTGACCTGACTGTGGCCTGAAATCCACATTCTTGTCTATTTCTGATAGATTCTTGACTAACAAGGGAGTCAGAGATTATCAACCTCTACCTTAAAAACATTCAATGACTCTGCCTCCTTCACTTTCTGGTGAAAAAACGTTTCAAAGACTCACAATCCTCTGAGAGAAATGGATATCTCATCTTAGTCTTAAATGGGAGAGACTCTTCGTTTTAAATTGTGACCCTCCCTATAAAGCACAGTGTCCAAAAATGAAAAATATACCAACTCCTTAAGAGATTGCCATGAAAAACTGAAACACAACAGGAATCTGAATTACTTGGAACTTCATCTCAGTTTTATGATCCCATACTTGAACTGTCTAGTGTTTACAAAGTAAGCATGCATTTTGATGCTTTGCACATCCTGGCAGAGCGGCTCAGCCTGGTGTGTCCATCAATTAATTTCATTATTAGCTGCTATTCCTGATGAGAAATATAAGAAGTTGTTTTTCCAACATTACCTTTCCAGGAATCTCTCCCCTACCCTTCCTCTTCATGGGATATGTGTCGTCAGATATCAACCAGGTGACCATTTTTCAAATATAAACCAGTAGTCAAATTACCAACTGAAGCACAAAAAGAATCAAAGCCAACACCAGGGTGTTCTCTGTCCACGCACGTGCACATTTTCTAGTACAAGATACTGATTAGCATTCAAAATTAGGAATGTTGGATAATTGTTCCACATTCTTCGGGGCACTCAGGTGAACTAGAGTACCAAATGTTTCCGAGGCTGAGATCAATTGACTCAGGTGGGGCATCAACAGAAAGGCTTTCTGGTCGATACAACCTACCATCAAGCCAGGCAGTATCTTTAGCATCCAGGATTTCTTTACAGGAACACTATTTCAAAGTTTTAAATCCAGCAAATAGACTGAAAAATGTAGTATTCATTCTTTGATTTTAACAAGTTGACTTTCTCTATCAGTACTCAACACATTAAAATAAAGTCAACCAAGTATGAATTATAATGAGCTTAAAACATCTGTTATTTGTCCATTTTTGAACATTAAAAAATATTTGAACACTGATTAATGACGACAAAGTCCGGGGAGAAACTGGCCGTGTGAATAATGGATCTAATGCTGCCAAGAAATCTACCAGGAATTATTACAAATATACATTTAGGTTGTACTGTCTAGCTCGTTAAACTCTCTGTTCCAAGTCTCTTGATCAGTTATCAGAAACCATTAGTCTGAAGAATTAAAACACAACTTAAAAAACATTGAAATTGAAACACAAGGAACCTAAAGTGCACAAACTTAAGTTTCTATCTGATGGCTTGGTTTTTAAAGGATACCCTGCCTACAAGATTAAACATTAAAATAGTTAAATATAAAATCAATGGAAGTCACAGAACATATTTTTAAAAAGTCAAAACCTGTCCCATAATTACATTTTATACATTGTGTTGGGACATTTATTTCACAAATAGACAAATGGAAAATGAAATGTTCCAAAATGTTTTTGGCTAACCTGACCGATGTTAGCACGAGTTATGTTCATTTTAAAAGTGAGTACGGGCTTCGTTATCAGCTACAAGGTGAACTGATCTTAGTACTAAACATCAACAAGTGTAGACAATCTAGTTTTCTTCTGACAATTATATGTATTTAGGGAGAAAAAAAAAGCAAGTGCTTGCTCTTTCCATTCGTACATACTGTTCTCAAAGGCTATTTCTCATGGATAATTATCTTCTAACTTTCCTCCATCATTTTCTCTGAGCTTTGCATCACTTGTGAGCCATTCTTCCCCGAAGAATCAACTATAATGGCTCTTATTTCTGTTCCCTACTCATTACCTCTGGAGATACCAAGAATCTATCTGCAGTCCCCTGATTCTGGGCAATATAGTTAAAAAATACGCCCAATTCCACAATCATACTGATGCTCCCAGTTGCAACTCACTCATCCAAAATCTGATTTGTTAGGTACGAGCAGGAATTCCCTCCAACTAGATACTGGGAGCACCAAAGATGTTGGACAGAATTTTATTGCGATGATTGGCAGATGGTTCAGCCATCCCAGAAGGGAAGTTAGTCATCAGCCATTAGTCTGAAAGAAATCTGTCCCACATCCAAAATGTACTATGGGTGGGATAAATCAGAGGAGTCTGAATTCCACTTAAAGTTTTAAAGTTTAGATGAGATGGAAAGGGGAGGGTCTACTATTCACGGGAGTGTCCATGATGCTATAAAGATAGCACCACCTTCATTCCTGCCATTAAAAAAAGAAACTTTTCAAATGCTGTATTCCCCCGCCTGCATCAAATGTATTATGGTATGGGCAAGGTAATATTGGAGTCTATTAAAACTCAGCTGATCCTTATTATTTATGGTGGGTCAACTGCTGAATTCAGTGCCCTCCCAACTTGTGTGTTATGAGGTTCAGTGCAGTATTGGGTGGGAAGACATGTCAAATGCAGTACATTGTCTTCAGTACCCAAGAACCTTCATTCCCTTTCCATCAAATCTGTCCCTTTACTCAGAATTGACTGAGGCTGAACCAAAACAGGTGCTTCTTTGGTGCCACACATGACCCTAGTATGAGCTTCAGACCACACATCCGCTCCACCTACTTTCACCTCCATAACATTTCCCAATTCTACCTTGCCTTTGCTCATCTGCTACTGAACCCCTTCCACACCTTTCTCATTTGTAGGCTTGACAATTACATTGCAGCCTTGGTCATCCTTCCAGATTCCTTCTTACAAAAATCTGAACTCATCAAACATTTCTTTCACCTTTTTATATTTGCACCAAACCCATTCACAAGATGGCTGGTATACATGGTTAGCAGTTCAGTTATACGTCAGCCTAAATGTCTCTTCCGATTCTCAAATCCTTTGATGGCTTAACCGTTCCATATCTCTGCTGGTCCAGAATTCAGTGAAATTGCTGCAGTCCTGTGATTTTGGCCTCATGCACATCCTTGATTTTCAAAGCTTCACCAGTGACAATCGTGCCTTCAGCTGCTGGGGCTTTAAATGCCAGAATGCCACACATAAACATGAACTCGTGCACCCCAGAGAATTTGTATGGGTCTCTGGATTACTAGTCCGGTGACCTTTCCAACAAACAGTAATAAATCACTAGAAAATATATTTTGCCCATTTAAATGTTTTTTCCATAAGGTAATCCATATGCCTTGTTCCCACTAAGCAACTTTTCTACAATGCTCGCAACATTTTGTTAGAAACTTGCAACAAAAAAATGTTTCTGAAATAAATTTAATAATTCAAATTAAGTCAAATAGCTGATGTTTGCTTTTAAACTATATTCAGATAACAATACCTTCATTTGATATAAAACATATTTCTATTCTTTCAGGGCAATGTTAAATGATGCCTTCACTTAGTTTTGTTTTGTAAGTATGGAAGCCAGAAAACATCTGAAGTGATAATTTCAATTAATAAGAAAATTGGGCTGTTGAGTAAAATGGATTGCAAATTCTAAAGACATTTTCAACAAAACACAATAATATTATTCACTTGATATGAGCAATGCTGTTTCTGAGCAAGAATAACACATACAGAATCACAGTTCATTTAGAGCATGACAATAACAGAATTATTTAGAGCCATCAGACTGTTGGAATGAAAATCATGCCGTGCCATGTCATATGTGCTCTGAAGGCAGATCGTGGCTCACTGTCTGTTGTCACGTCACCTTGAGCTGTTTTTGTTGGGGCATTTTTTTCCCCCAGTATTGATTTGCTATTACGTACCACTTTTGGGAGCAGGCTGAAGAAGCAGATTCAGATCCCAAGTCTGCCTCTGCCACAACAGGAAACAAATCTGTGTTGTTGCAATTATTCTGAATCACATGCTAACCATCTAGCTAACTAAACTACGCATTCCTATGGGGGATTAAAATACAGACTATTTTCTCCGCCCAAATTGTATTTTATACATAAGTGTGCATGTCATACTTTTTTGCAGGCGACTTATGTAATCTTTCCATTATACGTGTTGACAGTATATAGCACCACTTTAGATTTTGTGACTCTTATGCTCTTCTAGTGAATCCAAGGGTGCAGTTTTACTGGTATGTTCGTACTAATGCATTGAACAGAGGTCTCAACTCAGTCCAGATTGCAGTCATACATGGTCATATTGCACCTCTTGGGTGTAAACTTTTAGAAATCCTGAAGGAGTCTTTTTTAACATTGAGAAAGTGCAGTTCCTTTGCTTATTGCCAAAATACTTAAAATATTGACAGCTTGAAAATTTCACAAAGAGAACATTCTCTTAGCAACAAGACTGCATTCCACAGAAAAGCAATCTAATATTCATGTTTTTTGGCTGGAAACTGTACTGCTGTCTCAAGTGCAACGTAACTGCAGTGTGGGCTCTGGCATGGCATGAATGCATTGATGGATGAACTAACAAAAGTGATGTTCAATTTTAAATGCTTTTCCACTCTTTCAGCTAGAATTTATTTCAACTGACATGAACATAACTATTTAACAGAATTGACAAAAATCTTCAGGGAGGCCATTAAGAGCCAGGATTGCAGAGAATATTTTCACTGAAAATGTTATCCATCCTGCAATTAGGCACATATTTGTAGCTTAGCAACTTAAATTTCACCACAGGCAATGTGATTATACTCATATTATACAATATGAGAAAAGTACATTTTATATTACAAGAGTCTTGTAACTTTATGTGATATTGCTATTCTGCAAAAGAAGTGATGGTATGCTTATGAAAAATTTTTATTAGCAAATTTCCTGAACAGATCATAAAACCTATGGCATTAAATGGTTACTATAATGTTGGCAATGAATAATCTAAGCAACGTAAACAGTCCCATCTGCTGAGAGCTGCCAGCCAATGAGGCTAATAGCTCTTCATCGATAGGCTTATCACCTGCCAGTACCACACTCACCTGAGGCCCGGGATTACCAATTGACAGGAGAGTGCTGGTAGGGATGGTGGTAGGGGAGGGCAGGTGACACCAAATGCAGGGGTTGGCTCTCAGGCGGCTGCACCCGACCCAATGCCGGGTCCCTCTATCAGGCACTGTGGGCTGAATTTTCATCAAATTTGACTGTGTCAGTTGCGGAGAGTTTCATGGCGATTTTCTCTCAGTGAGCCCTGGTAAGGTTATTCATGAAACATTACACCTTCATTTTCATGGTGTCTTGCATTCAGCAGTAATAGAAATGCTCACCAATGCAGGGATCTGCCTATGCTCACACAATTCATGGCATATTTAAATCCAGCTGCGCACCAGAGCAAATGCTACAACCAGGAATTGCCCTTCACAGTTCAAATGCATGAAGAATTCCACAGATGATGGCTGATAGAGGCAAATTTGCACCTTCGTTCACAAATAGGGACCTCTCTCAACCATATGGATGTGACTTAATTCTAATTCCTTCATTGCACAGAATTTTCTCATGTTATTCTAAAGCCTCACTATCCTATTAATTATATCGATTACACCAGTCCAGCCCGAATTTGGACTTCATTAGTTCCTCAATGTTTTTATATTGCTGTTTGCTGAGAGACAAATTGGTTGTAGCTATTCATTTTTCTTCTCAGGAAGACCTGTTATTTCACGTCTCAGGACTTGTTTACTGACATATGTTCTGGGGGAAGGTCACATATGCTTCAAAGCAGCTCCATGTATTTGCATGCATTCACTGCTCGAGTAAACGTGATTGGTGGAATCAAGCCAAATGTCAACCTTTAACCTTAGATTTTATACATTTACCTTTACATTACCTGCTCACTCAGGTGAACATAAACGATCCCAAAAGCATTATGTATAGTGCAGGAGTGTTCTTTGATGAAGCCATATAGCCATCCTTCAATCATGACTGCACAAAAACAGTTTTTATCTGGTTATTTTCTCACTTCTGTTTCTAGGGCTTCACTGCATAAAAACTGGCTGCCGCATATACCTGCAATATAACAGTGATTGTACTTCAATTTTAATTTACTAGTTGTGAAGCATTCTGGGATGCTCTGAGGACAGGGAAGGTGCTAAACAAATACAAGTTCCTTCTTTCCATGTACAACAAGTAGACTGAGAAAAACGTGCCTTTGGATTTCCTCTTCACACATCTTTGGTCTACAGCTGTACAAAAACAAGATACTGTGGGCTTTGAATGCACTCATCATTCTACAGCATAGGATTTTAAATTAGAATCTACACAAAGATTAAGGGGTTATTTTTGTGAAAGGGTAAAAACAGATGCTGAATGAGTGTTGCACTAATGAGACATGCTGAGTCGATCGTCTGATTTCAACAGACAGTTTTGAATCCAAATGCTGATTACCTAACCCTGAACGCACCAAAAGGTACCAAATCAGACACCTGCCAGTTTAGCACACAAGCACTGATTAAATTCAGAATGATCCAGCTAAACTCGGCAATCACGATACACAGTGGGTCATCATTGGCAACAGAACTGTAATCAGCTATAACCTGTAACTTTGTGGGCTGGCATATCCTTCCTCTTACCATTACCAACAAGTCATAGGACCAGTTTTGGTTTTGAGGATAGTGGGATAGCATGCTATGAGCATCATCATGCTGAGCTAAAAATACAGTGTCATCCTGGTGAAGTTACAAAGCAGGATTATATACATGCTGTACACACAGTCAATTAATCTCAGAACCCAACAAATCAGGTCAAAGCTCTGTGGCAGGAACACATAGTGAGACCAACAGGTATATAAACAGGGAAAGCATGCCAGAGCGAGATTGTCAGCAGGAATACAGCAAGATGAGGTGAGAATGATAACCCTTGAAATCAAGGCTGCATTCGACCAAGTGTGGCATCAAGGACCCCCAGTAAAACTGGAATCAATGGGTATCAGGGAGCAAACTTTCCATTGGTTGGAATCATACATGGCACATAGGAAGATGGTTGTAGTTGTTGCAGGTCAGTCATCTCAGCTCCAGTATGTCTCTGCAGGTGCTGTTCAGGGTCGTCTCCTAGACCCACCCATCTTCAGCTGCTTCATCAATGATCTTCCTTCATTATACGGTCACAATGTTCAGCACCATTCATGACTCCTCTGATACTGATCCACGTTCAAATGCAACAAGATCTGGACAATATCCAGGCTTGGACTGACAAGTGGCAAGAAACATTGTATCACACAAATACCAGGCAATGACCATCTCAAATAAGAGATGATCTAACCATCACCCCTCGACATTCAGTGGTGTTACTATCACTGAATGCCCCACTATTAATATCCTCGGGCTTACCACTGACCAGAAACTCAAGTGGACTTACTACATAAACACAACAGTTACAAGAGCAGGTCAGAGGCTCAGAATACTGCAGCAAGTAACTCACCTCCTGACTCCCCAGAGCATGTCCACCATCAACAAGGAACAACGCAGGAATGCGATGGAATACTCATCTCTTGCCTGGATGGGCGCAACTCCAACAACACTCAACCAGCTTGACACCATCCAGGACAAAACAGCCCGCTTGATTGGCACCACATCGACAAGCATCCACTGCCTCCACCACCGACGCTCAGTAGCAGAGTACTGTAAGATGTCCTGCAGAAATTCACCAGGGATCCTCAGATGGCCCCTTCCAAACTCACGACCACTTCCATCGAGAAGGACAACAGCAGCAGATACATGGGAACACCACCACCTGCAAGTTTTCCTCCAAGCCCCACTCACCATCTGACTTGGAAATATATCTTGTTCTTTCACTTTCACTGGGTCAAAATCCTGGAATTCTTCCGTAAGGGCATTGTGGATCAATCTACAGCAAGTGGACTGGAGTGGTTCAGGAAGGCAGCTCACCACCACCTTTTCAAGGGCATCTAGGGGTGGGCAATAAATGCTGGCCAGCTAATGATGTCCACATCCCACAATAAAAAAACTCCAGCATATATAAAGAGCAGTGGGAGAACAGAGCAAAGTCAACAGCATGAACACAGCAAGAGCAGGGTACGAAGAGCATTGACAGAGTGTAAGGTCACTAGAAAGCAGATAAGTGATTGGCTCTTGAGCATTTTTCATTTTGGCTTGCTAAACCCAGAGCTGGGAAATTAAAAATGTGAATCACCTAAGTACAACAGTTAGTATCCATCCAAAACAAGTCTAGAAACCTTTATTAAAATTCAGTGTTTAAACAAAGTAACTAGATTGGAAAAAAGGTTTTTTTTTGTTTTAAATCATGGATGGGCACCCAAAACTTGCTGCTTTTATGTCCTGTGTTATGTGAGAACTTCAGAATATTTCACCTGTCTTGAGGGGCAATATGTGTTGGGGGTGCCTCTAGCTGCTTGGACTCTAACTCAGGATCTTCAAGCTTGAGACACATCTGCAGTTAACATAGAACATCAGGGAGGAGAAGAGGTCACTAGATCATTCATCCCTAGAGATGGCCACTCCTGAGGCAATGAGAATTCAGCACAGTTGACAAGTGCCTAACCAGAGTGTAGGAAGAGGCAGCAAGCACAGCAACTTCAGAGTATAAGCACTCTCAAACTACTATGCAGTAGTAGGGACTGATGGGAGTGACAATGTCTTTTTAGCAGAGTACAGTTCAGACATGGCATGACTATCCAAGGACTACACAGTAAACAGCAACAAGAGAAAAGCAGCTGTTACAGTAGATACCAAAATTAGGGGAACAAACAGGCATTCCTGTCACCTTCATTGTGAATTCCACCCTGGTGAATTGCCTCCCTGGTGTCAGGGTAAGGATCAACATAGAGAAGTTACAGACTGTTCTGCAAGAGTAAATGAGTGTAGATGGATTTATAGAATACATCCACACCAAAAATATAGTTACAGTATCAAGACCCAAGAAGGAAGTCAAAGGTAATTCCTCAGATGGTCATAATCTCTGGCTTATACCTAACACCATGAGGCAGCAGGAGTAGAAATAGGAAGATAGGGAAAATTAATATATGGTTTGAGGCATGGTGCATGAGAAAGGGCTTCAGATTCTTTTTAATTCTTTATTTTTTTCATGGATGTGGGGGTCATTTTCCTTATTGCCCATCCCTAATTACCCTTGGAACCCACTGGCTTGCTCGTCCATTCCAAAGGATGGTTCAAAGTCAACCATATTTCTTATGGCAAATTTCTTTCATTAACAGCCATTAATGAGTAGGATCTGTTTTTACAACAGTCAATGACAATTTCATGGTCACTCTTGCTAAGATGAGCTTTCAATTCCAGATTTATTAATTGAATTTAAATTCCATCAGCTGTTGTGATAGGATATGACCCCATGTCTCCAAAGTATTAGTCTAGAACTCTAGATTTCCAGTTCAATGACATTACCACTACGTCATCATCTCCCCTTATACTTGGGCCATTGAGACCCAATCTTGGACCGGAGGCATCAATTCAAAAGGGACAGGTGCATTATAACAGAACTGGGACTGGTGCCCTCAAAAGGAGGCTCACAACTCAGGAAGAAACTAATTGGCAGAGGCTTCAGCATGTAGAAGTAGAAAAGATACAAAATTTGACAATACTGGAAAGGAAGGAGTACTATATTAGATAGGAATGGACTGAGAAGGATAAGGAATATAAAGACAGGTTGAGAATGAATGTGCATAAATGCACAGTGTGAGAATGAGGCTGGTGAGTTACAAAAATAAATAGTCATGCGGGAATATGTTGTAGCAGCAATAATGGAAACAGCTTTAAAATGGTGATCTGTGTATTTATTGTTCAAAGATATAAAATATTCAGAAAAGATGAGGAAAGGAAAAAGTGAGGTGAATGACATTGTTGATATTGAAATAAATTCTAGTGTTGGAAAGAACGGATGTCCTTGAGGGGGAAAGGACAGAAATTGTTTTGTCAGAACTAAGAAGCAAATAGGTCATGCAAATGGGCGTATTTTATCGTCCTGAAAAAAAAAAATGAGAGTTATGTACTGCAAGTGAATCTTTTCAACTGACAGAAAGGAAGGGATGACAACAGACAGACAATAGATAGATATAAAAGGCAAACAATTGCCCCTTGGATGATGAGAAATACAGAACATGATGAAATATGAAAAGGGAATCTATAATGCATGTGAGGTGCATTCTTAAAACCAGAACAAATTCTAATAAGTTCCGAAGAGAATAAGGCTGGCAAAGAGAGACTGAGAATGCAATGACAATAAGCATAAGAGGAAACCCAAAAGTCTTAACCGGCATGTATGGTTGTAAGAAGTTATTAAGAGGCAGAATAGACTGAATTCGGGACAAAACAGGTGATTAATGCTTTGAGGCAAAAGGCAAGGCAAAAATACTGAATTAGTACCGAGTATTTGTGCTTACCAAGGAAGAGGATGCTGACAGAATATCAGTAGGAGCAGAGATGTTACTGCTAATGAACAGAGTGAAAATAGAGGGGCAGCAGGTATAAAAATGGCTGACTGAGTGAAGTGTGGATAAGTTGTCTCATCTGGATAGCTTGCATCCCAGATTGCCAAGTGAAGTGAGATTCAAGATAATAGAAGAGCTTGTTGTTGACTTTAAATCTTCCCTAGTCATAGGATTGATGTTTGAGGATTGGAAAGTGGCAAATCTGATATGATTATTAAAGAAAAGGGTCAAAGATAATCCTAGTAACTACAGGCCCATTAGTTTAAAATTTTTTAGAAACAATAAATCAGAAAAAGAAAATCAAAACTTCCTTGGAGAAGCTTGATTTAAGGATAATCAGAATGGTTTATTGAATGGAAGAATGAGCTTTAATTTTTTTTTACTGAAACAACAGAGCCTACTGCAGCTGATATTGTTGAAGTACCACAAACGGCTGGTTAACAAAATTGAGGCTACTGAAATAAAAGGATCTAAGTCAGCTTCAAGGAAAATTACTTTCAGAGTATAAACCAGCAAATCATGGTTGTCTTAGACTATAGGATGGTAGACAATGATGCTTCCTAAATGTAACTGGGTAAAGGACCACTTTATAAGTGAAGAGTGGAAAACATTGCAAAATTTTAAGATTTGTGAATGATACCAAACTTAGAGGAGTGGCAAACAGTAAGGATAATATATATCAACTATAAGACACAGACAGGTTTGCAGAATGGGCAGACAAGTCACAGATGAAATTTAATATTGAGCATATTGATGCATTTTTTGCAGAAAGGAAAGAGAGAGGCAATACAGACTTAATGGCACAATGAGTAAGAATGCACAAGGACCAAGGTATCACGGTGTGCAGCTGCATCAATCTTGGAGGATGGTAGGATGTTTCGAGAGTGGTGAGCACGTAATATGGAACCCGCAACTGCATAGAGATATTTGAGTTCAAAGTTAGGATGGTTTCTGAACCTTTATAAGCTCTGGTGGGAACAACTACAGTATTTCTCCAACTCTGGTTACCACACCTCGGGAAGATGTGAGGATTCCTGAGACGGTACAGAGGAAATTTACCAGAAGGAATCTAGGGATAAGGGATTTTAGCTGCAAGGTTAGGTTAAAGGAGGTGTCCTCCTCGTTGCAGAAAGGAGATCTGACAGAGGTGTACAGGAGTATCACCTTGATCAGAAACCTAAATGAACAAGCCATATAAATACATGAACAGGTATTGGTTTCAATCTTAAAGTGTGATTTGCTTAATGTCAGTTCATTTAAAGTTGAGATTTTCAGGAAGACAGCCATAACTTTAAGTGCTGTCTTAAGCACTGTGCTTCTGACTCTCAAGCAAAAGGATGTTGGCTTGAATTGCCGTCTTATCAATATAGGTTATGCAAATAGCATATAATGACTGATTTCAACTACATGCCACAAGTTCTGCCATTGATCATGATATTCATTATATCTCATGGTAAATGTTTACCCCTCAATTAAGCATTCTGATCCACACAGCTTCATAATTGGTATTTAAACAGTTTCTTTCACATAGTATACCACATTTTCACAAAAAATCATGTTAAAAATATATTCAGAAATGGATAATTTGAGATATGTTACCATGACATAAGTGGCCTTTCTTTGGATTCCATAAACAGTTCAGCACTATGTACAGCATATGAATGCAGTATGTCCCCCGACCATCTATTATTCTATATATAAAAACATAATCTATTTTTAGGTGAATTGGATACTTCTGATGAGGTGGAAAATCGGCTTAAATTTTCACAAATAACAAAGGGAATGGTTTTCCAGATATCTGCACTGACAATTCTATTTCAGGGAGTGTGAATATCTGTCATTTTAACAAAGCCTTAACAAAAAATTGGAGCCTCCTTTCAAAAAATAAACTTGTTTATAAAACTACCAGGACAGCGGTGTATATTTTGAAAGGTAAGATTATAACTTAAACAGTTGCAATCTTTAGGCTTTCAATCACATCTTTTCATGTGAATGTGAAAGGGTTGACAATTAGCAAGAAAATTATGGACTACTGTTCGACCACTTCAAATTGAGTGGTGTGCAGTATGCTGACTAGTGCATATATTTTCAAGTACAGCACTCGCACCATATGTTACTTTCCAGGGTTGACTTTTATATGTTATATTTAAGAAAGTTTTTGAACATTCAAGATTTTATGAGGTCAAAAGTTTTTTCAAAGTTATTTTTATCCACGAATGCATCATGCGGTTTGCATGTCAGCACCATATGTTGTAAAGCAATCATAGCATCCATGGAAAATATCACATTCCAGACAGTTCACAACCAAGCACAGCACAAGCCAGTGAACGGTTCAATTCTTGTTGAGGCATATTCCACAAATCCTGTATCTGGTTAAAACAACTGATGAGAATAAACATTTACCTGAATCACATAATTGATTTGATGGAAAAGCTGTTCCTATCATGCTGTTAAGTAGCATTAACAGTCTTTGTTTTCTATTAACTAAATGTATTGTAGTTCCTGTAATGGCAGTGAAATGACTAGAGGACTAATGTAAAAGTAAACACTAGTTTTATTGATATGAACAGTTCTCTGAAATTTTAACATTTCATGAAATGAGTTTCAGTTCTCTGGTAACCATTTAATTTAATTAACTATGAATCAAGGTGCTGTTAATTAACTGGTATAATTAAAGCCAGTTTGATAAACCAATCACAAATTATAATCAGTTTCAATTAATCAATCTGATTTAGTGGACAAAGTTAAAATTAAATAGCAAGGGTTAGTAACACTAAAGGTTTCTGAATTCTTCAGGGAATTACAATCTAGGTTCCGTAAAGTGCCATGTTCAACTTAAGTCCTGGTAAAATAAAGTGACTCAGCACAAGAATAGTTGCTAATTGATAAGTATTTATTTATTTAAGCCTTAAACTTATTTTTGTTAAGTCAGTTAACAACCTGATTAAAAACAGGCATTTCAGTTCTGTGAAGTACACGTCCTGTTCTAAGTGGGATCTTTAAGAAGCTTTCATGGCCTTGTCAATGATATGTCCAAGATACGTTGTCAGCTAGATCAGTCTAAATTCTGATTGTCATTGTTTGAGTGGCAGCTATCATCACTGCAGTGCATTTGCAAGGTTGAGTGTAGTGATCACACAATATCTTAAGGTTATGAAAGTAGAAAGAGAATGAATGAGCAACAGGTAGTCAAACTGGTATAAGCAGGTCATGGAAGAATCTCCCAAGTACATCTTACCCTACAAACAGTATTCAGTTTTGATGCTGGTGGCAGTGATGGTTCCTCTGAGGAGCACAGCTACAGTAAAGTCCACATCTCCATAGCAGGCTGAGCTGTACAGTACAGCAGGACGAAGGTTGGAGAAGCAATAATATGACAGAGTATATTCAGGGAAAAGTCAGGTATTACGGCTGATGCAGGTATATTTGCATTCAGGTGCACGGATCAAGGATGTCATTGAGGGGCTGCAGAGTGCGCTGGAGAGATGATGGAAGAGAGAATGTTTTCGATTCCTACATATTGGGCTCTGTAAAGGCCAGTGTATGTTGTACCTCAAAACAGCCAGAAACAATGTTCTCGAGGACAGTTTGCTAGGGCTACTAATTGGAGAGTGAGGGGGTTAAACAAAGATGAGATGTTTGGTCTGTGACCTTTATGGTGCACAGAAATTTGCGAGACAAATGGCACATGATCAAGAATATGAAGGTACAATGTGGAGTCAGAGGAAGAGGGAATACAATCAGATCTATATTAGGTTTACTGTGCATGTAGGTTGTGGTAAGCTGCAAGTACAGACAGCCATGCAAAAAATGACACTGTAGCAATCATGGAAACCTGGCTCAAACCAGATGTAGTTGGATATATTCCTGGAATAATAGGGAAAGAAAAAAGTGGGGAGAAGCATTTTTGATTTTTGGAAATTATTACAGTGTTGGAGATATATGTTCCCTGTCACATATTCTGCCACTGCGCAGATTTTCTCTATACCAATTGACATGTGTGGACCCTCTGAATGGTTATGGGGTATCTCCTGTAGGAATAAAGGTCAGATTCTATTTGATTAATGATAAGAAATAAAAGATGCATCATTAGACTACTGTGTACTTTACAGGCGACATGGACAAATGACCATTTGGGATAGTCAGTGGTCTGTATTAAACAAGGAGATATGGATAGCTGGCCTACTCTTAGCTTTTATTATCAATTATTCAGCTTTTCTTCTGTCCCAGCCTGTTATCCCTTTCCAATACTCCCCACCTAGATTAGTTGGAAACGTGACCAATGGATCCAGCCAAAGCAGGTGTTACTGTCTCTGTGATGATGATTCAATGAAGGTGAAGACGTAGAGAAATCAAGGAGGAACAAATGAGCCTTCATTAGGTACCATGGAAGCTACCGTGATGCGTATGAATACTTGAGAATTCTCGTGTTCCTGCTTCATTTCAAGGGCTGAATGCCTTACGAGGATAGTTACTGGGAGACAAAAGCTCATGACTCCACTATGCAACCCTGAGGTTGTGTGTAGATGGATACAGCACATTCTTCGACCAGGGCCATCATGGAGCAGACAATAGGCCTCAGTTGGACTACTGCATATGATTCTGGATGCTGGATGTTAAGAAAGATGTGCAAGCATGAGGCAGTGTGCAGAAAACGTTACAGGAATGGTTCCAGGCATAAGGAAATGTAGCAATAAGGACAGCCTGGAAACCTGTTGTTGTTCTCCTTGGAGGAGAAAAGAGTAGGAAGAGATGTGGTAGAGACGTGTTATAAAACATTTTGTGCAGATAGTGGTTCTGATCTGCAAGTGAGCTCATTTGACTGAATAGCAAAACTGTAGTGGAGAATGACAACAGCACTAGTTCAATCCCCGTAGTAGCTGCTTTTGTTCTTGAAGGGCTGCATCCTTGTTTGGGCCCATTATAAATGTAAAGTGTTGCCCCTCAAACTGTATAAACCACTTGTCTCTCTCTCTCTCTAACTGACGGAGCGGCAATAGTTCCTAATAATCAATTACCAAATGTAGTGGAGATCGATTCAATCAAGGCTTTAAAAAAAAAATAGAAAATTATATGAAGTATAAATATTTGCAAAGCCGTGGGGGAAAAGGGCTATGGTATAGGGCCAGATGAGGTGCTCTTGCTGACAGCCAGGTTGATATAAAGGGTTGAATGTACTCCTTCTGTGTCGTAACCATTCTATGATTCAATGGCATTGTAATCAGTGAATCCCGCCAACCCCTTCTTTTACCATCCTGGAGGTTACCACTAACAAGAAACAACTAGCCCAGCCATTTAAATACTGCATTTACAGAGCTTGGGAACTGTATGACAAGTAGATCGCCTCCTGGCTTTCCAAAGCCTATCCATCTACAAAGCATAAATCGGGAGTGTGATGGAATACTCCAGACTATCTTGGTTGAGTGCGGCTCTAGCAACATTCAAGAAGTCCAACACCATCCAGGACAAAACAATCTGTTTGATTGACATTTCATCCACAAACAGCACACAGCAGCAGCAGCATGCAACAGGAATGAATTAAACTACCGCAGCAACTCACCATGATTCCTTCAACTTCATAAACTGACACCCTTCCTAACTCAAGGATAACAGCAGCAAAGGAAAAGCCACCACTTGCAAGTTCCCATTCAAGTAACACCCATCCTGTCATGGAACAATGAGTTCTTCCTTCACTGTCACTTGATCAAAAATCTTAACTCCCTTCCTAACAGCATTATGGGTATGTTCCTCGGGATCCTCTCAGAAGGAGCGATCACAGTATGGTCGAATTTAAAATGCAGATGGAGTGTGAGAAGGTTAAATCCAGTACCTATGTCCTGTGCTTAAACAAAGGAGACTGTGAAGGAATGAGGAAGGAGTTAGCTAAGGTGGGATGGGAGCAAAAACTTTATGGTGGGTCAATTGAGGAACAGTGGAGGACTTTCAAAACAATTTTTCACAGTGCTCAGCAGAAGTATATTCCAGTGATAAGGAAGAACTGTAGGAAAAGAGAGAGCCAGCCATGGATGTCGAAGGAAATAAAGGAAAGTATCAGATTGAAAAAAAACACATACAAAAAAAGCAAAGAGTAGTAGGAAGCTAGTAGACTGGGAAATCTTTAAAGGCCAACAGAAAGCCACAAAAAAAGTTATAAAGAAAAGAAAGATAGATTATGAGAGTAAACTAGCTCAGAATATAAAAACAGGCAGCAAAAGTTTCTATAAATATGTAAATCATAAAAGAGTGGCGAAGGTAAACATTGGTCCTTTAGAGGATGAGAAGGCCAATTTAATAACTGGGAATGAGCAAATAGCCGAGACATTAAACAGTTATTTCGTGTCGGTCTTCACAGCGGAAGACACAAATAACGTGCCGAAAACTAATAGCAAGAAGGTTATAGCAGGTGAGGACCTAGAAACTATCATTATCACTAAGGAGGCAGTGCTGGGCAAGCTAATGGGGCTAATGGTAGACAAGTCTCCTGGCCCTGATGAAATGCATCCCAGAGTACTAAAAGAGGTGATGGGGGAAATAGCAAATGCACTAGTAATTATTTACCAAAATTCACTGGACTCTGGGGTGGTTCCTGCAGATTGGAAAACAGCCAATGTGACGCCACTGTTTAAAAAAGGAAATAGACAAAAAGCAGGTAACTATAGGCCAGTTAGCTTAACTTCGGTAGTGGGGAAAATGCTTGAATCTATCATTAAGGAAGAAATAGCGAGACATCTGGATATAAATTGTCCCATTGGGAACACCCAGCATGGGTTCATGAAGGGTAGGCCATGTTTAACTAATTTGGTGGAATTCTTTGAGGACATTACTTGCATGGTGGACAATGGGGAACCTGTGGATGTGGTGCATCTGGATTTCCAGAAGGCATTTGACAAGGTGCCATACCAAAGGCTGCTACATAAGATAAAGTTGCACGGTATTACAAGTAATGTATTGGTATGGATAGAGGATTGGTTGACCAGTAGAAAGCAAAGAGTAGGGGTAAATGGGTGTTTTTCTGGTTGGCGGTCAGTGGCTAGTGGTGTGCCGCAGGGATCAGTGTTGGGACCGCAATTGTTTACAATTTACATAGATGATTTGGAGTTGGGGACTAAGTGTGGTGTGGCAAAATTTGCAGATGACACTAAGGTGAATGGTAGAGCAAAGTGTGCAGAAGACACTGAAAGTCTGCAGAGGGATATAGATAGTCTAAGTGAGTGGGCAAAGGTCTGGCAGATGGAGTACAATGTTGATAAGTGTGAGGTCATCCATTTTGATAGGAATAACAGCAAAATGGACTATGTTTTAAATGGTAAAAAATTGCAGCATGCTGCTGTGCAAAGGGACTTGGGTGTCCTTGTGCATGAATCGCTGAAGGTGGGATTGCAGGTACAGCAGGTAATTAAAAAGGCAAATGGAATTTTATCTGCCATTGCTCGAGGGATGGAGTTTAAAAACAGGGAGGCTATTCTGCAGCTGTATAGGGTCCTGGTGAGGCCACACCTGGTGTACTGTGTGCAGTTTTGTCTCCTTACTTGAGAAGGGATATACTAGCACTGGAGAGGGTGCAGAGGAGATTCACTCGGTTGATTCCAGAGTTGAGAGGGTTGGATTATGAGGAGAGACTGAGTAGACTGGGCTTATACTCATTGGAATTCAGAAGAATGAGGGGAGATCTTACAGAAACATATAAGATTATGAAGGCAATAGATAAAGTGGAGGCAGGGAGGTTGTTTCCGCTAGCAGGTGAAACTAGGACTAGAGGGCATCGCCTCAAAATAAAGGGAAGCAGATGTAGGACTGAGGTCAGGAGGAACTTCTTCACCCAAAGGGTTGTGAATCTGTGGAATTCCCTGCCCAGTGAAGCGGTTGAAGTTACCTCACTGGATGTTTTTAAGGCAAGGCTAGATAAATTTTTGAACAGTAAAGGAATTAAGGGTTATGGTGAGTGGGCGGGTAAGTGGAGCTGAGTCTCAAAGATCAGCCATGATCTTATTAAATGGCGGGGCAGGCTCAAGGGGCCAGATGGCCTACTCCTGCTCCTAGTTCTCATGTTCTTATGTTCCTATTCTAGATGGGCTACAGCAGTTCAAGAAGGCAGCTGACTGCCATATTCTCAGTTTGCAACAAATGCTGGCCTTTCCACCAATATCCACATTCCACCAAAGTATTTGAAACACTAAAATGAAAAACAAAATACTGTGTCTGTGTGTGTCTGTGTGTGTTCGAAATCTAAAACTGTAAAAGGATACTGTCTGACTTGCTAATTGTATACAGAATTTTCTGTTTTTTATTTAAACCTGTTCAAAATATAGAAACCACTGCATCAAATCTCAAAGATAAAACCTACTGGTGAATTAATAACAGAGGAATAAAAAATAAAATATTCACAGAAACTATCCCAATGAACATTGTTTAACCTCAAAAGAGATTATGATGTAACTATAAAAGAAAATTGCTTAAATATATGAAAAGCAGTACACAAAGCATATGGAGAAAATATGTTGAAACAGTATATGGCACAAATAAAGAACTGGTACCTTTACAGACACAGTGGCCTATTTTTGTGCTGTAATTTCTATTAATTGCTATCTAACTGAGCTATAGTCTATATTTCATACAGCACCCACACACATTGCTTCTTTTCTAGGTTTGAGGATAACTTCTAATCTATGTAGGTGTTTCACAGTAAAGGACACCTGAAACAGCTAAAGTTCAATAAAGGTCTTAACAGAATTGTGTTAAAAATTTATCAAAAGCAAACTTCAAACATATGACATCACAACAACCAGACCTACTGAGCACTTTCAGTGTTCGTCAGGTTAGTTAAAACCTAACATTTTAAATGTTCTATTGATTTTTTCTCAGCAACATTTTAAAGGAAATTCTGCCTTACTTATGTCCAAGCATTCAATGCTTTATGCTGACAAGGAACCGCACATAAAAAATAAGATTACAACAACTTTAATTATTCAAAGTAACAAATGTTTACTTCTCTGTTAAAAGTTATTCAGTAACACTGCAGGGGTTCACTAACACTGTAAAATGTCAGAAACATCTTACACATGTCTTTAACAGCAAATGAAAGAAACAGAAAGTTTTCATCTTACATTTCAAATAAAAAAACGCTAAGACATGATGTAATCTAGTCAATATCCCATTCTTTCTGGATATATAATGCCTGGCCCAAAAAAGAACCTGACCTCTGAAGTAAATCAGAATAAACTGCTTCTTCAATGTGATTAGCTGTATTAATTGCTGGATTTTAAGTGCTAACTTACCTAGCTGTCCGCAGTTGAGTGAATTAGTATGATTAAGTTAACAGATGATGATCACGCAAGCAAAACAGCAAGGTTTTCTTTAAACACTAGCATCATGGTTAAATGCATGAACATACAAAATGGTAACAAAAGTAGACCATTCACCTGTTCAAGTGTGATCCATTGACTGCAGCATTTCTTGACTCTCCAAAGCCTGTCCATCATCTACAAGAGAATAGTCAGGAGTGTGCTGGAATACTCCCCACTTGCCTGAATGGGTGCAGGTCTAACAACACTCAAGAAACTAGATACCATAAAGGGCAAAGCAGCCCGCTTGAATGGCATCACATCAACAAACATCCACTCCCTCCACCATCGACATTCAGTAGCAGCAGCGTGTGTACTATTTACAAGAAGGTACTGCAGCTAATTTCCAAAGATCTTTAGACAGCACCTTCCAAACTCACAACCACTTCCATCTAGGAGTACAAAGTCAGCAGATGCACAGGAACACCATCAAGGTTTCGTCCAAGCCAGTCACCACCCTGACTTGGAAATATATCACTGCTCCTTCAGTGTCATTGGGTCAAATTCCTGAAACTCCCTCCCTAAGAGCATTGTGTATCTAACTGCAGCACATAGACAGCAGCTGTTCAAGAAGGCAGCTCACCACCTCCTTCTCAATGGCAACTGGGACAGGCAATAAATGCTGGCCAGCCAGTGACGTCCATGTCTCATGTGTGAATATAAAACAGAACCTTGATTCTCTTGCCTAACAGAAATCTATTCACCTTGGCCTTAAAAATCTCTGACCTTTTTCTCTTCCCCACACATAGTATTTGTGTACGTCTTGTCTCTGTATGTCTATTTGCATGGGTATGGGAACTTTAAAAAGGACAGAGTTTAAGTTGTAGAGTTATATAACGATTCTTGGTTCTTTATTATTATTGCTTAAAATAATTTGATTATATTGAATAGTTATTTTCTTTTTAATGGAAAACTTGGTGCGTTCTTTTAGCCTGAATTAGATGGTGATGTAAAACTGGGCAATTTGGTGATATAGTCAAATTTTCACAATCCACAATCACCTTTGGTGTGGCACTTATCAATGCCTTCTGGAAATCCAAGTGTATTATGTCTTCAGGCTCCCGTTTATCCATATCCATGTTACTCCTTCAAAGGACTCCAATAAATTGGTTCAACCTGATTGCCCTTTGAGAAAACTGATTACCTTGATTCTCTTTAACTGCACAGCTATAATATTTATAATGATCAATTCTGACAGCTTCCTCATGACAAATGTTGAGCAGACTAGTTTCCAGTTTTCTGCTTCCCTCCTATCTTGAATAAAGGGATTACATTTTCTGTTTTCCCATACAATGTAACCTTTTCTGAATTTAGAGAATTTTGGAAAATTAACACTAATGCATCTGCTACCTTATTACCAATTGTTTTTAAGACCCTTTGACAGGATTTAGATGGGCGGTTGAAATAATACTTTTTTCATTCATGGGATCTGGGCATCATTAGCAAGACCAACATGCCCCTGAGGAGATGGTGGGGATCCACAAGTATTTGAGCCCTGTAAAGGCCGATGGCAAAATCCTGACCTTTGGAGGGCCTCCTGCCCTATTATAGTAACTCATCTGAAGTTTTGAATCTAGAAGTTTAAAACATTGACAAGGGGATCCCTCAAAAGTGGAGCTTCCTTTTCTATTACATGAACTGCAAGCTCATATATTCTTATTGCTCAGTTGTGTTTCTAGAGACCCAACACAGACATTAGGAGTTTCATGGCCTCCTTTGGTAATAAGGTTATTCGATGATTTTACATGATCATGGACGTCCAGCTGCCCGCTATGTTGGACACTGAGCACACCCTCTGGCCATCAATTGTCCCATTTGGGGAGAATCGCTGCCATGTGACTATTCTTACACAGTACAGGTTGGTGACTCCACAAAGGACAAAATCTTGCCCAAGGTTCATATATATAGATGATTTGGATGAAAATGTAGGTGGGAAGAGTTGCAGATCATGAGGACGCTTGTCAAAGGTTACAGTATGATGTAGATTTGCAGGAAAGTTGGATGGAGGAATGGCAGATGGAGTTTAATCTGGACAAATGGGAGGTGATGCGTTTTGGGAGGTCAAAAGCAGGGGGGAAAGTATACAATAAATGACAGGAGTATTGATATACAGAGGAATCTAGGAGTGCAAATCCATAGCTCCCTGAAGGTGGCTGATGTGGATAATATGATAAAGAAGGAGTATGGCATGCTTGCCTTCATCAGTCTGGGCACTGGGTATAAAATTTGGCAAGTCACATTGTAGCTGTATAAGACTTTAGTTAGGCCACATTTGGAGCATAATATGCAGTTCTCACTGTCACACTATAGGAACGATGTGGTGGCCTTGGAGAAGGTGCAAAAGAGATTTACCAGAATATTTCCTGGAGTGGATTGTATGAACTAAAAGGAGAGGCTGGACAAATTTGGATTATTTTCATTACGGCATCAGAGGCTGAGGAAGGACTTGACAAATGTACATATATGGCTAGGATGGAAAGTTGGAGTTTTTTACCCAAGGTGGAAATGTCAAATACTAGGGGGCATAGGTTTAAGGTGAGAGGGGAAAAGTTTAAAGGAGATGTGCGAGGCAAGTATTTTATACAAAGGATGCTTTGTGCCTGGATCACACTGCTGGGGAGGTGGCAGAAGCAGATAGGATAGCAACGTTTAAGAGGCAGTTAGACAAACACATGAACAGGCAGGGAATTGAGGGAGATGGAACATGTGCAAGCAGATGGGATTAGTTTAGAATGGCATCGTGGTTAGCACAGACATGGTGGGCCATAGGGTTTGTGCCTGTGCTGTACTTTCTATGTTTTGTGGGGTTGGTAAAAGTGCCATCCAAATAACACCACTGTCTCCTGCTGCCCCTTGCCTCTTGTACAGGGTGTATTACTGTTCTGCTGAAGCACCTGTTCATTTTGTGGATTCTTTCTCTGTGATAATCAAAATCCTACAGTGTGCACAGAAGCCCAACAGCAATCTTAGCACAGATTTGGTCAGGAAGCATTCTGCCACCATTTTTAAAGCAACATAGCGGAAGAGATTCCAAAAAACTTAAATTTAACATTATTTTTTGTTTGGATTTTACTCTTTACCAGGATTGAAAATATTCATGCATACCACATCATATCTGTGCATATCACTCAGTATGCCAGTACATGGTCAATTTTGTTCTGTTGTTTCTTTTACAGCAAGTTAATTAATGTCTGCAATGTGCAGTATAACCCTTACATCTTTGTTACACATAATGGTAATGAAAAGCGTCATGTTCACAAACCTAAAGTTGTGTTGGCAAAGAGAACATTGAGTCACTGATCAGCATCACATACCTAATACTGGTTACTCTTACACTAAGATTTACAAAATGACAAAAGTAAAACACCCTTACAAATAAAAGTTATAAAAATATGACCAATGCTGCAGTGTATTGGTGTACTGGAGGGAGCATTGCAACAGACACACAAATATACATGGCTGGATAATGATCTCAGCTGATCCACAAGAGGGTGGTGTAGAACAGAAGACAGACACCAACTGATGTAAGTTTTATATTTAAAGTTTTAGATTTTATATTTTTTTTCATTTTCCACTAATGTCACTGCCAAACACTAAATAAGTGAGCAGTAGAGGAAGGAACTGACTCTCAGGCAAGGTATGAGGGAGAAGATAGTGATAACAGAAGATAGTGACAGCAGAAGTTCAAAAAAGATCAAATGCCTGACTTCACATCTTGTGAATTATGTGTGGTGAGGTTTATTCTTGACACAGGAGAGTCAGAACAAGCAAAGATAAAGTAGAATTGAAAAGCTCATTGGCAAATGTTTGATAGTGTTTATGCAGCAATATGATTTCAGCTGGAGTTCATTGTAAGTTGATATTCAGATAAAGATTTCATTGTTAATAATGTCAACATTTTTTTCAGGTCAGCTGGTGCTGATTTTTTTAGTGTTACGTCATCTGATCTGATGAATTCAGCTTAATCCAAGCAAGCGAGATGGTAGGATTACATCAAGAGAACTAGAAATTCATTTAATGTGGAGCTGGAGGAACACAGCAGGTCAGGCAGCATCAGAGGAGCAGGAGAGTCAATGTTTTGGGCCTAGACCCTCCGATGCTGCCTGACCTGCTGTGTTTCTCCAGCTCCACACTGTATTGACTCTGACTCCAAAATCTGCAATTCTTACTATCTCCTAGAAATTCATTTACTCTGACTGCAGTATGCTTAAAAATTTATATAGGAAGTGAGGATCCAACAATGACACTGAAGCAGAACATTTAGAAAAAATATACTGATTCAGGGAATGAAATATGAGGATTTTGGGATGGTGGAGGAGGACCCACCATTGGAATATCAAAAAGGTATTTTGATATGAAATGAACCATACACATAGCAGAATGATTAGATGTTGGCTTGCTCCAATTCTTTTCATTTCTGCCAGCTCCGAGACTGACCTGTTATAGTTTTCCAGAGCCACATAGTTTCAAGCATTCTAAATGAAGGCAATCTTGTTGGTACAATCCAATGACTATTATGTCAGCTAAAAATAATCTGACACTGAAAGCAGTGTTAGGTTAAACCCCATCCAAGCAAGACCTGTCCATAGTGGTAGAGAAAGTCAGATTCGGCTTACTGCCAAGATTATCAAGAACCAAGGCTGATAGAATTAATTTTGATCACCTTGAACTAATGCTTTCTGGCTCATATGTGCCTTTAGTAGTATCTAGAGAATTAGGGAAAGAGAGGAATTAGGTGGAGAAACATCCATCTCCAAGGAAAGAAAACCTTTCACTCTGGTGCGACTCCAATTCCAAAGTTCAACTAAAATAGCTGAAGAATATGCAGAAATTTAGAGACTTCCCTGATTATCCACTTCCATCAAGAAATGTGCCAAGTCAATCACACACCGATGCTTCTTCTAAGCCTAACGGGTCCAGAGCCATGCAGCAATCAGTTGTGTGTCATGTAGTTAACAAACAGGCTCCACATGAAGCAACATTTCTTTCAAGATGTGCTATCATGCACCAAATTAACAGGACCATACACTGTAATAAGCCCAACAAACTGCAATATGTACAATAAAAAGTAGAGCGAACAGTGGGGACCTTTAACTTTGTTGAATAGTATAAAAGTAAAAGTATCAAATTCATCACCATTATACATTGCTCTCAATTTTCTCTAATTTTTTTCATTCACAGGATGTGGGCGTCAGCAGTATTTATTACCCAGAGGGCAGTTAAGAGTTAACCACATTGTACTATCACAAAGTCCACATTACACCCATTGTCTCTCCAAACCAATTTTCCCCAGCTGCATAGCAGCAATTGCTGTAATGCCTGCACATCCAAGTAATTTAAGGTCCTTTACCATCCTTTCTATGTTGTAGATTGACAGATGCCTTGAAAACTTCAAGGAGCATTATGGGTAACTGGATGTCTGATCAAAATGATTCATCACTCAAGAAAGAATATGTTTTTGAGAAATATTATCAATAGTATGAGTTCTTAATTTGAATAAAATCAAAAACCTCCACAAATGTTAAAACAAGTACAAAGTAAATGCTCTGCTGTATTTCCACTTTCATATAAAATAAAATCTGCATCGATAAAATTAGTTCGCAGTTTTCTTGGTGAAAAATGCAAAGTAGCCAGCAGTCACCTCTAGTTTTCATAAACTTTTCCAGGTATTTTTCAATGTAAATTGTTGCATCATTAGGCTTTCTTAGAACCTCTCTCATCATTGTTACAGTCACATGGTATTAACACAATTCTTCTTGGTTAATTATTTCGATACTTACTGTCCTAATCTCGGTACCTGCAATTTTTCTAAAACAGGACTTAGTCCATGTGCCTTTTCTGGTCAGTTCTGCTTCTGGTTTTGTTTGAAGATGCAAAATAACAACATACCCTGGAGTGATTACAGAAGTAATCTTATGGAGAGACAAATGATATCATGGACAACAACAGCAAGTTTTTATTCATTCATAGAATGAAGGCACTGATGGCTAGCTTAGCATTTATTGCCCATCCCAGAGGGCAGTTAGGAATCAACCATATGGTAACTTCCTTCCCTAGTGAACATTAGAGAAAGGTGGGATTTTCCAACAACCGACATGGTCAACATTAGACTCTGAATTCCAGATTTTTATCGAATTCAAATTTGACCATCTCCGATGGAACATTCAAACCCAGGTCCCCAGAACATTAGCTGAGTTTCTGGATTAACAGTTTAGTGATAATATTGCTGGGCCAGTTCCTATCCTCAAAAGTATTTAAATTAGAATACTCAAAATAATTTAAAAGATTTGTGAGTCGTGAGGCTTATATTTTGTCAATGTCTTTGTTGGAAATGCTTCCTCAGCAGTTGTGCCACTTCATATCATTAACGGACAATGACACTAATGAAAAATAAATAATTGACAAAGTAAGCAGTAAAGGTTGGTCGACTGATAAAAAAAATTCTAACCAAGTATTATCCAACAGTAATGAATTACCAGGTCATAACATCTATTTGTAATAAGTTCAGTGACATACATGTGGGACGGACTATCACCATATCAGCATGATTCTAAATTGTGGGAAATTGCTGTTGAGTGGAAGGGAACAAAGCATGATAATACATGTATTCTGAAGACATACAACAATTACTGTGATTCTATTCACTTAGGAACTCGAGTAGATAACCTGGACAGTTCTTTTTTGTGTCTGTTGGTAGGACCGCCCAAAGCTGGGTTAGGCCCAGTAAGAGTAGGAAGAATCCCTTCAGTAGTTATTAATTGAACATGTAAGTGTCTCAAGGGGCAGCAGGGCAGGAAGATTGAGCGGGGGCTTGCACGTGGAGGTAGGAAGGCAGCAGGGTTCAAGTATACCACCATTCTTCCTTAATAAGTTGCCTTTCTCTCTTCAGGCCTACCATTTCCAAGAGCACAAGATTCCACCCATACTCAAGATAATGAGTAATTTTAAATGGGTGGGGGCATTAAGTTGCCAAATGTGCAAAATCTGAGCCCCACTCATCACAAACCTCAACTTCTGTTTTAAATGCAACAGGTTTTAGGGTGTCCCTGTATTCTGCCCTGCAGAGAGAGGGTGTCTTTATTTATCATATTCAAGTGAAGCTCTGCTCCTGAACTTTTTTTAAAACAATCTGAATTTAGTGCCTCCACCGTTCCCTCCTTAGGGGTCAGGAAATGCAGCAGACAAAAGGAAAGCAGAGTAACCAGAGCTAACAGCCAAGTGTTTTCTTTTAAAAGAACACAGTTGGACCAGATGAATAGGAATGATTTTCCCCAACCCTCAAGCAAATAGCTACTGTCATCATCCAATCCAGTTTCTCCCATACCACTTCACATACACAATAACTCACTTTGCCTCTTTATTGTCCTCCAACTGTGTAATTCTTGGTTGCTGGGGTTGAACTACATCTGCAGGTTTCTACCACTAAGTTTTTTTGGACCAGAAATCAACTAGCTTGTCAATTTAGGGATGGAAGTTGAAATAAGAAAATTGAGGGCCAATCTGTCATATTTGGCAGGACGTGTACATTCATGCCATTTTCATATTTCCTCCATGCTAATGTACTCCCTTGCATAATTGTACAGGCCTACTGAGAGTTGTGCCAGTCACCCTTTAGTAATCCACACTTTTTTTATTCTTGAATTCTCAATTTCTTCCTTAGTGAAGTGTCTTACATCGGACCAGACAGAGTAAAACATACTTATACCCTACTGATACAGTATCCCCGAGCATCGTACTCAGCAGTCCATCATATCATTGCTAAAGAATTCTCTCCTTAGATAACTCTTACCATGATTTGATTTTCAGTGTTCAGGTTAACTATTGGCTCCAATCTGCTGAGATATTTTTTAAGCTGCCAGATAATTCCAAGCGTATATTCGTTACAAGACACTGCCTGAGCAAGAATCTAGTAGGAAGAAGGCACACTTTTAAGCCTATGTAAGGAAGGTGCCAAGACAAATCAAGCACCAGGCATATGGGGAGGTGGAATAAAATGTCAATGCTACCAGAATTATCCCCAATATCTGGCTGCAGTACAGGGCCTGCTTTAACATCTCTCATACCCTATAATATCGCATATAAGCCCACTGCGGCCTTTGCACACAATTCTTCACTGCCAACTGGCACTCTAATCTCAAGGGAACAACTCAGCACTTGATCTCTTTTCTGCTTGCATTCACACCATCAAAAGCTGCCACTACCTTCACAATTACGCATAAAGAGCACATAAATTTAACCATTGCCACGTTTCTTGGAAGAGAAGGAGGCAAATGTCTGGAGGCAGGCAGATAAATAGCCACCTCCTGTTCCAGTTATAACTGCTTACACTTGTCACGATATATTGGAAATGGAGCAAGGAAATGTGAATGATTGGACTGCTTCATGGAGAGCTGATTGAGACACTGTAAATGGCTTTATGATTCTATATCCCAGATCTATTTTCAGGTCTGTCAAATTATTAGGATGTCCCAGTCGTACAGCCTCAAAACTTTGGCAGATGGTTCTCTAAATAGATCAGTAAACAGAGACCCCCTCCAATTTTAAATTGCTCTATTATAACGTGGAAGAGTTGCTTTAATATTTATCATTGAATCCCTACAGTGTGGAAGCAGGCCATTCAGCCCACCAAGTCCACACCAATCCTCCGAATCACATAGAACATAGAACAGTACAGCACAGTACAGGCCCTTCGGCCCACGATGTTGTGCCGAACTTTTACCCTAAACCTAAGGTCTATCTAACCTCCACCCCTACATTATACTATCATCCATACGCCTATCTAATAGCTGCTTAAATGCCCCTAATGAGGCTGACTCCACTACCCTCTCCGGCAATGCATTCCACGTCCCTACCACTCTCTGAGTAAAGAACCTACCTCTGACGTCTCCCCTATATCTACCTCCACTCACTTTAAAACTATGCCCCCTTGTAATAGCTACCTCCACCCTAGGAAAAAGTCTCTGGCTGTCCGCTCTATCTATACCTCTGATCATTTTGTACATCTCTATCAAGTCACCTCTTATCCTTCTAAAGAGAAAAGCCCGAGCGCTCTCAACCTTTCCTCGTAAGACCTTCCCTCCATTCCAGGCAACATCCTGGTAAATCTCCTCTGCACCTTTTCCAACACTTCCAAATCTTTCCTGTAATGAGGCGACCAGAACTGGACACAATACTCCAGATGTGACTGAACCAGGGTTTTGTATAGCTGGAGCATAACTTCACGGCTCTTGAACTCAATCCCTCTATTATTGAAAACTAACACACCATACGCCTTCTTAACAACTCTATCCACCTGGGTGGCAGCTTTCAGGGAACTGTGGACATGAACCCCGAGATCCCTCTGCTCCTCCACACTGCCAAAAATCTTTCCGTTAACCCTGTATTCTGCTTTCAAATTTGTCCTTCCAAAATGAAACACCTCACACTTTTCAGGGTTAAACTCCATCTGCCACTTCTCAGCCCAGCTCTGCATCCTATCAATGTCCCTTTGTAACCTAGATCAGCCCTCTGCACTACCCATAACTCGACCCACCTTCGTATCGCCAGCGAATTTACTAATCCACTCCTACATCTAAATCATTTACCACATCCCTGGACTTTGGACAATATAGCATGGCCAATCCTCCGAATCAGAGGAAATTCACGCAGGCACAGGGAGAATGTGTAAACTTCACATGGACAGTCGCCCAAGGGTGGGATTGAACCCAGGCCACTGACTCTGTGAGGCAGCAGTGTTAAACACTGAGCCACCATGCCACTATCTGAAAATAAGTAATAATAGCATAATCAATTAATTAGTCTGATGGTGTCAGGAACATCACATGTAAGCCAGTGGTGACCAAACTTTTATTTTTGTGGGCTGCAATATGTTTGTTTATTTTCAATAATATTTTCAAGATAAACTATACTTACTTACAGCTATTAATAAAACTGGCATGCCTGTTTCTCACTGGATAGCATGTTGTACTTAAATACATATTTTAAAAACTCCATCTCGAAAAGAACCCAGTTTACCTTATTTCCATACAACATTCCACTCAAGCCTCTTGCCTCTCTCTAGGCCCAACTCCAGCCATCAATGAATTTATACTTTGCAGATCTCTGGAAGTTTTCACTGACCCTAGTGGTCATGAACATCCATTTGACAATTATTGGTCCATAAGAACAGCCTCAGTACAATCTAACACTTGGAGCCTTGTTCCAGTTAACCTGTACTGCACCTTCTCCAATGTCAGTATCCAGTGTAGCGCCCAGAAATGAATATAGTGTTTCACATGGGGTAGGACCAGATTAAACCTTGCCGACCCAGCATTGGTCAATAAGTAGTTCAGCTACATGGTCTGACTGGGATGTGATGCAACATCAGTGGCTCTTTCACTGGCTGATGTGAAAATTATACAGGGGTGGGAATTGGGAGATAAAATGAACAAAATTTTCAAGGTCCAGGCAGAAGCATGAAGCAGCACCGAAACAGTGGTCAATGTGTTGTAAAAAAGGTTCTGTGAGGGGGCCACTGCAGGACGGCAACAAGGATTGTTCCACATACCCCATAAAGAGGTAGGCATAAATGGGACCCATGCAAATGCCTGTTGCCATTCCACTGGCTTGGTAGAAGTCATGTGGAGGTGTCGGTGTTGGGCTTCACTTGATGAAAGGGCTGTACTCCAAAAGCTTGAAATTTCGAATCAATCTGTTGGTCGTGTGACTTCTGACTTGATAGAAGTGAGATGAATTAATAGAGAAATTGCTGAGAGAGAGAACAAGTTCAGCCCCCGACTACTGCATAAATTCTGTCCCCTCCACACTTCATGTCAGCTCTGATTAAGAATCATCCAGACTTGAAACATTAGCTTGCTCTCTCTCTCCATGGATGATAATTCTCTGATTGATTCCTGGGAAGCTGAAGAACTTGTGTGTGTGAACGATACAGTGACAAGTTTTCCAGACTGGAAGAAGCAAGGTCTAACTCTATATCTCTCTGCAGGGTCCAGTGACCCTTCTTCAGAACCAAAATGTTGACTCTGCTTTTTCTCCACAGATGCTGCCAAACCCGCTGAGTTTCTCCAGCAACTTCTGTTTTGTTACAGAGAATTGCATATGCTGCAAATCTGATTTTTGTTCAGTATTTCTGTTACCCTGATTCCATTGAAAAAGTAGTGGGAACTTTGCATATTCTGATTCAACCATGAACTTTTGTCGCAGCCCAGGGCTTAAGAATCAGTGCATTTACCTAAGGGTCATAACAATATATGACTTGCATATAGATGGCAAACAACCACACGGACCTGGAAATAAGTACTCGTACTTGCAAACCAACGTAACACTCAAGAAAATCACAGACATCTGCACTGCAGGACTGTATTATAGCAAGTGTGAATCAGTGTCCAATGAACTTATGAACTCAGCAACTCTCAGCTGAATTCAGTTTTAGTGACACAATGTATGCTCAAATCAATGGTGTTACCACAGGATCCCCATAATGTCCAGCTCTTGCGAATATCCCTGCTGGTTACGCGAGAAACATGTCTTCAATGGAATGATGTCTAATCTCCTACCCCCTTGTATCATCTAAAGATCAGGCATACGCATTTAATACATTTGAGTCTGGGCCTGCATGTAAAAATTTGAATACAAGTCTTACTGGACTCCATTCTAAACTCATTCACCTTTGAAATGCAAGAGCCAAATAAGATCCCTATCCTAAATGTCCTCGTTGAGAACTCGGCCAGGGGGTTTTCTACCGCTGTCTATTGCAAGCCTACTTTAACTGGTCCATTTACACATTGGTCTTCTTACAGTTTCATATGGTATATAAGTTTGAACTTCTAGGCAATCTCATGAATAAGGCCTCTAGCCTTTTGTTCTCTCTGCAAACCTGTAAGGTGAATGTCCCAAACACTGGCAGATTGCATCAATCAGCATATTACTTTGGTTATTCGCAACAATTAAGGTACAGTCCATATCCAACCAGCCTTCACTTGCAAAACTCACAACACATTGTCCAATACTAGATGTGATTTCCAAGTGAACAATAAATGCTAGATAATCCTCAGTATCCAAAGAAATAGATCATCAATCAATTCAGGATCGTCAGCTGAGCTCACATGTATATACTGGAAGCTACATCTACTAACATCTAGGACCCTGCTCACAGCAGACAGAAAGACTATTTACCAGTTTCATCTCAACATAATAAGTGACAACCATTCTCTGATTTATCACATAGGGCAATGCCTTGGCCAATCACAGCCAATCTACCTAGTTTAAACTTTAAAAGAAAGGCTGGCAATTAACTGGAGTAATCACCATTTATTGGTGTAATTGCCTTGTCAATGCCTCTACCAGCCAAGAGTCCACTTTCCAACCAATGAGTTCTTTCCTCTCATATAGCATAAATGTGACTTTTCCCCCTTAAACTGGTATTCTTGCAAATTGTCTTGATAAGGACAGTGGCATAGTGGTATTTTCATTGGGCTAGTGATCCAGAGATCCAGGTAATATTCTGGAGATCTGGATTTGAATCCCACAACAGCAGCTGAAATTTGAATCCAATGAAATCTCTAATTAAAAGCCTAATGATGACCGTGAAACCACTATCGATTGATGTAAAAATGCAGCTGATTCTCAGCAGACTCTCACCATAACTGCCCTCTGAAATGGCCTAGCAAGTCAGTCGTATCAAGTTGCTAAGAAGTCCCAAAAAGGGAATGAAACCAGATGATCCAACTGGCATGATCTAAGCACAAGAAACAACTTTGGCAAACAAAAGGTCTGTTTCCATGCTGTATGACTGTACGACTCTGCATCAACAATGAAGGAATGGTCTTCATTGTTCACCTTAGGAAGGAGCTGCCCACAATATTTTGACACTTGTAAAATAAAGGCTTCTTTTCTCTATTTGATTGAATTTGGCATCTTCGAACAAGAATTAGTTGGGTCTGTAAACAGGGTAGTCAGTAGTGAGACTGATTAACCAACCTAACTGAAGAATATTCAGAGATGGCAAATAAAGAAGTAAAAAAATATAAGTTATATTTAAAAGCATGCACAAAATGTAAAATGCAGGTTGGACCATACACGAGATTAAGAAAGAAAGCTAAAGATTGCAAAACACAAATTCTCCTGAATTTCATTTTAGAAAATCTGCAACGTTTATAGTTTCATTTGAAGGAATTAAATTATAACATTTCTATTATTAACTTTCCAGGTCCAGAAACATTGCTCAGTGGGGCACCTGACAGCACCTTCAGGATTTTCACATTTAACTGTACAGGTGCAGATGGCAGAATTTTCAGCCAATTTTATCCAGTCTTCAGACATTGAAAATATTCCCAGCTGACATATCATTTGTGTTTATAGAAACATAGAAAATAGGAGCAGGATTGGGCTATTTGGCCCTTTGACCCTGTTCTGCTATTAAATATGACGATGGCTGATCATTCATCTCAGCACCCTGTTCCCACTTTCTCTCCATACTCTTTGATCCCTCCAGCCCCAAGAATTCTATATAACACCTTCTTGTAATATTCAATGTTTTGGCCTCAACCGCCTCGGTGGCAGAGAATTCTAGACTCATCACTCTCAGGGTGAAGAAATTTCTCACGACAGTTCTAAATGATCTACCCCATATCCTTAAAAGTGTAATCCCTGATCCTGCACCCCTGGTCACCAGGAATATCCTTCCTGCATTTACTCTTTCTAGTCCTGTTAGGATTATATAGGTTTCTATTAGATACCTGATTCTTCTAAACTCCAGTGAATACAGTCTTAACCAATCCAGGCTCTTTTCATACATCAGCCTTGCCATCCCAGGAATCAGTTTGGTAACTTTCCTGGCACTCCCTCCAGAGCCAAAACATCCTTCCTCAGATAAAGAGACCAAAATGGCACACAATACTCCAGATGTGGTCTCAGCAAGGCCCTGTACAACTGCAGCAAGATAGCCCTGCTTCTCTACTCACATCTTCACTTTGAAGGCCAACCGACCAATTGCCTTCTTCATCACCTGTTGCACCTGCGTGTTCACTTTCAGCAAATGGCAAGGACACCCAGATTTTGTTGTACCTCCCTTTTTCCCAAGCTATCATTGTTCAGATAATAATCTGGCTTCCTGTTTTTGCTATTAAAGTGGATAACCTCACATTTATCCACATTATATCTGCTATTCATTTGCCCACTCAGCCTGTCCAAATCACATCAAATCAACTCTACATCTTCCACACAATTTACCCTTCCACTCAGCTTTGTGTCATCTCGTCTTGATCGATGTTAAATTATCTCAAAGCATATGCAAATTAGTATTAATGTACTGTGGGATATAAGAAGACAATATCATTGAGCTAATATCGTATAACGGGTAAATTTGTTTCTGCTGCTAATAGAGTCATGTGACAAAGAGTTTTGAACAGCCTATCTGATTGAGTTAACATCATACAACAGTTAAACTAGTTTCTGCTGCTAAAAGGGTTATGGTTTACTGGTGGAATGCCATGTTGTAATTGGCTTATTCTGTTGCTAAGGCTTGAAAACGAAATGTAATTAGATAAAGCTATCAGCGTCTTAATATTTACAAATGTAAGCTGAACTTAGAATTAACAGTTACATACTTATTCTCAGCAAGCAGAATGTAACTGTCATTGCTTCTTAATAAAAATCCTCAAATTTTACCAATTGACAACTGGTTATTTGAAGAAGAAAAAAAGAGTATCCAATAACTTGGTGCAATCGGCAGGATTCGCAAAGACTGCAGAGACCCCGAGAACATTCCTTACACCCATCAGTGCCCCAATGTAAGGACACTTCTTTTAATAAAAGTCCATTCATGTAAAGGATTTTCAGGGGCAGTCCAATGCGATTCTATTAAAAGAACCTTATTGCCAATAGGAAATGCAAGTCCATAGCAAAAACTAGAAGTCGAGACGGTCTTAAAGGACCCAGGGCCCTGTAAATAGGCCCAATGGCTCTCATCTCAGCAGCATAAAAACATCGTTCAAGATGTCTGAATCCGAGTTGTCCATGACCATGTAAACCTGAAATGTCGACTTTGCTGCTCCTCTGATGCTGCCTGACCTGCTGTGTTCCTCCAGCTCCACACTGTATTGGTGGTAGGAGGTATCACTGGCAGGAAACTTGCGAGGAAAGTGAGACGGGAATTGGCTGAAAATGGACAAGATCTTGATGATGGATGGAAAGTTATTAGAAATTCGTTGAAGGATTCTGGCCCCCACTAAAACTGACTAGAGTAAGATTTCGGCTTGCCAGCAGAGAGGCAATGAGGAATTGAGAGATTACGTGGAGTGTTTTGTGGCGGTCTGGATTGAACACTCCTGATTGGTTGGCAGTACTGACACTCTGGATGAGTTACATCATAGTAACTTTGCACCCCTTAAATCCACATTTGCTGCAGAGTTAGCGAAGATATTAAAAGTTACAATCCTAGATTGGGAGCACAGTGGAAGACATAAGAAGAAACAATTGAGGCTGCAAATCATCTTGAGTGAAATATGGAATCCAAATTGAGAACTACGCAGACTGCAGTAACTACACCAGGGATCTCAGCAGATAGATGGCCTGTCAAATGGCATAATTGCGGCCGAGAAGGATATTGGGCAAAAATGTGCCGGTTCAAGAAGAAAATGACCGCAGGTAAATCCACTTCTAAACCGGAAACTAAAACACAGAAAAACCCTCTGGCTGAACAGGCTAATGGAACGCATTAAGGAACTGTCTCCCGAGCCACTGAAAGGTCTCTTAAACCCCACTAAAAACTAGAACGCTCCACCTCTCATCTATTAGCCCCTTTTTTTTAGCAGCTTTAGAAAAACGACCAGACAACTGTTATGTTTCGATGGGGGTGAGCGACAGGGAAATTGATTGCCTTTTGGACACTGGAGCTGAATTGACATGTTTGCCTTTGGTTGACGGACATAATTTGCCCTTTGATGGTGAGTAGAGGACCACAGTTGTAGCGGGGGTAAAAGGGACTAAATCCCAGAAAAACACAACTATTGCCAATACGATTGGGGCTGCACAAGATCCTGGCGTTTGTGCGGGTTGGATCTGTACAACAAGCCCTATTGGGAATGGATTCTTAACCCAGACAAATTCATCGCTACATTTTGAGGATGGTCAATGCAACACCTCAAACAAGAATGGAAAATCATCCGATTTGGGCAAAAGATAAAAATAACTGCAGTCTGTTAAAGATGACCCCAGTCACTTTTACCAGAGTTGCCTCACCATGTACTAAACAATACCCCCTTAGTTCTATCTCCATTGCTGGTATTTTACCCATAATTAAACGATTGGAGCAACAAGGTATACGAGTAAAAGTCCACAGTTCATCTAATAGTCCGGTATGGCCAGTTAAAAAGCCAGACAGAACCTGGCATCTGACAGTAGACAACAGGACAGCGAACCAGCGTATTGATCAAAAATGGTTGCCAATTTTTAACTCTCTCTTGCCGGATCACAAACACTTTTTAGGGATAGACATGGCCAATGGATTTTGGTCTGTTCCCTTGACCCTGGAGGTACAATCATGGTTTGCTTTTACCGTCCAACAACAGTATACCTGGATGCATCTGCCGCAGGGCTTTCACAGTAGATCTACTGTATTCCATATGGCTTTGTAAAATCATTTGCGGGAATTGTCTCCGACAGCATCCACGGTAATTCAATATGTGGATGATATTCTAATAGCATCCCAGAGAGAGGAACAACATAGGGGGGATTTACGCATCCTCCTTGACCATTTACACTTCTGTGGCCATAAGGCCAACCTTAAAAAGGCGCAAATTGCCCAAGAAGAAGCAGTACACTTGGGACAAAAGATTTCAGCAGGAAAATGTGAAATAACCCAGGACAGGACAACTGCTATCCAAACAGCCGAAGAACCAACTATAATTCAGGAACTGAGATCTTTTCTGGGCCTTCTTTGAAATTCACTCTGTGGTCCACAAACATGCCGTCACAGAAACAGAACGATTCTTTGCTATTCTAGAAAAGTTAGCCAATTACATCTCTCAGGCCCTTGATAGGATTAACGTGGAAATGATTGTCCAAGAGCCACCTCTGCAGAATCGCATAACTCTTAACTGGATCTTAGCCAGGAAAGGTGGCACCTGTGTCCTCACAGGTCAGGAATGTTAGACCTGTATCCCTGATGGCTCTGAGGAGGTAAGTGACTTGGCTGACCATATTCTGTAAACAGAAGGACAAACTTAAACTACCCCTATCTTCAACCCTGTGGAGCTGGGCAACTTTATGGTTGGAATGATTGGATACGTCTTGTTTTCAGATTTGATGTGCATGGTAAAAAAGGGGAAATCATCACTGAACATCTAGCTTACCGGATGTAAACCTTCAGCTGTCGCTACCTAGATTGACTCAGAGCAAACAGGAAAAACCTGTACATCTACCAACGAAGTCATCTTCCCCTCTGATTTCCCTCAGAATGTCTGATTAAGATCTCAGAATGTGAGTAACTAAGCGCAACATGTTGATGCATTACTCACATTGCATCCACCAGCTTTTCTTTTAAAACAATAGCGAGGTATAAAGAGTAGACACAGAAGCTTTAGTCAGTTCATAACAGCCTTCCAAAGTAGACATTGCTGACCCTTGGGAGCATGCAAACAAGGAACAAGGAACAAGGACCACTGAGCCCTTCGAGCCTGCTCTGCTATTCCATAAGATTATGTTTGATTTAATTTTAACCTTAACTCTACATTCCTGCATACCCCTGATAATTTTTCATCTACTGAGTTATCAGAATCTATCAGCCCCAAAAATATTTGAAAATTCTGCGTCCACTGCCTTTTGAGGAAAGGAATTCAACGAATTGAGGAACGGAGCTATAAGTAATGCTTGAATGTACTGTTGGATACTGTTTTTTTCTTCGAAAAAACAGTCGTCAATAGGTAAAAATTCAAGGATTTTTATTAAGAAAAATTCTGGTTGCTGAGAATAACTATGTAACTGCGTTGATTCTAAGGTTGTCTTACATTTTTCAACATTAAGACACTGATAGCTTTATCTGATTACATTTCGTTTTCTAGCCTTAGCAACACAATAAGCCAATTACAATACGAAATTCCATCAGTAAACCATAACCCTTTTAGCAGCAGAAACAAATTTGACTGTTATACAATATTAAATCAATCAGATAAGCTGTTCACACTCTATTTGTCACATAATCCTTTTAGCAGCAGAAACAAATTTAACTGTTGTAGAATATTAGCTCAATCACACTGTTTTCTTATATCCCCACATCTCCCCACTTTTGATTCTCCCCAGTCACAGCTGCAAAGCAAGCTAACAATAATATGTAGAGTTCATGGGGAATTGGCAAGCTGCAAGATATCGAACTTCAGGCTTTAGCATTTATTGAATACAACATCTAAGCAACATGAAGGCAAAATACAGGACAATAATTACTAAAAGAAAAACTACAAACCCTCAGATTCTCCAGCATCGGCAGTTCCCACTATCTCTCACAAACAGTAGATTTTTGTATTTTGAAAGTAGCCTGCATCCAATCACTAATTCCTGTTATTGGGTTAGATTTCAAGCCTTTTACTCCATGGAAAATAGAGATTCGATCAGTGTGCAATTTTTTTGAGTCCTTTATTATGTACTTGCCCCACATTCACCCATACCAAAGGTTCCTCAATATTTTAACTTTCCTAAATAGTTGTAACATCTTGCAAATTCGAAAGTTCTACATTTCTGCACTTAAGAAACATGCAAAATACCTCAACCTATGGGGGTCTCCTAACTTTTAACTGTGTCTTTGCAAACATACCATCAGGAGAGCCAGGGGAGGGAATTCTTCTAGACAAGGAGATGTGCTTGGGTGCACACAGCAAGTTTAATCCTCTTAAATTTGAAATTAAGTCTGTATCCCAACATCTTCCTACCACTTTGTGTCTGGATTTCTGTTAGGCAGGACTGAAAATGATGTGGGTGGGGGTGAATCTCTTTAGACAAAAACAGAAATTGCTGGAGAAATTCAGCAGGTCTGGCAGCATCTGTGAAGAGAGAGCAGAGTTAATATTTTGAGTTCAGTGACCTTTCTTCAAGGCACTAGACTCAATGTTAACTCGGCTTTCACTCCACAGATGTCAGACTTGTTGAGTTTCTCCAGTAATTTCTGTTTTTTGTTTCAGATCTTCAGCATCCAGAGTTCTTTGTTTCATTTTAATCGCTTTAGACTTATCATTTAAGTAATTAACATTATTGTCAAGTAAGGACAAGACCACCAAAAGCTGGACTTCTCACTAACAGAATCTGTTTTCCAACCTGTCTACAGCTTACCAAGGTCATCAAGTTGAATTCACAAAGAAAATGGTGACACGATGGAAAGGCTTTGATCAGTGAAACAAAGGCAATGTGAGAGGCCATTGTTGAAAGCACTTCTCCCAGAAACTGTTATCACTGCCTGAAAGGTGAGTACCAACTTCCTGTGGGTATTGCACTATGTATTAAGTGGCAGTTCTCTGTTGCCAGCCTTGACTGCAACAGCATCTAATGCAGTGACACCATCTATTGCTGAGTGATAGGAATGCAACGACACCACCACCCTGCACAAGCAACACCAGAAGCCTTTTACACAGCTGCACGTCCCATCCACAGGGCAGAGGGGATGAATATCAATTTTGAGATAGGCTCTGGTCAGACCACATTGGGCATATTGTGAGCTGCCCTATGTCTAAGGAAGGATGTGCTAGCATTGGATGGGGTCCAGAGTAAGTTTACAAGAATAATCCTGGAGATGAAGGGCTTGTCATATGAGGTGCAGTTGAGGATTCTGGGTCTGTAATTGACGAAGTTTAGAAGTATGAGGGGGAGTTCACTGAAGCTTACAGAATACTGACAGGCCTAGTTAGAGTGGACGTGAAGATGTTTCCACTAGTAGGAGAGACTACTGCCCAAGGATTCAACCTCAGAATGAAGGGAAGAGACCCTTTAGAACTGAGATAAGGAGGAATTTTTTCAGCCACAGGGTGGCTAATCTGTGGAACTCATTATTGCAGAGGGCTGTGGAGGCCAAGTCATTGAGTGTATTTAAGACAGAGCTAAATAGGTTCTTGACTGGTAAGGAGATCAAGGATTATGGGAAACTGCAGCAGAATGGGTTGAGAAACATATCAGCTATGATCAATTGGTGGAGAAAACCCGATGGGCCAAATGGCCTAATTCTGCTCCTGTCTCTTCTGGACATCCAGCTGGAAATTAGGTTACCACATTACAGGATACAAACATATCTCCAAGCAGTCAAACAGTGAATGGGAAATGCTCTCTTTAATTAACAGTTAAGAAATGAGCATTGTAAAATTACCGTAAACACAATATTCCAGCAATCTCAGGTTTGATGCCTGATTTTTACTGAATTAGCTAATCTCAACAGAGAGATCACAGATATACTACGTTTGGTCTTAGTCAGAGAATCATAAAATCCCTACAGTTCAGAAGAGGCTATTTGGCCCATCAAGTCTGCACTAACCCTCCAAACAGCATCCACTCAAACACATCCTGTCACCCAAATCCCATAACTCCACATTTTACCATGGCTACTCCACTTAACCTGCACATCCCTGGACACTATAGAGCAATTCAGCATGGCCAATCCACCTCACCTGCAAATCTTTGGATTGTGGAAGGAAACTGGAACACTCAGCGAAAACTCATGCAGACACAGGGAGAATGGGCAAACTTAATGTTCCAGCACTGTAGACAGAAAAAGAAAGCCAAAGGTCCTTCAAATGATAATTCGGCAGCTTCTGAACGTGAATCATATAGAAAATTAATTAGGACAGAATTAGGCTGGCTATGCTGCCCCGAAACGTCTCATAGCCTTAGTCACTCATACTAGATTATTCCCATCCAGGTCAGGACAGGACCTTGCCGACTATCCACACATTGGTCCAGTTTCCTATCTTGGGAATAATTAAACATTCATTGAATGTACCTGATGGAACTTAATCAAGCAGAAGTGCATCAACAGATAGCAAAACATCCAGATTATATTGCATTGGGACTGGAAGAAACAGGAGCCAAAAGATTAAACAATATCAAAGATGACAAAATAGACTCTTGAAAGCATTGACAGAAACTCTCAGTGTTGTGCTCTGAAATGGTGGAAAAGGAGGTCTCTATAGGTCCAGTCCTTTTATTTGCTCAAGGAGGGTTTCCAAAGAGTGATTTTGAAATTTTTATCACTGTCTCCAGAAAAGTGAATTTAGCCAGCCATAACTGGTTTAGGAAGACACCACAGTGCTGTAGTGATTTTAACAAGGTCAGCCAGGTTGACCTCATAGAATATGAGTTTCCTGATTTGGGCTTTTAATCTGGTCCAATCAGGGAGCTCTGGCTGACAGATAGAAACAAGAGTGTCAGATATCCTGTTCACTCTGGGAGCTGGCTCTGAGGGAGCTGGATCAGTGTCAAGGTGTTTCTACGTGTAAATAAAGGGCGACCTGGTGATGGGATACCGGCCTAGTAATCCAGAAACCTAGGTTAATATTCCGAGCAATGGGTTCAAATCCCAGTATGGCAGATAGTGAAATCTGAATTGAAAAAATTCTGGAGTTTAAAAAATCTAGCCTGATGGCAAGCAGGTAATCACTGTCATTTGTCACAAAAACCCATCTGTTTCACTAAGGTTCTTTAGGGAATGAAATCTTTGTCCTTGCCCAGTCTGGCTTTTTGTGACTTGAGTTTCAGCAATGTGGTTGACACTGAACTGCCCTGTGGTCAATTAGGGATGAGCAACAAATGCTGGCATGGCCCACAATGCTCACATCCCATGAACAATATGTTTAAAAAATAGTTTAATCTTTTGGTTAATAATCTTTGCCTGCCTAAGTCATAAAATGGGTAATGGTCTGATGGTATTAACATTAGACTATTAATCCAGAGATTAGGTAATGTTCTGGGAACCTGGGTTTGAATCCTGCCATGGGTCAAGGTTAGGATTTAGCGTGAATTAAAAAAAAAACTGGAATTAAGAGATTAATGATGACCAGGAATGTTGTCAATTGCCAGGAAAACTGCATCTTGCCCTGATACGGGATAGGACTAAATGGGCCATTCTTACATTGACAGGCTATGATGAGTGATGAGTGGGATACTACAGGGATCAGCATTTGGGCCCCAGCTGTTCAAAAAATACATCAGTGATTTGGACATGGGACCAAATGTTATATTTTCAAGTTTGCAGATGACACAAAGGCAGGTGGGAACAATTGCTATTAGTTATAAAGTGACTTCAAAAAAATTTGACAGACTTCGTAATTGGACAGAAACATGGCAGATGGAAAGTCATGTGAAACAATGTGAGTGTATCCATGTTAGTAGAAGGAACATTTGTGCAGATTATTTCTTAAATGGTAAAAGATCAGAAAGTGTTGATGTATAAAAGGGACCTGGGTGTCCTCATCAACATGTGACTGAAGGCTAACACAGAGGAGCAGAAAGTAGTTAGGAAGGTTGATGACTATATCAGCATTTGTCACAAGGGGATTTGAGCTACAGGAGTAGCAAAGTTTTGCTTCAGTTGAACCTTGGTTACATTGAACTTGGAGTACCATATACAAATTTGGCTCCCTTCCCTGATTAAGGGTCTTGTTGCTATTCAGGGTGTGAAACAAGGCTTACCAGACTTGTTCCCAGAATACCAAAAGCATCCACTGAAGAACAATTGAGAAAGCAACAGAGGGCCCTTAATCGCTAGATTTTCAAAGAATGCAATTGAAAATATTGAGAACTAAAGAATACATAAAAGGATAGGAGTGGGTAAGATGTTTCTCCTACAGTACAAAACCAGGGAATATTAATTATATCCACAAGGTTGTGAATCTTCAGAATTCTCTACCATAAAAGACGATGGAAGTTCAGTACTTGGACATGTTTAATGGATAGATTTCTGAGTCACATGACATAAAGGGATATGGGGGATACTGTGCAGGGGGAGAAAGGAGTTGAAGTGAATGATCAGCCATGATCATACTGAATGGCAGGGCAGGCTCAATAGCTGATTCCTGCTCCTATGTTACCTTGTATCTAAAGTGTGCAATAATTATTATAATTATTCAAAAAAATCCCAATTTCAAAAATTGAGGCTGACATAACTCCACAGAGGCCAGTATCCTGTCATCAAGTCAACCGTTATTTGCAGCTGGCTGACTTGTTACAGTCACCACATCCCTTCTCCTCTGAGTCCACTGCCATTGGCTGGGCCTTTTTCTTGAAGAGCCTCTTGGACCATTTTAGCACCAATCCTCTGACTCAGTGTCTGACATGGGCGGCATGTAATGCTCGCCTCTTACATCAGGAGTGCCTCAGTAGAATTTCACTCTCTTCTTCCAGTGGCAAAGGCGTCAAGGTAGCTACATCAGTCACATCCATCTTTGATTCAGAAGACGAGAAAACATTTGACAGATTGGGTGAATCCAAGGTTCTGGCAGCATTTCGGAGTGTTCCAAGGGGCAGGGCACATTTTGCTCCCACACCATTTCAGAATTCATGGCTTTCATTTGGTTCATATGCTTATTTAGGACCATCACACGTACCCAAACGTAATACATCACTGGTCCTGATCTCACGTTGACCATGCCTCTTATCCATGCAGGGCCATTTCCATGATTTTTATACCAAACTTCATCCCCTGTACCCAACTGTCTCTCTCACATGAAAGAGTCTTGGGTTTAGCATTGATGTTTCTGAGGCATTTCACCCTCCCCTCTGGTGCAGAATCTTTTACCCATTAGCAATTCTGCTGGACCTATAATGGTAGTTGCATGCAGGTGGTCCTATAATCAAATAAGAACCATGACAGCTATATATCTAGTGAGGCTGGAGGCTGTTTTCTCAATCCAGCCTTCAAACTTTGGACTGATCTTTCTGCCAGGGCATTGGACAATGGGTGGCATGGAGCTGTCCTTAAATATTGAATCCCATCTACCTTGAAGAAATAAGCAAATTTCCTGCTGGTAAACGATGGCCCATTATCTGTGACCAACACTTCCAGGCCTCCGGGTGTTAGAAAAGATGCACACCGTTTTTCTATCATTGTCCCAGTGTTTGACAAATGAACCCTCTGCACGTCCAACCACTTTGAGTGGGTGTCTACAAGGAGAAAGAATATTGAACCCATGAAAGGACATGCACAGTCAACATACAACTGACTCCAAGGTTTACCCGGCCATTCCTATAGATATGGGGAGCTGCTGGCAGTAATTCTTTACCTTGTTAACACGCTGGGCACTGCAGCACTAACATGGCTATGTCTGCTTTTAAGCCTGGCAAACTTCTTGCCAAGATAACAAGGTGTAGAGCTGGGTGAACACAGCAGGCCCCAAGCAGCATTAGAGGAGCAGGAAAGCTGACGTTTCGGGCCTAGACCCTTCTTCAGAAAT
>NC_063354.1:5834226-5899639 GCF_021869965.1 Rhincodon typus | reverse complement strand
TGAAGATTTCTGAAGAAGGGTCTAGGCCCGAAACGTCAGCTTTCCTGCTCCTCTGATGCTGCTTGGCCTGCTGTGTTCATCCAGCTCTACACTTTGTTATCTCAGATTCTCCAGCATCTGCAGTTCCTACTATCTCTTCTTGCCAAGATCTTTGTTTTGGAGACTCCTGGATGGCCCTGGAATTCAGCCAGTATTTGATGGCAACCTTTGCTCGAGACAATCACTCTTGCTCCTCATAACAATATGTCATCCTCTGAAGTGAGCTGGTCTCTCTGGGTCCAATAAGGTTTCAATTCTAGTTGTGACGGCCCTTTGATTTCCCTCATTAATACCAGTTATTTCAGTTTGGAAAGGACTATATCTTTACATGTCCAAAGTCTGATAATGTTAGCTGTGACTGGAAGATTGTAACATCATTACAGATTCTTCCATTCGGGGGAACACTGGTGGTGTATCTGCTAATGGAAGGCAGCTCAATGCATCCACATACACTGCTCAGCCTCCTGACGGTGTTCTAACTTATAATTATAAGGACTTAGTATTACAGCATTGAATGCAGACTGAAGCTTTAGATGGCACTGTCTTGTCCTCTTTAAGCAGACCAAATAAGGGTTTGTGGTCCACGATTATCATGAATTTTCATCCAAAAAGATATTGGTGGGACTTCCTGACTCCAAATAAGAGCGCAAATCTTTCTTTTTCTATCTGGTCATACTTATGCTCTGCTTTGTCCTGGATGCATAATCCAGGCGTTCCTCTCCACTAGGCCACCTATGAGCTAAAACCAGTCTGATGCCATATGGGGAGGCATCGCACGTCAATACCTGATCTTTCCTGGGATCACAGTGTGCCAATATCTTAGAAAACGATTGCTGTTTCTTTACTTCATTGAAAGCTAGGCTTGTCCATGCGACCATTTCCAATGCTGACCCTTTTGTAGGAGCTGATGCAAATGTGCCAGGATGAATGTCAGGTTATGGATGATTTTTCCATAGTTATTTACCAGCTCTAGAAATGACCTGAGCTCCTGGACAGATGTGGGAACCGAGGCACCTTTGCTTGCAGTCACTTGTATCTTCCAATGGAGGTAACCCATTCTTGTTGACTCTGTAGCCCAAGCTGAGGAGTGGCAAATGGAGTTTAATTTAAATAAATGTGAGGTGTGGCTGCATTTTGGAAAGACGGATCAGGGCAATACTTATAAACTTAATGGTAAGGTCCTTGGGTGTGTTGCTGAACAAAGAGACCTTGGAGTGCCGGTTCATAGTTGCTTGAAAGTGGAGTCCCAAGTAGATAGGATAGTGAAGAAAGCATTTGTTATGCTTGCTTTTATTGGACAGTGCATTGAATATAGGAGTTGGGAGGTCATGATGCAGGTGTACAGTACATTGGTTAGGCCACTTTTGGAATACTGCATGCAATTCTGGTCTACCTGCTATAGGAAGGATGCTGTGAAACTTGAAAGGATTCAGAAAAGATTGACAAAGATGTTGCCAGGGCTGGAGGGTTTGAGCAAAAGGATGAGGCTGAATAGACTGGGGCTATTTTCCCTGGGGCATCAGAGGGGCATGGATAGGGTAAATAGATAAGGGCTTTTCCCCAGTGTGGAGATGTTCAAAACTAAAGGCCATGGATTTAAGATGAGACGGGAAAGATTTAAAAGGGGCAACCTTTTCACACAGAGGGTGTCACGCATATGGAATGAACTGACAGAAGAAGTGGTGGAGGCTAATATAATTACAGCATTTAAAAGGCATCCAATGGGTACATGAATAGGAAGGTTTTAGAGGGATATGGGCCAAATCCTGGCAAATGGGACTAGATTTATTTAGGATATCTGGTCTGCATGGATGAGTTGGACCGAAGGGTCCGTTTCCATGCTGCATATCTCTATGACTCTAATTAGGTCACCTGGGGGAACTGGAACACACATTTTCCCCTTCTTATACGTATGCCTGACTTGGAACAACACCTTAGGACTATATACAAGTTCCTTATTAGTTTTACCTAATCAGATAAATTATCACTTGAAGTAGACCTTGCAACACGTTCTCCATTGTCCGCTGCAAAATGGCACAGGCTGATAATATCTCAGATGGCAGTCTCATATATTGGTATTAGCCCTTATGGGTACTAATTGTAGCAGACTTCTGGGAATCCTCGACTAAACACAATTGCAAGTAAGTGTGGCTTATGACCAGCTTCATGAATGACAGCCCCCCTGCCAGCTTTGCATATGAATCCTTTATCCGAGGGGTGGAATATTTATCCAGCTGCGAGAAAAAGTTCACTGTTTGTTTAAATGGCAAACTGACCCATCAGGCTTCAAAAATCAGTATGACCGGTGTTGTGCTGCCCATTCCACGAATTGGACTGGTTTGGTAATTCCTTCACTTTCCAGCCTTCTGATTTGTGCCTCTACTTTTGCCTGTAAAACTTTCCAAGGTGCCGGTGGAGTAGGACGCTCCAGCTGCAGCTCATCCGCTCTGCCTGTTCTTCTTCTTTTCTTCTTCTGAGTGCTTTTTCTTCCTTCTTCTTTCACAGCCTCTGACAACTCCTGGCCGCCGATGATGATTCCTGGTGACGACTTTCGGCCTGGTGCAGCGGCCCCCCAGTGTGGCTTGGTGATCTGCCAGCCAGTTGCAACGGCTTCCTCCCGTAGCGGCCTCCCAGTGTGAAGTGGCAACCTTCTGCAGCGGACTCCCGTCATGGCATGGCGACCACCAGGCCTGGTGCAGCCGCCTCCTCCCATACAGACCTCCTGGCATGGCGTGGCAACCCACCGGCCTGGCATAGCGGCCTCCTAGCATGGCTTCGCCGGTCCAGCATGGCAGTCTGAAGTGATTTCTCAGCAACAAGATGAAGCCTGTCGCAGACTGGAAGCCAGGTGCCAGCGTGACCTGTGGTTCTGAACTTTTACTTCTGCAATGCTAGACATTTTATCTCTCTATTGTCTAATGATCTTGTAACTAAAGAACCTGTGCTTAGGTACTTTTGGACCTTAGTCAGAGCTGTAAATGGTGATATATAAATGTCTCACTATACTCAATGAATATAGTGAGACATGTGACAATAAAGGCTAATTCTAATTCTAATTCCAAATGGCAGTGACCAGGCGTTGCAGAATCGCGGAATTGCTTCCTGGTCAAAATGCAAAGTTATCTTGGCTCCTCTGATATTCCAGGAAGGTCAACGGACTATGTTTGCCATGATGTAGAGATGCCAGTGTTGTAGTGGGGTGGACAAGCTCAAAAATCACACGACTCTAGGTTACGGTCCAACTGATTTATTTGAATATGCAAGCTTTTGGACCTCAGCTTCTTCCTCAAGGGCATATCCGAAAGCTTGTGTTTTCAAATAAACCTGCTGGACTATAACCTGATGTTGTGTGATTTTTGACCTGGAATATGTCCAGGTATTTAATCAGGACTTCACTCAGGCAGTCATTTTTTAAATTGACAACTGTTGAGCCAATCTAGGTGAATCTCTTGCAACCGATTTTGCCTCATTAAGCTTGGGCCCAAGCTTTTTACTACAATCACTGGTCACCGAACCAGCTGCTTTTTATAAGACACCAGATTGAATTTGTAAAGGTTCCCTGGTATAGATTTTCAGCCTAGCTGAAGTCTTGTGCAAAGTGAAGGCCTGGAGTTCAGAATGAATTTTATTAGAAACAGCTTCTGTGAACATTAATATAGCTGCACCAGTGTCAATTTCCTCTAGAACTGGATGACCATTTAACCAGACATTTTTCTTGACTGGATCTGATTTTGATATTGCCAAGCAATTCAACTGTTCTAAATCAGATGTAGGTGGTCATTCCAGGGTACAAACTCTCCTGGATACTGGTCTATGAGCTACCTTACTCAACGTAGATAGTTGAGTAGGACTCTTTAGCTGCCTTGTATCTGCCGTGGGAAAAACTACAAAGGCCTGCTGGCCAGGATCCTGAAGAAAATCTTAACCATTTGGCTGAGTTTGGCTTTGTTTTGGGGCATTGTTGAGGGCTGACTTACAGTTCCTCTGATCAGGATGTGGCCTGTGTGAAGCTAAGCAATTGCCTGCACGCAAGTAGTGCTCCCCAAGCTTAGTCAGACTGGCGAAAGTATCCACTTCTATTGGACTATCCTGCAACTTGTACGCTCCACTTGGCGCATTTTCCAAAGATAGAGCCAGTATCTCTGACACTCAACATTTTTATATGTCAAATTAACAGCACCAATCAGGGAGCTCATATTCTATCAAAAAACCAAAAGAACTGTGGATGCTGTAAATCAGGAACAAAAACAGAAGTTGCTGGAAAAGCTCAGCAGGATTTGCAGAATCTGTGAAGAAAAATCAGAGTTAACGTTTCAGGTCTGGTGCCCCTTCCTCAGAACTGATGGTAGCTAGGAAAGTGTCAGTTTATATGCAGAAGATAGGGTGGGTGGGAGGGGATGAGGAGTAAATGATAGGTGGGGACACAGCCCAAGTAGAAAGAAGAACAGTTGGACAGACAAAGAAGTTGATAACAATCTGGCTCGGAGGGTAAATAGCTGTTAATGGAGACTGTGAGTGGCTAAGAATAGATAGTGTGTAATGGAGGCTACATGATAACAAGTCCAGGTGTGAGAGGTAGGGGGCTAGGACATGGGAGAGTCTGGAATTGGAAAAATTAATCAATTTCACTTCCGATTTCCACCCAGCCCTCACTTTCACCTGGTCTGTCTTGGACTTCTCCCTTCCCTTCCTCAACATCTCTGTTTCCATTTCTGGGGATAGATTGGCCACTAATATCCACTATAAACCCACTGACTCCCACAGCTACCTGGGCGATACATCCTTTCACCCTGCTTCCCGCAAAGACTCCATTCCACTCTCTCAGTTCCTCCGTCTCCGTTGTAAATGTTTGAATGAAGCCAAATTTGACAAGGGAGCCTCCGAAATGTCCACCTTCTTCCTTAACCAAAGACTCTCCACCACTGTTGTCGACGGGGCCCTTAACCAGGTCAGACCCATCTCCTGCACTTCCGCCCTCACTCCCTCTCTTCCCTCCTGCAACAGCGATAGCGTTCCCCTTGTCCTCACCTAGCACCCCACCAGCATCCACATTCAGAAGATCATCAGCCATCATTTCTGCCACCTGTAGCAAAATGCCACAACCAGACACATAATCCTCTCCTCTCCCTTGTCCGCCCTCCGCAGGGACTGTTCCCTCTGGGACACCCTCGTCCACTCTTCCTTCACTCCCAACAACTCCCACATCTTCACGGCACCTTCCCCTGCAACCGCCGAAGGTGTAACACCTGCTGATTTACCTCCTCCCTATCCAGTATCCAAGGGCCCAAACGTAACTTCCCACAATCTAGACTATTGCTTTCGCTACTCACAATGTGTTCTCCCCTACATGGGCGAAATGAAGCGTAGACTGGGTGACTGCTTCATGAACATCTACTTTCTGCCCACAAAAAAGACCCTGAACTTCCAGTTGCCTGCTACTTTAACACACCACCCTGTTCCCAGGCCAACATCTCTGCCTCAGGGTTGCTGCAGTGTTCCAGTGAAATTCAGCGCAAGTTTGGCTGCAGTGCAAGCTCAGGGTTGCAGTTTGGTACAGAGCACAAATAGCTTCATTTTTCTTATACTCTATAATGGTGGACCAGGGAGTTTTGGAATATTACAGTAAAAGTGTATATTGATACATTTCACCAAAAGGAATGCAAAAATATGAAAGTTGTTATGTGCTAGACCATCACCTTTTAATATGTTAAACCGTTCAAAGCTGATCTTAATCATTAATTCAAAAGGATTGTTTTAAAATGAGCTGTATGATGCTGGTCTTCGAAGCCTCAGTGCTAGAAGGACATTTCCATCACTCTTTTGAAAACAGATCAACAATATCTATAAGCCCTGTATGCAGACTTGCTACTTGTACCGTCTGTGCACTATGGTTTTTCTGTTTTACATTTCAACGACCCTCAGACTAGAAATGGATAATAATTGACATGACATATTTCAGTGTCCTGTTATTCTTGTTTTATGGTTTCTAAAGACACACGGCTATTAAGCACAGAAGGACAATTTAAATTAATCGTTATGACCAAGGTTAGAGGACTGCTTGTTTCTTTCTAGTCCCATTACATCAATGGTCACAACACAAATTGAAACATTTCCCAGTTATGATTTCAGCCAATAATATACTTTTTATCTATATTAGGTTCAGAATAAAATGATCCATCATCCAGGTTTCTTAAGCAATAGAATTATTGATTTATTATAATAAGACCTGTTTGACAAAGGTCCAAAGCTAACTGACAGCTTGAAATATGAAATTATAAATATTTATCAATGTATTTATCCAAACATGCAAGCATGTGCACATATACACAAGAAAATAAGGAACTATTATCTGCAAAGATTTACCTTGGCAGGAAAAAACACTTTGGCCAAAATACTGGTTAAATCTCAGAGAATAAAAAAAATTATAAAGTTTCAGCCTGAAAGTAATCTGGAACCTTGTATCGATAGATGGGTCACATGGGATAAACAATTGTCACCAGGCATTTTTAGTTTTCCTCTGGGATCTCTACAGATCGTTCAGAATGTCCATAGGAAGTCCTCCTTACTAACATTGTTGCCTAGTGCCAAAATTGGGACAGCTGTCTCTCAGACTAGACGAGCAGCAGCTTGATATTTCCTGTAACATATGACTCCACGAGCAGGACACACCCAGCACAGATGGCAGCATAGTGATATATAGTTGAGACAGATTTGTCCTGGGAGTCCTCAACACTAACTCCAGATCCAACGAAGTCTCATGGCTTCAGATTAAACATAGGCATGGAAACCTCCTGCTAATTACAACATACCGTACTCTTTTGGCTGATGAATAGGTACTCCTCCACGTTGAACAAAACTTGGAGAAAGCACGGGTGTGGCAAGTGTGCAAAATGCACCAAGGGTGAGGGATTTCAAGAACTACCACCAAGAGTGGCTCAGCAGCAGCATTACTGATTGAGCTGGTCAGGTCCTAAAGAATATAGCTGATAGACTGGGTCTGCGGCAGGTGATGAGGGAACCAACAAAAGGGAAAAACAAACTTGACCTCATCCTGACCAATATGTTGGCTATATATGCGGCTGTCCATAACATTATTAATAAGAGTAACCACAGCACATTACTTATGAAAATGAAGTGAGACTCCATCATGTTGTCTGGCACTATCAACTAGCTAAATGGGACAGACTTTGAACAGATCTATAAACTCAAGAGTGGGCATCCATGAGGCACTGTGGGCCATGAGCAGCAGCAGAATTGTACTCCAGCACAATCTGCAAACTCATGACCCAGCAGATACCCACTCAGCCATTACCATCATGCCAGGGTATCAACCTTGGTTCAACTCTGGAAAATGCAGGAGGGCATGCCAGAAGCAGCATCAGGCTGCTAAAAATGAGGTATCAACCTGGTGAAGCTACCAAGCAGGACTATTTGTATGCCAAACAGCATAAGCAGAAGGTGATAGATTTAGCTAAGCAATCCCACAACCAAAAGATCAGATCGAAGCTCTGCAGTGGACAATTAAACAATTCACTGGAGAGGTCAGATCCATAAATATCACTATCCTCAATGATGGAGGAGCCTTGCATATCAGTGGATAAGGCTGAGCATTCGCAGAGTGGATGATTCATCTCAGCCTCCTCAATGATCCCCTGCATCACAAAGACCAGTCTTCAGCCAATTCAATTCACTTCCATGATATCAAGAAACAGTTGGACGCACTGGATAGTGCAAAGACTATGGGCCGTGGCAACTGGGCGCTCAGCTCCTGACCTTATTACAGCCCTGGTTCAAACATAGACAAAGAACTGAATTGTAGAAGTGAGGCGGCAGTGTCAGCCCTTGACATTAAGGCAGCATTTGACCAAATGTGGCATTAAGGAGCCCCAGCATAACTGGAATCAATGGTGGTGGGAGTCAAAACTGGCGCATAGGAAGATTGTCATAATTGTTAGAGGTCAGTCATCTTTGCTCCAGAACATCTCTGCAGGAGTTCCTCAGGGTGGTGTCCTGGGCTCAATCATCTCCAAATCCATCATCATTGACCTTCCCTCTGCCATTAGTGGGGACATTTGCCTATGCTTGCACAATGTTCAGCACCATTCGTGACTCCTCAGATATCGAAACAGTACATGGTCAAATGCAACAAGATCTAGACAATATCTAGACTTGAGCTTACAAGGTGCAAGCAACATTCACACCACACAAATGCCAGGCAACGACCATCTCCAATAAGAGACAATGTAACCACAACTGCTTGACATTCAATGGTGTTACCATCACTGAATATCCCACTATCAACATGTTTGGGGTTAGCATTGAGCAGAAACTCAACTGGACTCACCATATAAACACAAAGGCTACAAGAGTAAGTCAGAAGCTGTGAATACTGTGGTAACTCAACTGCTGACTCCCCAAAATCTGAGTAACATTTATAAGGCACAAGTCAGGAGTGTGATGGAACACTCTCCACTTGCGCTGCAATTCCCAGTAGGCAACACAACTTTTTAAAAGCAAGCAACATGACTGAAAGATTTTTCTTACTCTTCCAATAGTAGAACATTCCATTAATGCAAAATGTTTTGCTGCATGGCTTACTTGATCACTGTCAAACATTCATAATTCCCAATCACAAAATGACAACATACCTTGGAAACAAAAATAGAGATTGCTGGAAAAACTCAGCGGATCTGGCAGCATATGTGGAAAGAAATCAGACCATTCAGGGTGATTCAGTTCTGAAGAAAGGTCACTGGACCTGAAACATTAACTGAATTCCACCATCCACAGATGCTGAGCTTTCCCAGCAATCTCCACAGTTCTTTCGGTTTCTTTGTTCAATACATCTTTGGTATGAGCTTAGGTCCATTTCTGAAATGGTGCACGTCATTTCTGTTGCTGGAACTACAAGACTGCACTGCACCTAGGTCACAGTGAAAAACATACTTGCTGTTTCACTTCACCAAAATCTAAAGATATTGACATTAATGGGACCAGCTGGAGTTAAACTTCATGATTCCCACTGAGAAATAGCTCTGTGCAAACAAGTATTTAACTACCCTTTGGCAATTGAATTGAATGGATTAAGAAAACAGCTTCCATTTATATTGGCCTTTCACAACCATCAGATGCCTCAAAATGCAGTAAAGTCAATGAAGTAGTTTTTGGAAGTGGAGTCACTGTTATAATGCAAGAGACGTGACAGTTGATCTGTACACAGCAAACTACTGAAAATCTGATAACGGACAGGTAATCTGTTTTTTGCAATGGTGATTGAGGAAATAATGCCCCTGTTTATCTTTGAAACAGTGACACAGGATCAGTGAATATACTGGGTTTCGGTGCAAACTCACTCTCTCTCTGCAACTAGATGTGCCTGTCACAAGCCAGGGAATACGACAGAAAAGCAGAAGACTTGCATCACTCATTTTCAAATTCCACATGCCCTCAAGCATATTGAGCCTTAATTATAGGCTCAAAATAATGCCATTGCATTTTTAAAATTCTTTCCATTCAGTTATTGTGCGAAATATAAAGCATCAGATTTTAAAAACCCAAATCAAAAGAATGTGATGTTTCCCGGAGGTGCTTGAATCATCTGTTGCCATAAATAGAGGATAGAAATGAACTTTCAATTCTATTAGTAGCAATGAGAAAACATTTGACTACTTTTGCAGAGATCAGGGTCTTGCTAAGGCCACAAGACCAGACACAGGATCAGAAGTAGGTTATTCAGTCCACTGAGTCTTCTCATCGTTCAAAACGCCACTCTCCTGCCTTTTCCCTATAATCCTAGATTCCATTACTGATTAAAAATCTCTCTATCTCAGTCTTGAATACACTGAATGACCCAGTCTCGACAGCCCTCTATGGTGAAGAATCCCAAAGATTCACAACCCTCAGATAAGAAATTTCTCCTATCCCTGTCATAAATGTGTGCCCCTTTATGCTGAGATTATGGCCTCTGGTCCTAGCCTCTCCCACATGGGAAAACAACCACTCTGCCTCTGCCCTGTCCAGCCCACTAAAGATTTTGCACATTTCAATAACGTTTCTTCTCTTTCTGAAATCGAATGAGTACTGGCCTAACCTACTCAAACTCTCTTCATAAGACTGTCCCTCATACCTGGGATCAGGTGTTCACAGTATTCCAGCTGTGATCTGACTCGTGCTTTGGATAGTTTTAGTAAAACTTCCTGCCTTTTATAGTATTCCCTTTAAAAACAAAGGCCAACATTCTATTTGCCTTCCCTATTACATGCTGACTTGAATACTAACGTTTTGTGATTTATGGGCTCCCTCTGTTCTGAAGCTTCCTGCAGTCTTTCTCCACTTAAATAATGTTCAGCTCCTCTATTCTTCTTGCCAAGATGCATAAGCTCTCCAATCCTCTGGGACTTTTCCAGAATCTAAGGATTCTTAGAAGATTGCTACCACTGTATCCACTATCTCTGCAGATATTCTTTTAATATCCTGGAATACCTCCAGTTAGGTCCAAGGGACTTATCAATCTTTAGTCCCATTAGTTTCTACAGTACTTTTACACTTATGATAGCTATTCTATTTATCTCCTTTCCTTCTTCTGCGCCTTTATTTGGTACTTTTGGAATGCTATTAGTATCTTCTACTGTAAAGACTGATGCAAAGTATTTATTCAACTTTTTATCTTTATTCATTCATGGGATGAGGGTGTCGCTGGCCAGGCAGCATTTATAGCCCATCCTTAATTGCCCAGCGGGCAATTCAGAGTCAACCACATTGCTGTGGGTCTGGAGTCACATGTAGGCCAGACCAGGTAAGGATGGCAGCTCCCCTCCATAAAGGACATTAGTGAACCAGATGGGTTTTCCCGACAATCGACAATGCATTCATGGTTATCATTAGATTGTTAATTCCAGATATTTATTGAATTCAAATTCCACCATCTGCCATTGTGGGATTCGAACCCGGGTCCCCAGGACATTATCTTGGTCTCTGGATTAACAGTCTAGCGATAATACCACTCAGCCATCGCCTCCCCTGATGTGCCATTTCCAGGTTCCCCATTATTTCCCTAGCCTCATTCTCCAAGCAGCCTCGCTTTTCCATTTTCTTATTTACAGAAGCTGTTGCTATCCATTTTGATGTCTATTCTTTCAATTTGATGCAATTCTTAACTTCTCTGGTGAACCTTGTTTGGTTTATCTCCTTCATAGAATCCTTCTTTCTCACTGATATATCTGTGTTGTTAGCCATGAACTATATTCTTAAACGTCTGCCTCTGTTTCTCAACCATCTTCACTGCTAAACTCCTTTCCCAGTCCACTCTCGCTCGTAATTACTCTTAGTTAATTTGAGCACAACTATTTCTGCCCAAGTTGCTCCCTCTCAAACTGAATGCTAATGGATTTTCAATCAGTTCCAACTATCCTCAAAATAAATATAAATTCACAGCGCTTTGTACTATCAAATTTTATCAATATATATGTATGAATGCTGACACTCTCAGTATGATGTTTTAAATTAGCTTTACACCATATTCATTAAATTTTGCCAGTCAATTTATTCAATGTCAGATTTAAAAGTCTAAAATATTATACAGAAAAATGCTGAAAAACATTTAAACACGTCTATCTGCCTATTTCATTTCACTAACTGAACTCTAAAAAATTGTACATCCTGCCAGATTCATTCTTGTGAAAGTACATGTAATCATTCACACTCCACTTTGCAAGCTTGACACATGCTACTTTAGTGATATTGCAACATACCCAACTGATTGAAAGATTCCAGTGCTATTTTGTGATCAGTGATTCATCTAAGAACTGGTTCAAGTTCAGCTGTATGCTTCCAATCATGGATCCTGCATTCAGCTCTTTATCTTTCAACAGACTTCAGGTACTCTCTCCACCACCATTTACAACGGTAATAAATTTAAATGTTTTGCTGTGCAGTTTAACATGCTCTGAAAATCTCAACACAATGGTTGTCACATTCAACAATCTACATTCAGCTCTGTGTATCACTATCATTATTTTTACATTCAATATCTGAATTACTCAGAATGTATTATTTGGAAAGTTAATAGTTAAACTAAATTATAAATTACAAAAACATTAGAAAATGTTTGAGATGGAAGTGCAGTGTCAAAGTTTATGAATCCAAGAAAAACAAATTGCACCATTTCCATCCCTTAAAAAGTGTTGCTACAGCACTCACATGAGTCATAGTAATATTATCTTTTTTTGGGACATGGGGAATACTCTCTCCATAGGCCACATCCCTCACCCTCTTCTTCTGCTACACTGTGACATTATTAGTACTGTTTCCTGCTTTTGCTTTGAATGGCAAAATTTCCAAATTCCATCCTTTTCTGCTTTCACATTGTTCATTTCCAAATCGTCCCTTCCTCAACCTGTTACAATTTCTAGATAATAATTAACAACTAATGTTGACTAAAAGCCACTGATTCCCACAAACATCTCTAAGGATCTATCCATTCTCCATTTCCATTGTTTCTGCTCAACTAAGGCAATCTTCCATACTGTGCTTCTAATAAGTCTTTTTCCCCCTCAACTCAGATTTGATGGGACCCTTAATGGTCTGCTATTTTATGCACTTCTCCCTCCAGAAACATAACAGGGCTCTGAACATCTTTACCTCCATCTAACCACTACCCATATTCAACAGATCAACTAATAAAAACTGAAAAAAACTGCAGATACTGTAAAGCAGAAACAAAAACAGTAATTGCTGGAAAAGCTCAGCAGGTCTGGCAGCATCTATGGAGAAAAATCAGAGTTAGCGTTTCAGCTCCACCCAAAATGTTAACTCTGATTTCCCTCCACAGATGCTGCCAGACCTGCTGAGCTTTTCATACAATTACAGTTTTTGTCAAAGTTTACCTTCCTATTTGCACCACCTCCAGCATGAAAACTAATGTTCCTTTAAAGCTGCGCAGCAGCATCACTCAGAAATTCAGTGCACACTAACACGTTTGATTGTACTTCGAGGTCGCTGTGAAAGTCAGAGGTCCATACAGCAGGAAAAAAAGAACTAGGGGAATGCAAGTTATGATGCTACTGAACACATCTTTTTCTCTTCCTTCCAGCATTACAAAAATGGATCATTCCTTTCCTAATACCCAAGTCCTTAAGACCATAAGATATGGGGGTTGAATTGGGCATTTGGCCTTCGAGTCTGCTCCACCATTTTTTGTGAGCTGATATGTTTCTCAATGCCATTCTCCAGGCTTCTCCCCATAACCCTTGATTTCCTTATTAAACAAGAACCTATCTTTGTCCTAAAGACATTCAGTGATTTGGCCACTGTAGCCTCTTATGGCCATGAGTTCCACAGATTCACCACATTTGGCTGAAAAAATTCCTCCTCATCTCAGTTCTAAAGGACTCAAAACTGTTCACAATATTCCAAATGCAGTCTGAGCTTTATACAGTCTCAGCAGTACAGCTCTGCTCTTGTATTCTAGCCCTCTTGAAGTGAATGCTAACACTGTATTTGCTTTCCTAAATGCCAACGTAACCTGCATGTTAACCTTAAGAGAATCATGATCTGGGATTTCAGAGTCCTTTTGTACGTCAGATTTCTGAAGCCTTTCCCTGTTTAGAGAAAAAAGTCTACACCTCTATTCTTTATATACCAAAGTACATAACTTCACACTTTCCCACATTGTATTCCATCTGCCGCTTTGTTGCCCACTCTCCGAGCCTGTCCAAGTTTTCCTCCACCATCCTTGTTTTCTCAACATTACCTGTCCCACCACCTGAGTCCACACTCCGCAGTGACTCCAAACACTCCATTCCCCAGTCTATCTCTACCTGACTTTCCTCTTTAACGACATTCTTTAAAAGCTCCCCCTTTGATCAACATTTTGTGACACTTAATATTTCCTTACAATGGTATGAAACAAACAAAAACAGAAACTGCTGGAGAAAATCAGCATCTGTGAGGAGAAAACACAATTAAAGTTTTGAGTCCAGTGACCCTTCTTCAAAACTGACAGCAACTCAGAAAAGGTGGTATTTATGCTCATGATGGATAGTGGTGGTATAAGTAGTCATAATACCCACTCTGTCCCCCAAATTCCAGGTCCTATCATGAAATAGGTTGCTTTCAACACAGTCAATTCATTTTCAACCACTCTTAGTCCCAATTATCATCTAGCTAGCTTCTCCTCTTCCCTGGCATACTATCAAAAATCCCTTGTTTGCTGACCCTTCTTCCTCTCTCTCTCTATTTACGTGATTCCTCTCCATCTATCTGCTCACTCCAAAGATGATCCTTGGAATGTTTCATTATGGTGCTATGGTGTTAGGTTCTGCAAGTTTAACAAGAAATAATTTGCATCAAATACCAGGGAACTTAACATCAAATACATGCAATGCACAGATTTTTTTCTTCAAATAATAGCGTAAAATAATTAAAAACATGTTTTATAAATCATGACAATAGTTATCAAAATATGCCAATACCACAGACATTTCAATTCGAAGAGTTCCAATTCATTTCTTGTAATTAGTAACATGTACTGAGCAAAGTAAATTATCTAGTCTATTGAAATTCAGCTACAATCATAAAGGCAAATTGATTAATAGCCTTTTTCCATTCTATGTTTTTTATGATCAGACCGCAGTAATGTGAAATGAATTCCAATGAAACCTTGCCAATGCTTAACATCCACATCAAAGGAGGTAACAATAATGCATTTCATTATTGGCATTCAACTTTTCTCAGGGTATTTTATAAATATTTTAAATAACAAAAGGTTGTAAATATATATGTTCATACTGTTCAAGGAATCAGAGCAATGGATTTCCATTATTTATATGAAGTCCGCAATCATAGATACAGGTCATTCCCACTATCCAAAAGAACTCTCAAATACTTCCTTAGATATTCCTTAAATCACAAATTACATGCCAGAGTGGGGGAACCCACATTTTTAACATCATTTTCTGGTGAATGAATTCCATTCAAATTAGTCCTAATGGTGTTTCAAGAATTGATACTTTGAATTGCTTCTGTTTAAATTGTACAGTGGATTTCAAAGCACTCGTAGCAATACCAAAAACCAATTACTGTGTGTTAAAATTGGACCCTTGGTTTTCTGGATGCAGACTTTTTGTGAGGTCACAAATATCCAAGATGCCTGAAATAAAGAAAACACATTGCTGGGCTGTGTTTGTGAATGGAATGCTCAAGATGTCCATAAGCAGAAAATTAGTTGGCACCCTATGGCTAAACTATGAAATGCGTCAATGACATATTATCCAGTAGTTTAGGAGGAAATAGCTTAAAAGCCCGCCGCTTCTTCCCCTCCCACAGTCCCAACCAGTCCCCTTCCAGTGACACTCTCATCTGCCTAACGGAACTCGTCCTTACCCTCAACAACTTTTCCTTTAACTCCTCCTACTTCCTACAAATTAAAGGGGTGGCTCAAGAAAGGGAATAGGGATAATCCTGAAAATTACAGACCAGTCAGTCTTACTTCCATGGTGGGCAAATTATTGGAGAGGATTCTGAAAGATAGTATTTATGATTATTTGGAAAAGCACAGTTTGATTAGAAACAGTCAGCATGGCTTTATGAGGGGCAGGTCATGCCTCACAAGCCTTATTGAAATCTTTGAGGATGTGACAAAACACATCGATGAAGGTACAGCAGTGGATGTGGTGTATGTGGATTTAAGCAAGGCATTCGATAAGGTTCCACATGGTAGGCTCATTCAGAAAGTAAGGAGGCATGGGGTTCAGGGAAATTTGGCTGTCTGGACACAAAACTGGCTGTCCAATAGAATACAGAGGGAGGTAGTAGATGGAAAGTATTCAGCCTGGAGCTCGGTGACCAGTGGTGTGTGGCAAGGATCTGTTCTAGGACCTCTGGTCTTTGTGATCTTCGTAAATGACTTGGATGAGGAAGTAGAAGGGTGAGTTAGTAAGTTTGCCGATGACACGAAGGTTGGTGGAGTTGTGGACAGCGTGGAGGGCTGTTGTAGGTTGCAACGGGACATTGACAGGATGCAGAGCTGGGCAAAGAAGTGGCAGTTGAAATTCAACCCAGAGAAGTGTGAAGAGATTCATTTTGGAAGGCGAATTTGAATGGCAGTGTGGAGGAACAGAGGTATCTTGGGGTCCACGTCCACAGATCCCTCAAAGTTGCGACCCAAGTTGAGAGGGTTGTAAAGAAGGCGTATGGTGTGTTGGCTTTCATTGGCAGGGGAATTGAGTTTAAGAGCTGCGAGGTTATGCTGCAGCTCTATAAAACTCTGGTTAGACCATACTTGGAATATTGTGTTCAGTTCTGGTCACCTCATTACAGGAAAGATGTGGAAGCTTTAGAGAGGGTGCAGAGGAGATTTACCAGGATGCTGCCTGGGCTGGAGGGCAGGTCTTATGAGGAAAGGTTGGGGGAGCTAGGGCTTTTATCATTGGAGCGAAGAAGGATGAGAAGTGACTTCATAGAAGTTTACAAAATGATGAGAGGTATAGATAGAGTAGATAGTCGGTGACTTTTTCCCAGGGCGAAAATTACTATTACGAGAGGGCATAATTTTAAAGTGATTGGAGGAAGGTGTAAGGGAGATGTCAGAGGTAGGTTCTTCACACAGAGAGTGGTGGGTGTGTGGAAGGCGCTGCCAGCAGTGGTAGTGGAGTCAGCTACTTTAGAGACTTTTATGCGACTCTTGGATAGGCACATGGAGGATAGTAAAATGTAGGGTATGCAGGGTAGATGGATCTTAGTAGGATAATAGGTCGGCACAACATCATAGGCCGAAGGGCCTGTACTGTGCTGTACTGTTCTATGTTCTATATTCTATGTCACCCATATGGGTCCGAGCTTTGCCTTCCTCTTTGGAGGAGACATGGAACAGTCCCTCTTCTACTATTACAACGGCAACATCCCTCACATGTTGCTCCGCTACATTGATGATTGCATCGGCGCTGCCTCGTGCTCCCATGAGGAGTTTGAATAGTTCATCAACTTTACTAACACCTTTCATCCCAACCTTAAATTCACCCGGACCATCTCCAATACCTCCCGCCCCTTCCTGGGCCTCTCTGTTTCCATTTCCAGTAACCATCTCAGCACCAACATCTATGTCAAACCCACTGACTCCCATAGCTACCTTGACTACGCCTCCTCTCACCCACACTCCTGCAAGAATGAGATCCCTTACTCCTAATTCCTCTGACTCCACCTCATCTGCTCCCAAAATGGAGTGTTCCACTCATGGACATCACAGATGTCCTCCTACTTCAAGGACTGCAACGTCCTCCCTCTGTTGATTCATAATGCCCTCAACCACATCTGTTGCATTTCCTGCACTTCTGCCCTCAAATAACCTCCCCCCAACAAAAATAAGGACAGAGCCCCCATGGTCCTCATATACCACCCCACCAACCTCCGCATCCAGCACATCATCCTCTGCCACTTCTGCCACTTGCAATCTGACCCCACCAAAGAGATATTTCCCTCTCCATCCCTATCTGCCTTTCATAGGGACCGCTCATGTTATGACTCCCTTATCCGCTCCACACTCCCCATCAACCCCACCACACCCGGCACCTTTCCCTGCAACCGCAGGAGGTGCTACACCTGCCCCTACACCTCATCTCTCACCTTTGTCCAAGGCCCCAGACAATCTATCCAAATCCTACAGAAATTCACCTGTACATCCTCCAACCTGGTCTACTGTATCCGTTACTCCCATCGTGGTCTCCTCTACATCGGTGAGACCAAGTGTAGTCTCGGTTGCCAAATCGTGGAGCATCTGTTCTCTGTATGCTTTAATCAACACCACCTTCCGGTTACCAACAATCTTAACTCCCCCTCCCACTCCCTTGGTGACATGTCCATCCTGGGCCTCCTCCAGTGTCACAATGACGCCACATGCAAACTGGAGGAACAACACCTCATATTCCACCTTGGGAGCTTACAGCCCAACGGCCTTATCATAGAATTCACCAGTTTCAACATCTCCCCACCCCCGGCCTCATCCCATGTCTAACCCTCCTTCTCACCCCGCCTCCTTGACCCGACACTACCTGTCCATCTTCTTTCCCATCTATCTGCCCCACCCTTCCCACTGACCAATCTCCATTATCTGCATCCAACTATCACCATCCCATCTACTTTCCCCCACCCCCATCCCCCATTTATTTCTGAGCTCCTTTCCCCCTCCCCAGTCTGAAGAGTGTAAACCCGAAACGTTGACTTTCCTGCTCCTCTGATGCATGACCTGTGTGTTCCTCTAACTCCACACTATATTGACTCTGACTCCAGCATTTGCAGTGCTTGCTATCTAGGAGGAAATAAATCTCCACTCTGTACCTCAGATTCCTGAAGGCATTAATGCTCATTCAATTATACTGCTAAATTGCTGATGTGGGCTGAAACTCACAGGCTAGAAAGGCATAACTCAGATCTAGACGAGATGACAGAAACAGAAACTATTAGGAGGCAGGTGAAGACCATTTTCAGAGGGATGACATGGGTGGAGGTAATCAAGAAAAAAAAGAGGCTATTCAGCACCCCATCATTCTAGATCCACATTCAGGCAATTTTAAAGCATGCCTTTTTGTTGGTGGTCTCCATTGATCCTTTATTGGCCTTCTGTTTTGACTGTCTATTGATCTGGTCATTATGAACACAGCAGACCTTGTATCAGCTACATTCAGGACAGCCCAAACATATGTTAAAATTCCTAGTGACTTGGAGTCAATAAGGCCTGCAGATGCTGGAAGCCAGAGTCTATAGGTGTGAGGCTGTAAAAGCACAGCAGGTCAGACAACATCTGAGGAACGGATAAGTCACTGTTAGGGCTGAATGTTGACTTATCTGCTCCTCGGATGCTGTCTGACCTGCTGTGCTTTTACAGCCTCACACCAATAGGCACTGAAATTCCTACTTGCATAAGCAAAGGGGACTATACTTGTTTCAGATGCAGTTCACACACTCCCATTCTTTAGCCTTAATTAATATAATGGGACATGGCAACAGCAAGTGTGTCACCCATATTGGATGTTTACCTGCCCATTTTATGCCTTTAAAATGATCTGTTTTGACAAATTTTTATTCTGTTTCCAAACTGTATCGATGCACATGATTACATTATTAATAATCAATTATTATCATTTTATCATGCAATTCTTTAAAAATAATTTGAGACATAACACTTCCTTTTTTACCCCAGTGAATTTCCACAGTTCAGTGGAAAGATCGTTTTGGACTTTTTGTACAATTATTACTCATACCTGGTATATATTTTAAAAGTAAATTCCCTGATCCCAAATGTATGCATTGACTGCAGCACAATGAATAAAGAAAAATCAAACAACAAAAGTCCACAACCTAGAAGGTGCTCACCATATTTTAGCCCTCTTAAAGGTCATTGTTGAAAAATTAGAAATGCAATCCCCTCAATCTAAAAAGTGATGAGATGAATCAATAGACTAAAGATAACAATACAGTACAATCTACCCTTTTAAACTGATATGACATTTCCTAACAAGTCTATTGTTTATGTTTCAAGTCTATGTTTCAAATTAATGTCTAACATACTTCAGAGCAAGACTAATATAAATTCATACTACTTTGAATTTGGCTTCAAAAACAAATTGTAATTTTGAATCTCTGATCATGAAGATTCAATCCTCCTCCCCTGCAATTACATTAAGTACTGCTTTGCTCAGATGTAATTTCTTTTTCTCAGAGATCAGTGGTAAGATGCCTACTTTAAATACTTAAATCAGTATGAGATAAGGTTGAAGATTCCCCTTGTGAATCTTCAAAGTATTTCAAAAGTCTTTGTTCCAGCATATTGAATATTTATACACAATGCCAGCAGTCAAAGAAACTTAGGCCTTTCATTTAGTTAAGAAAATCAAATTTATGGGTTGGGACCAGGACACACTGATTGAGATAGTGTTGAATATCGATCGTACCAATGAAATTTGAGCATATAACATTTCAGTACAGACAAAGTAGTGCTGCACTGTCAGAGGCATCATCCTTGATACAGAAAATCAAAACCCTGTCCACTCTCTTAGGTTGACATAAAAGATCTGTTCCCATGAGTCAAACAGGTGTCTTGCTCAATATGTATCTCTCAAGCAACATAATACAACAGATTATCAATTGAATGTCTCAATGTCTGCTTATACAACCTTGCTGTATGCAAAATGATTGCAACTGGACAGACACTGAACTGGTTCAACTGTAGAAATAAATATGTCTATAACGGCAGTGCAGAAGTTGACTAGTATGATATGTTAGCTCACCTAATTCTCCAAAGCTTTTCTACCAATTACAAGGCTCCAATAAGAATGTGAAGGACTATCCAAATTCACTTGAACATGTCCAACTGCAACACAAGAAACTTGACATCCAATACACAGCAGTTTGTTTGATTATTCCTACCACTGAATTCAGTATTCCTACACTCACAGTGTGACTGAAAAAATCTTTACATATGTTCATAGTCACTAGAGCCGTTTGATTCTATACACCGCCTTTACATACGTAGAACAAACAAACTCAAAGCATTTCTTACTTATAAAGACTATAATACATTCATTTCAGGCACGTGGAGGGTCCGATAACTAAACGGATCCCATTTAATTTCAGCAGAAAGATCTGACATGGTGGTCTTTCCCCACTGCACCTTGGCAGCAGCTGCCCCAAGCTTTAGTGGGTCCCTAGACCTTGGAATGTGCCAGTCTGCAACAATCGGTTGAGGTCAACTCCTTGCTGTCAAAGACCAACAAGTTTTGAACAGATCTTCATCAAGTTGATGGTCCTCCAGATATTCGACGTTTGTCTTGGCGTGCATCCCAGGGAAACAGACCGCAGAGCACAGAGACCTGCATCACAGAGCTGCTTGGGATGAACCTTTGGGATGACAAAAACCACTGATTCTTTCAACTTTCTCCAGGAGATGTGTGACAGTCTCTACCCCAGCGCAGCTGCTTCAAGGGCAGCGTGTGGTGATGCTGAGTCTGGGTGTACATGAAGGATCTCAACAGTAGTGCTTATCTTGGTGCATTTTGGAAAGTTACAATAATGAGGCATTCTGGCAAGTAAGTTTGACAGTCTGCTCAGGGAACGACCTGACAGGATCCACCTCTCCTGCAGTGTTTCGAGGACACCATACACTCATCACTTCCTGATGAACTTGTGGCTAAAGGTGTTTTTCTTTGCAAATTTCTCCATGAAGGATGGGTGATACGAAATGGTCCAATTACTCAGAGTGTTCTGTGGCCAGGTTCATCCTTTGCAACACCTGGGAAAAGTAAGATCTCAGTATGTAGTGACACTCACAGCTTGATGCAGCTGCACATAAACGTGGCCATCAGGATGAGGACCGTGTTGGGTACATTCTTCCCCCTTCTATCTAGAGCTTTGTACATGGTGTACCTGTGGACATGGTCCATCTTAGACTTTAAGATGAAGTGGTAGATGGTTTAAGTGACTGCAACAGCGCAGGTTCGGGGAATGCACCATGTACAACAACAGAGCGAGTACCTCACACCTGATGACCAAGGTTTATACCCACACTGGAGAGGGACAGGTACTCCCAGAAGGTCAGATTCTGCCTCACCTTGGCAGTATGCTCCTCCCAAGTTTTTGCGCATCCCCCACCTCCTCTGAACTATATTCCCAGCATTTTCAGGTAATCTGTCCTGATCGTGAAGGGAATAAGGGAACGACAGCCCAGTTCCCGAAGAACATGGCCTCGCTCTTGCCTCGATTTACCTTGGCTCCAGAGGCCAGTTCGAACTGGTTGCAGTGCTCATGAGCCTGCACACTAACAGCAGGTCCAAGCAGAAAATGATGACATCAACCATGTACACAGAGTCTCTGATCTGCAGGCCTCTGCTGCCTTGAATAGTCACACCTATCAGGCTTGTGTCATTCCTGATGGACTCAGGAAAAGGCTCTATACAGCACACTAACAAGTCAGGAGAGTGTGGGCAGCCCTCCTGACTCCAAATCTGATCGGGAAGGTTTCTGATTCCTTCCCATTGATTGAGACTACACCACTGATCTTGTAGTCAGATCTGATTGTGGATTCCCTCCCCAAAGCCCATTTTGGAGACCATGTCCCACATGTAAGTGTACAATCTCTTGTCAAAGGCTTTCTCCTAGTCCAAGCTGATGAGGCAGGCATCCACACTCTGTGTCCTGCACATAGGCAATTGTACTCCTGAGGAGCACAAGAGTCTCAGAGATCATCCTGCCCTGTACAACACAGATTTGGTGGAGGTGAGTCACAAATCCCAGAGCAGACCAGACTCAGTTGGTGATGATTTTAGACATGATTTTGTAATCTGCGTAAAATTTGTTGCCAATTTTCTAATTTGCTCCCTCTTCCTTTTCCGCTTGTAGATGAGGGTGATGCTACCTTTCCTCATGAATTCACATACACTACCTGGCAGAAATATACTGTTGTACACCTCAAGCATATCCTGGCCAATCAAGTCCCAACTTGGTTGAAAACAACTTGGCCAATAAGCTGTCGCTTCACGTCTAAGGATGTGAGGGCCTTGGTCAGCTTATTTAGAGATGATGCTGATCAGGCCTCTCCTGTGTGCTGTTGTCTAAGACTTCCGTGATAGAGGACACAAATGACTGGGAGGCCGCGCTGTCTGTGGGTTGTGTGTCTTATAGTCTGGCATAAAAGGATTTGCCGATCCTCAGGATGTCAGACTGAGCTGACGTTACCAAGCCAACTTCTTCTTTCAGGCTGCTAAGCTCAGAGCTCTTGTGCAGCTTCTGAAAGAAGAAACTCAGGCGGGTATCATCCTGCTCCATGGTGCGGACCCTGTACTGAAAGATTATCTTGGAGGCCCCCTGAGGCAAAGACCGAGGTTTGCTGGCTCTCCACCTCCTGGAGACCCTTCATGACATAGACCCCCATTGTCTATGATTAGTAGTTTTAACTTAAATAAGGGAAACGATGCAGGCATGCCAATTGTGAGCTGAACCGAGCTGTCATATGAGATTGGGGATAGATCAATGGAGACATAGCAGCTGACGTTTGAAGGGATATTTCTGGATAAGTACATTCCGACATGAAGAAAAATTCTAAAGGGAAGACCCACGCTCTGTGGTTGACAGAATAAGTTTAGAAAAGCATCAAACTTAAGGATAAAGCATATAACTGCAAAGATGAGTGGTAAGTCAGGTTATCCGTCAGAATATCAAGAACAGAGAATGACTAAAAGGTTAATAATGAGAAAGAAATTGAAGTATGAGGGGAATCTGGCTCAGAATGTAAAATCAGATAAGTTTCTATTGATATTTGAAAAGGAAAAAAGCAAATAAAGTAAAATAAAGGATAAAAGCAAATGAGCATTCTCTCTAGGAAGTGAGAATGGGGAGTTAGTAGTAGATAAGGAAATGGCAGATGAAATGAACAAAGATTTTGATTCAGTCTTCACCACAAAGGGTTAAAAAATCCAGTATTAGCAATAAATCAGGAGTTTGAAAGGGCAGATGAATGTAGTAAAATTACAATAACAAGGAGTTACAATAACAGACTACTGAGTTGGATGATCAGCTGTGATCATAATGAATGGCTGAGCTGGCTCAAAGGACCAAACAGCCTACTCCTGCTCCTATTTTCTATGTTTCTACATAGAAAGATGCCTACACTGTTCTGACTGATTAGACTTGTACATTAGGTTCAGTCAGAGCAGTCGGAGGTACGGGTTGTAGGCAAAATGGCATGCTGGCCACTATTGTAATAGGATTTAAGTACAGGAGTAAAGAAGTCTTGCTGCAATTGTATATAGCCTTGGTGGGACAATGCCTGGAGTGTTATGTATAGTAACAATCATATGAATAAGGAGCAGAAATGAGCCACTCAGCCCCTCAAGCCTGCTCTGCCATTTAATAAGATCATGGCAGATCTGATGAGTTTTGGTCTCCTTACCAAGGGAGGGATATGCTTACCTTAGAGAGAGTGCAATGAAGGTTTACCAGATTGGGATGGTAGGATTGTCTTATAATTTCTTTTTCCATGGGAAGTAGGTGCCTGATTATTGCCCATCCTGAATTGCCCTTGAATGCTGGGGTTTGCTAGCTAGCTCGCTCAGAGTCAATCACAATGTTGTTTAATAAGAAACCGGGATTCTTAAAGACCTTGATGAGGTGAAAAGAATTAAAACCCGCAGGAAACTGTCCCACAGAACACTGGCTGCACTGGGCCAACTGTACAGACCTGTAGATTAAGTCCAGCCAGAGCAGAATGAAAATATGGGCTTAGCAGTAGGGTGCCAAAATAGCTATGCTTGTTGTTTGCTTGGTGTACATCAAGTGAGAATAGCAAATTTCCTGCCCTAAAAAGGGCATTAGTGAACAAAATCAGTGGCAGTTATTCTAAATTTATTAATTGGATTAAATTTAAATTCTACCAGCTGTCATGGTAGGACTGGATTTGTTCCCAAAACATTCGTCTGAATTACTAGTCCAGTGACATTATCACTATGCCACTGCTCTCCTTACAAGGAAAGATTGAGAACATAGAACATAGAACATTACAGCGCAGTACAGGCCCTTCGGCCCTCGATGTTGCGCCGACCTGTGAAACCAATCTGAAGCCCGTCTAACCTAAACTATTCCATTATCATCCATATGTTTATCCAATGACCATTTAAATGCCCTTAAAGTGGGCGAGTCTACTATTTTTGCAGGCAGGGCATTCCACGCCCTTACTACTCTCTGAGAAGACTCTAGAGTTTAGAAAATGAGAAGTGATTTCTTTGAACTATACAAACAGTCTACTAGAACCAAGGACAGTAAAAATAAGAGATAGGAATTTAGGACTATGATGAGGTGAAATTGTTTCACTCAGGGTGGTGAGGTGAAATTGCTTCACTCAGAGTGGCGAAGGCTCAGTTGTTGAGTACATTTAAGTCAAATATCAATAAATTGCCAAATATCAAGGGATAAAGAGACAGTGAGAGAAATTGGTGCTGAGGTAGAAGATCATTCATGATTTAGTTGAATGACTGAGCAATATGAGTTCAGCAGAACATAAAATCATTACAAATCGAAGCAGAACCAGGCCAAAAAACCCTTGAACCTGCTCCACCATTTAATGAGATCTTAGCTGATTCAATTTTAGTCTCAACTCCTTTTTGCCTGTTCCTACTTGAAGTGTTTGTCAATCTCAGTCGTAAGGAGTGATATACTCATATAAAGGATCTATCTTTCATGCAAAGATTGAGCAGATTGGATTTGAACCCATTGGAGTTTAGAAAAATGAGAGGTGGTCTTACTAAAACATGTGAGGTGGTTTGGCATCGTGGAATATATTGAATGACTTAGCTTCCACAGTTTTTGGAGGTAAAGAATTCAAAAGATCTGCAACTGCTGAAAAGTAAACAACTTCTTATTTATGTCCCAAGTGGACATTCCCTTTTTTGAAACAGCTCTGGAATTCCAAGGGACAGGAAACATCTTCGCCACATCTATCCTTTACAGGTGTTCCAAGAGTTTCCTACTTTCATATTCTATTGTCCTTGCAATAAACACCAATATTCCATTTGCCTTTCTATTTGATTGCTGCACCTGCATGCTACCACCTCTTGGGGCAGAACGGTGGCTCAGTGGTGAGCACTGCTACCTCACAGCGCCATGGACTCGGGCTCAATTCCAGCCTAGGGCAACTGTCTATGTTGAGTTTGCCTGTTGTCCCTGTGTCTGTGTGGGTTTTCTCTGGCTGCTCAGCTTTCCTCTCACAGTCCAAATATGTGCAGGATGGGTGGATTGACTGTGGGAAATTGCCCATAGTATCCAGAGATACGTAGGTTGGGTGGATTAGCCATGGGAAATGTAGGGTCACAGGGATAGGGGAGTCTGGGCGGGATGCTCTCTGGAGAGTGGGTGTGGACTTGTTGAGCCGGATGGCCTATTTCCACACTGTAGGGATTCTACTGATGTGAAAGGACATTTAGAACCCTCTTTATCAAAGTATTCTGTCGTCGATCTCCATTTAAATAAATATTTTACTTATTTATCAATCCACTAATATCCCTCCCTGACGAGCTCAATGTTTTCTATGCTCGATTCGAGCAGAATGCCAGCGACGCGGTCATGCCTGTCTCAATAGCCCTGGACATACCTGTTCCCTCTGTCACCACTTCAGACCTTAGATCGGTCTTACTAGGAGTCAATCCAATGAAAGCGATGGGCCTGGACGGTGTCCCCGGCTGAGCACTCAGATCCTGCGTGAACCAACTGGCAGAGGTATTCACCGACATCTTCAATCTCTCCCTCCTACAAGCCAAAGTCCCCACCGGCTTCAAGAAGACCACCATCATCCCTGTACCTCAGAAAGCACATGCAATGTGCCTTAATGACTACCACCCAGTGACTCTGATCTCAATAATCATGTAGTGCTTAGAGAGATGGTCATGGCCCACATCAACTTCAGTCTCCCAGCCCGTCTCGATCCCCTACGATTTGCCTACCGACATAACAGAGGATGCCATATCCCTCGTCCTGCGCTCATCCCTGCAACATCTGGACAACAAAGACACCTACGTCAGACTCCTGCTCATTGACTACAGCTTCTCCTTCAACATCATTATCCCCTCCAGACTGATCTCCAAACTCCTTGACCCTGGTCTCGGCTCCGCCCTCTGCAACTGCATCCTCAGCTTTTTGACCCACAGATCGCAATCAGTGAATGTGGGTAACTGCATCTCCTCCACTATGACACTCAATACTGGAGTCACCCAAGGATGAGTCCTCAGCCCCCTACTGTACTCCCTTTATACCTACGAGTGTGTTGCCAAATTCTGAACAAATGCCATCTACAAGTTCTCAGATGACACCACTGCAGTGGACAGATATCTAACAACGACGAGTCAAACTATAGAAAAGAGATAGAGAGCTTGGTGGCGTGGTGCAATGAAAGCAATCTGTCAACATCAGCAAAACTAAAGAACTGATCATTGACTTCAGAAAGAAAGGACAACACGCCCCCATCTACATCAATGGAACTGAAGTTAAGAGGGTGAAGAGCATCAAGTTCCTCGGAATGACGATAACTGACAACCTGTCCTGGTCTTCCCACATAGATGCGACAGTCAAGGCGGCATAACAATGCCTCTACTTCCTCAGGCGGCTTAGGAAATTTGGCATGTCCATAAGGTCCCTCACCAACTTCTACAGATGCACCATTGAAAGCATACTGTCCGGGTGCACAACAGTCTGGTATGGCAACTGCTCTGCCCAGGACCGTAAGAAATCACAGAAGGTGGTGTGCACAGCCCAGACCATCACGGAAGCCAATGTTCCTTCCATGGATTCCATTTACACAGCTCCCTGCTGCGGAAAGGCTGCCAACATCATCAAAAGCCCATCACACCCTGGTAATGGTCTCCTCTGTCTTCCGTCAGGCAAAAGATACAGAAGCCTGAACACACATACAAGCAAGTTCAGGAACAGCTTCTTCCCAGCCGTTATCAGACTGATGAATGGACTTTCTAGGCTCAAATAACATTGATCTTGCTAACGTTGATCTCACCTAGCACACACCCTGTGCAATGTAACCTGTATGCCTCTGGCTACGTCTTTTTGATCTGTACATCCTTTGCTTACTATGATCTGCCTGTACCGCTGGTAAACAAAGCTCTTCATTGCATTTCGGTACATGTGACAATAAATAAATCAATCAATTTCCCATATTACACTCCAATTGCCAAATACATGCCCCTCACTTAACCTATTAACGTGCTTTCCATACTATTTGTCATCTCCTCACAAAACTTGCTTTCCCACCTCTTTTTCTTAGGCAGTCCCTCAAAACAAAATATGACCTGCTTCCATTCCAGTTCAATGAGTTCAGAGAAGGGTCATAAGTTCAATGTTTGATCTGCAGGTTTTGCTACGTGCAGACAGGTGGCGCTTGAAGGGTCAAGCAGATAAAGGAGACTGCAGGTTTGTGCACTCTCAAATACCTCAACTTCACCTCTGCACGCTCCCAACTAAAGTCTTGTGGTGTTAAGTGCATTCAAGACTTAATGTTATCCATATCAGTTGGTCATAAGCAGAGACATGTGTCAGTGGAAATGCTTGATCTCTTCAAAGTTACACTGAAGACATCTCTAATGTGTTTTCGCTGTCCCCCTGGTGTCTTGTTCTGTGACTGAGTTTCAAATAGAACAGTTGCTTTGACAGTTCAGTGTTTAGTGAAAAATACATTCTGACCAGGTTAGCTGTTTGAGTGCTTACCACTTTGATGTTGGGCAAGTTGACTTGGGAGGAAGCGATCACTGGCCCACCTTTCCTTGCACCAGATTTGAAAGATTATGCAAAGTTGATATTATACCAGTGCTCTGAGAGGTGTCTGCTGTAGGTTGTTCAAGTCTCTGAATATACAGGAGCCTGGCAACCCAAGAATTTCATCTCGAGTTTAAGATCCTGAATCTCAAATGCTATTTTTCTCTTAACCTTGTGTTCAAGATGGCTTCTGGGCAGTCAGCTCCCTAGAGAGTTCCAACTGTCATCTGTCATCCTTTCATTCCTCTCTCTCCTCTAAATTTTCACTTCTACTCATTAAATTCACTTGTTTTTCACAGTGAATTCATTTTAATCCAAATTTCAAAGCATATCTTAGCTTAAATATCCTCTGCCTCATGGTTCAAAGCACATGCCCCAGCCTACCTATGAGTGCTGGTTAAGCTCTTGAAAAGATCAAACATGGATTTTCTCTCAAATCTAGTTTCAGGTTGCTAGACTTCACTGGATATCAAAGCCATATTTCTGCTCTGGACTACAATGGAAAAAACATAAGACTCTTTTCTCGATGAGAATTGGCCATTATCTTGTCCCACTTATCTTTGCATCGTCAGAAAATTTGGCTAGAATATACTCAGTCTCTTCACTTGAATCATAACTAAGGCTTCAGCAAAACCTTTAAAAACTATCAATAGCTCGCAGTGTTTATATCTCTAATGCCATGAATGTGATGTGGCAAGTAAAGTGTGATACATTAAACTCGTATAGAGTACACTAGAGTGGGAGCATTGCCAGACTTTTACAGCTATATGGGTATTATCCTGCAGTAAAAATTTATACAGAAGGTTTCAATGCAATGAGAGTCAAAATCGTGGAATTCCCCGCCTAAAATTACTGTATGTGTACCTACTCTCCCATTTCATTGAATTCAATTTCCATCATCTGCCATGGTGGGATTCAAACCCAAGTCCCCAGAGCATTAGCTGAATCTGTTCTTAATTAGCAATAATAGGCCATTGCCTCCCCATCCCTCATTATCCTTCAGAAGGTAAGCGTCTTGATTTGCTGCAATCATTGGGAGAGTAGGTACACGTACAGTAGTTTTAGGCGGGGAATTCCACAATTTTGACTCTCATTGCATTGAAACATTCTGTATAAATTTTTACTGCAGGATAATACCCATATAGCTATAAAAGTCTGGCAATGCTCCCACTCTAGTGTACTGTATACAAGTTTAATGTATCACACTTTACTTGCCACATCACATTCATGGCATTAGAGATATAAACACTGCGAGCTATTGATAGTTATTTGTTCCCAGGATGTGAGCATCTATGGCTAGGCAGCATTTATTGCCCATTCCTAATTGCCCAGAGGGCAGTTAAGAGTCAACCACATTGGCTGTGTATATGGAGTCACATGTACGTTCAACCACGTAAGGATGGCAGTTTCCTTCCCCTAACGGACATTAGTGAACCAGATGGGTTTTTCTGACAATCAGCAATGTACTCATGGTCATCACTGGGCTCCTAATTCCAGATTTTTTTTTATTGGATTCAAATTCCAGCATCTGCCGTGGTGGGATTTGAACCCAGGTCCCCAGAATACTACCTGGGTCTCTGGATTAGTAGCCCAGTGATAGTACTACTAGGCCAGTTGTATCAATCACAACAAAGTCTCAACAAAGAAATGAAACTGGTAGGACCACCAGGCATCAACCCAGGCAGCAGAAAAGACATGGGCAGAAACAGCCCTGTCAACCCTGCAAAGTCTTCCTTATTAACATCTGGCAGCTAGTGCCAAAATTGGAAGAGCTGTCTCAAGCAACAACTTGACATAGGTCATACTCATGGAATCATACCTTACAGACACAGTCCCAGACACCACCTTCACTATCACTGGATATGTCCTGTCCCACCTGCAGGACAGACACAACAAAAATGGCAGCAGAGTGTTATGGAGTCAGGAGGGAGTCACCCTGGGGTCCTCAATATTGACTCCAGACCCCATGAAGTCTCATGACATTGCGTTAAACATAGGCAAGGAAACCTCCTGCTGATTGCCACATACTGTCCTCTTTCAGCTGATGAATCAGTATCCCTCCAAAACGACCAACACGTGGAGGAAACACTGAGGATGGTAAGGGTGCAAAATGAATACTGGATGGGTGATTTCAATGCCTGCCATTGAGTGGCTTGGCAGCAGTACTACTGATCAAGCTGGCTGGGTCATAAAGGATGTAACCAATAGACTGGATCTGCTGTAGGTGGTGAGGGAAGGAACAAGTGGGAAAAACATACTTGACCTCATCCTTGCCAATCTGCCAGCTTTAGATGAATCTGACCATGACAGTATCACTAAACATGACCACTTTACAGTCCTTGTGGACACAAAGTCCCATCTTCACATTGAGAATCTAGCCATTGTGTTGTATGACATTATCCCAGTGCTAAATGGGACAGACTTTGTATAGATGTACAGATGAAGACTAGGCAACTATGAGGCAATGTGGGCCATTGACAGCAGCAGAATCGTACTCCAGCAGCCTCACGGCCCAACATATCTCCCATTCAACCAGCTCACATTCCCTAAAAGTGACATCACTATGAATGCTTGGCCACCATTAGCCAGTTACCCCTGTGGTAACTTTTCTGACACCTCCAGCTTAAAACTCAAAAAGTCAGAAGGGTGGCACAGTGGCTCAGTGGTAGCACTGCTGCCTCACAGTGCCAGGGACCCAGGGTCGAATCCAGCCAGAGGTGACTGCCTGTGTAGAGCTGGCATGTTCTCTCTATGTCTGTGTGGGTTTCCTCTGGGTGGTCTGGTTTCCTCCCACAGTCCAAAGATATGCAGGTTAGGTGGATTAGCCATGGGAAATACAGGGTTACAGGGACAGGGTAGGGGAGTGTGTCTGGGTGGGATGTTTTTCGGAGGGTTGGTGTGGACACAATGGGCTGAATGGCTTGCTTCCACACTGTAGGGATTCTATGATTCAACCATTACCATCAAGCCACGGGGATCAACCCTGGCTCAATGGAAAGTGCAGGAGGGCATGCTAGGTGCCACATAAATGCCAAGCAATAAGCATTTATAACAAGAGACAATCTAACCACCACCCCTTGACATTCAATGTTGTTGATATCGCTGAAAGCCCCTCTATCAATATCCTGGAGGTCACCATTGACTAGAAACTAAACTGCATTGACTGCAATTGTTATAAGAGCAGATCAGAGGCTCGGAATACTGTGGCAAGTAACTCACTTCCTGGCTCCTCAAAGCCTATCCACATTCTGAAGTGCACAAGTCAAGAGTGTAATGGAATACTCCCCACATGCCTAGATGGACGCAGATCCAACAATACTTAAGAACCTAACACCATCCAAGACAAAGCATCTCACTTGATTGGATCCACATCCACAAGCATCCACTCCCTCCACCAGCGATGCTCAGTACACACTGCTGCTACTATCTACAAGATGCAGTACAGAAATTCAGCAAAGATCCTTAAACAGACCTTCCAAACCCATGACGACTTCCATCGAGAAGGACAACAGCAGCAGATAACATGGGAACACCACCACCCGCAAAGCTCCCCTCCAAGCTACTCACCATCCTAACTTCGAAATATATTACCATTCCTTTACTGTTGCTGGGTCAAAATTCTTGAAACCCGTCCTGAAAGGCACTGTGGCCTTATTTACAGCACATGGATTGCAGCAGTTTAAGAAGGCAGATCACCACTGCCTTCTCGAGGGCAACTAGGTGCAGGCAATAACTACTGGCCTTGCCAGTGATGCCCACATCCCATGAGTGAATTTTAAAAAACAACATTTTTGATTCCTAATCTAATTTAAATTGAACCAGTGATCTGCCTGCCTGAAATGGGTGTCCTAAAGTAGCTTGCTGGATTCAGGCAGAAGTATCAGACAGGGGTCATCAAGCCAACATTAGAGGTAAATTCATTGGTAGGCTCACGAACACATGATGAAGGTATGGTGTGAGAAGGGGTAAAGCTCAGGGCAGTGCAATGCTCACCCTCCGGGCTCCACAATATAAATGAAACTGGTGAGAACAGGTACAGCTATAAATGCTGTCACAGTTTTTTTTTAAACAATAGCAAAGAGGATCTGAATATCAGAGAAACGATACAGCAAAGGGTTTTGTCAGCTCACTGCAAGAGCCTATGAGCTAGTCCCACCTCCCCATTCTATCCCCTGTAACCAGGCAATTTTCTTCAAATAATTATCCATTTCCCTATGAGAAGCCACAATTGACTCTGCCTCCACTCTCGAGGACTGCATTTCAGAAACTAATCACACACTGCAGAACCAAATGTTTCCTTATGTCACCTTCGGTCAATCTACCATATATCTTAAACCAGGTAGATGAAGCTGGAAGATACCTTGAAGAATCCCAAGATGTTAAAAAGCAAATGGACAGTCACTACTGCACGTCTCCAGACATTCACCAATTCTGAAAGGGGATAAACCTTCCCCACAATTTAAGAAAGTGAAATGGATGCTCTCATTCAAATTGAGCCACATAAATGATCAAATTCTCATCTAAAAATAGTACATAAATCAAACTTTGAGACAAATAGGGCCTCTACTCAGTGAATTCATTGAATTTCAGGGTAATCAAAACAGAAATGGACTAAACAGAAACACTTGCTGAATTTACTATGTCTTTGACATCACTGGACAGAATTTAGTAAAGAATCATTTGGCGCCCAGAGCCATAGAGCACAGAAATAGACCTTTTGGTCCAACTCCTCCATGCCAACCAAGTTTCCCAAACTAAACCAGTAACACTTGCCTGTATTTGGCCCATATTCCTCTCACCCTTTCCTATTCATGTACTTGTCCAAATGTCTTTTAAATATTATAACTATACCTGCATCTACCACTTCCTCTGGCAGTTCATTCCACATGGATGATAATGGAATAGTTTAGGTTAGATGGGCTTCAGATAGGTTTCACAGGTCGGCGCAACATCGAGGGCCGAAGGGCCTGTACTGCGCTGTAATGTTCTATGTTCTATGTTCTATGCAAACCATCCTCAATGTGAAAAAAATGTGCGTAAGAAAGCAGCTGATACTAAGTACACATTTCTAAAGAATACAAGGTAAAATTATTTTTTAGGCAAACAGTATAATCATTCCACCCAGGTGAATAGAATATGGGATTAAACCTCGCCATAGATTTGCCAAATAAGTAAATGCAGCATTTAATTCTACTCATTGACCATCGGTCTGTTTGCTGTCTGATCAAGACTTTGCCAAACACAGTTGATATCATGAAGGATAGTCTAAGAAATGTCAGTAAAACTGTACATATGACTAATGTTGGCACCCACTAAGGATAGCATAATAACTGTTAGTATTAATAGGCACACAATAGGTACTTATTTATCTCTTCAGAACCATTTCCTTTTTGAATTCCAATGACAATTTTTAGACATCCTTAGACAGCAACTTTCAAACCCACGACTACCACACCTGGAAGGACAAGGGCTACAGAGAAATGGGAACATCACCACCTGCGGGTTCTGTTCCAAACCACTCACCATCCTTACTTGGGAATATATTGCCATTCCCTCAATATTGCTGGATCAAAATCCTTGAATTCCATATCTAGCAGCATTGAGGGTGTACCTATAGCAGATCAACTGTAGTGGTTCAAAAAGACAGCTCACCACCTTCTCAAGGGCAATTAGGGTTGGGCAATAAATGCTTGCCCAGTTAGCAAAGCTCATGTCCCACGAGTGGATAAACAAAAGGAGTAAAACAGACAATATTATTCTGCTTGATGCTCATCCAAATCCTTTAGTGTATGGTACACAAGAGTTGAGCTACATAACAGGCATTTATCACTTCAACTAAAGCACTGTAGTAAAAAGCATGGCAGTTGGTGTTGCTTGTCATTGCTTCAAACAGTAGTATTGGCAAAGAACAATTCTGATCCTGTACGAGATAAATTCAAAATACACGTTGTGGCGTCTGGGTTTTATCTAATTGCCAGAAAGTCAGCAATATAATGCACAAGGTGTGCAAATGTCTGCAATTAATAATGCAGTTGTGCACAAAAGACCATTGGCTCTGAATTTCTGGAAACAATTACAAGTTTAATTCTCTTAGCACATCAGCGACCCGATTAGGCACACATCAAATGGCTTTCTCTAAATAAAATTCAATTCCTCAAGCCAATCAAGTATTTTCGGAGTTATGCCCATTTAATTAGAGATTGATATGTATCAGTACCATCAGGATAATTAAAGGTTCAACAAGTTTATCTTTTCAATTACTTCTGTTTTTGTCAGAAAATTGCATTTGTGTGCCTATGGTAGCAACAGACGCCAGCACATATCAGAAGCAATATTTTTGCAAGTAGGAGATTTCCAGTAACCTCTCTCAGAAGGAGACAGAAGGTACTACATTTATCACAACTAATAATGTTGTGGGTGATACAGTTTTATGAGAAATACAGTAAATTATCTTCTTATAAAGGAACATTGTTGGAATATTAATGATGTTTTTAAAACCTTGATCTATACTTGTTTGCATATTTGGATTTGAAAGATTTATTGTCACTTGCATTGTACAGTGAATAATAGGGTGAAAATCTTCAACTGTCATCATAATCCGGCACGATTTTGAATTGTTTAAGAATAAAAAAAGAGTAAGAGTAAAAATTATAACTGAAAGAGAGTCTGTCTTTGAACTCCAACATGAGTTCTGAGTCCTGAGCCGGCTCACCAGCGACACTTGCGTTGCCACCCCTCTTCCACTGCCTTGCCACCATCTGCACTGGACCCACCAATGTAGGAGTCACCACTCTTTAGGCACCATCTTTTGGCCGCTGAGCCCATCTCACCAACATTCGGCATAATGGAAGGATTTGCAGGCTAATAATTAACCTGTTCAGTGTCTTTATTAACACACCTTCCTTGATCAAATTCTGGAGTATGACTTGAACCAAACTTTCTGCTTCAGAGGTAGGAATCCAGTCCTGCATTGAAGTCCTACTTCTTGTTTTACTACCTTTGTCATTTTGACCAATGTGAAACACAAACTCTCTTTTATCACTCTTCCTCTCCACTTCAAGATATCCTGCAGCCAATGAGTGACATCCCTATGCCTAACCCTAACACCAGGGAGGCAACACACCATCCTGGAGTCACGTATGCAGGCATATTTCCCCAATTAATAGATCCCCTATCACTATCGCTTCTGCTTTTTCTTCCTGCTCTCCTGCGCAGTCAGGCCACTTGTGGTACCAGATTCTGGATTTCATTTTTTTTTGTGACAGTGAAGGAGATAACAGAGGAGGAGTGTCACAATATCAATCAGGGAATCAATTACAGCAGTAAGGAGGGGCAATGTCTTAGAAGGCTCCTCACGTGAAGCCATATTGTAGAACTTAAAAACCAAAAAAAGAGCAATTGCATTGTTGGGAGTGTACTATGAGCCCCTTAACAGTCGGAGCAAAATGTCTAAACGAGAGGAAGGCAATTTCAATAAGATCAGATATGATTTGGCCAGAGTGGACTGGGAGCAGATACTTTTAAGTACATCCGAGTCAGAGCAGTGGGGTGCGTTCAAAGAGGAATTAGGTAGAGTAGAGGGTTAACATGTTCAAATAAAGAAAAAGGATGGGACCAACAAATCTAGCAAACCCTGGACAGAAGGAAATACAGGATTGGATAAAACGAAAAAGTGAGGCTTATGGCAGCCACCAAGAGCTTAAAACAGAATCCCTAGAGAAACATAGAATATGCAAGGGGAAACATAAAAAGTAAATCAAGAAAGCAAAAAAGGGGCATGAAAGAAAAATGGCAGGTAAAGGAAATTCCCCAAGCACATCAAGGGTAAAAGGATAACTAGAGAAAAAGTAGGCCCATTAAGGACAACAGTAGTAATTTGTGTGTGGAGCCGGAAGGTAGTGCATAGCGGGGTATACATATGGTACACTGGAAGAGAATTTTCTCCTTGGTGGAGGGATCAATATCCAGTGCCACAGATTTATATTTAGGGGCAGAAGATTTAAAAGGAGGAACCTGTCAGTCATGGCCTGTAATGGTGGTGGAGGCAGAAACCCTCATAACATTTAATAAGCATTTACGTATGCAGTTGCCATGCCAGGGCATACAAGACTATTAGGAAAGTACTGGGAAAAGGATTTAGAATAGATATGTGCTTGTTTTTGACCAGCAGAAGCTTGCCTTTGTCTGTCCTGTCGAGCTTTGTAGCAAATTCAAATAATAACTCCTACGTTTTATGCTGTTATGTTCTGTCCTGGTCACAAATCCCTCCACAAACAACCAGAGACTGTTTCATTAACATATTGCAGCGAACACGTGTAGATATACTTCCTCCTTCACAACAGTGACTAAACTCTAGAAGTACTTAATTGACTTCGGAACACTTTGGAAAAACCAGATGGTCTGAACAGCACAACATAAATGTAAGTTTTCCTTTCCTTTCAATGCACTCCTCTACCCAGAAATGGTGATTTCTGGATATCTAGCTACAAACTGATAATTAGATGCTATTGCCAGAATGTAATTGCTGCCAACCTTACAACAGTCAGGGAAATAAATGAAATACCTAAAAGGAGCGTACAGAAAATAAAGGTTATTCATTTGTACTTTTCAAAATTATGGTGTCGATGTCCAATGAATCAGTGAAGTTCCCAATCTATAATTTATTAAAAGCATAATTTGACCTATTTAGGCACTTTAAAGGATTCGTTCTGATTTTATCTAAGGAATGTGGACATTATTTATTTCAGTTATTGGAGCTGTGTTGCAGCTCAATCATGAACAAAAATTGAAGTGTCAACTCCCTTAGACTAAATTTTGTAAGAATTTGCAATACTTCATGTTCCCATTTAAGAACAGAACTTTTCTTAAAAAAATCCAACTTCCCAGTTATTTACTGAAAGAAGGTAACCACAAAATAACAGAGTTTAAACAAAAAAGTGTTCTCACAATACAAGAATCAAACAAAGCCAATGCTAAATAAGCACTTTAGATAAACACCAAATGAAGTAAGTCAGCGAGAAAGAAAAATTGAGCTCCTGGACACAAAAAGGTGGTCTCCAAAAATAAAAAAAAACTCCTCTTTTCTGCTCTCTTTATGTTTGGCGGGTGACGTGATGAGGGGGAAGGAGAATATTTTGTGTCCTGCTCTATTTCCCACTGTCAGTTACTGTTTTCAATTAAAGTCCATCTCAAAACAAAATAAACTTTAAAACCAAACAATCTGATACACTAAGTTCAGCGAACAAAACTGCTGTTTTTCTTTGCCACAAATTATGGTTAAATTGTCTGTCCCTCTTGGATCGAATGGTAGAATGGCCCATTCCATATACTCCATGACTTAAAGTCGATATGTTCCTCAACTGACCTTTCATAAGGTTGATCTGAGTACGTGAAAGACAGGGCTAAGCATCCCACAATCAATAAATCAAGCTTTATAGTCCTGCCATATCCAGTCATAAATGCAGTGGACAATTAAACAGTGCATTGGGAGCAGGAGGAGGATCCACGAATATCCCCATCCTTAAATGATAAGGGAGACAAGCACATCAGTGCATAATGTAAGATTGAAGCAGTTGCAACAATCTTTAGCCAGAAACGTCAAAGGGATGATTCATCTCAGCTTCCTCTGGCAGTCAACAGCACCACAGAGGCTGCCCGTCAGCCAATTCTGTCCACATGATTATCAAGAAATAAATGAAGGCACCGGACATTATAAAGGCAAGAAGCTCTGATAATATTCTGGCAATATTACTGATGACATGTTCCAGAACTTGCTATGCCCCTAATACTGTTCCATACAGCTACAACACTACCAACTACTCAATGTGGAAAAATTTCCCAGCTATGTCCTGTCCACAAAATGGTCAAATGTATATGAACAATGTTGAGCATTTTATTAGTATTTCTTTGCACAAACTGAAATGGAAGTAATCAAATAAATACTCAAGAGGCTCAACTGTATAACACTATATTATCACAAATATCCAAGCTTTACTTCTTATACGGAATACTACCAGTAAAAATCAGAGATGGTCAGGTTCTGGTCCACAGAATACTCCTGTTCTCTAGATCCTGACCTCAAGCCCATGATCAAGAGTTGTTCCTGGGTTCTTGCTGTCTTCTGAGTCCCCAACTCAGGGTTGTCCTTCTTATGAGTACTGATCCTAGGATCTTGCTATCACTTTGCTAATGCATTCCTCTTTTATACCATCAGGCCCTTCTTTTGTATTCCAGTACATGTTTCTAATCATGTTCCTTTCATGAATTAAGTCCGTAGATTATCTGGTCAAGCTATTTCTTGATCTAATCACCTGCCCTGTTTGGAGAAATGTGTTAGATTATTTTATCATGTGTGGTTGGAGCTGCAACCTTGTTTTCTAGTTTCTGTCTGCATGGCAGTTCCTCATTTTAATCTATTACATTTAAACTTTTGCTAGCCTTCTGCATGCTGGTAATTTCATCAAGGTAGAGCTATATTTTCATATTAATGACCGAATTCAGCTACTGTCCTAACAGTCTTCTCTCAATCATGATAATGGAAGGTGTCACCAACAGTGTGATCATTCAACACTTGCTAGCAATGGCCTACTCAATGGCACACAGTTTGGGTTCCACCAGGATCACTCAACTATTGACCTCATTACAGCTTGGTTTGAATATGGACAAAACAGCCAAACTCCAGAAGGTACATGAGAGTAACTGCCCTCAAAAAAAAAGTTGTATTTGACCAAGTGTGGCATCAAGGAACCCTAGCAAAACTAGAATCAATAGGATCCAGGGAGAAACACTCAGCTGATTAGAGTCATGCCTTGCACAAAGGAAGTTAGGTGTGGTTCTTGGAGGTTGGTTACCTCAGCTCTAGAACGCTACTGCAGAGGTTCCTCGGTGTCCTAGGCGTCTTCAGTTGCTTCATCAATGATCTTCCCTCCATCATAAAGCCAGAAGTGGGCATATTTGTTGATGACTGTCCAACATTCAGATCCATTCATGGCTTCTCCGATACTGTCCATGTAATCCATGCTGAAATGCAGCAAGATCTGGACGATATCCAGGTTTGGCCTGACAAGTGGCAAGAAACATTCAGACCACACAAATGGCAAGCAATGACCACCTCCAACAAGAGAGAACCTAACCACCACTCCTTAACATTTAATAAGATTACCATCAATGAATTCCTCCATTATCAACATGCTGAAAATTACCATTAACTAGAAACTTAACTGGACTAGCCATATAAATAGTGTGGCCACATGAGCAGATCAGAGGCTAGGAATCCTGCAGTTAGTACTCACTTCCATTTTGTAAAAACCTGTCCATTGTCAACAAGGCACAAGTCAGAAGAACGGTGGAATACTCCCCACTTTGCCTGGGTAAGTGCAGTTCCAAAAAAAAGCTTGACACCTTCCAGGACAATGCAGCCTGTTTGATTGGCACCACATTCACACTCTCCATCACTGACGTACAGAAGCAACAGCATGTGCCATCTAGAAGATGCACTGTAGAAATTCACCAACGCTTCTTAGACAGCACCTTCTAAACACACAACCACTACCATCTAAAAGGACAAAGGCTGCAGATACATTGCAACAACACCAGATGCAAGTCCACTCACCATCCTAACGTGGAAATAAATTACCATTTCTTCACTGCTGCTGGGTCAAATCCTGGACCTCACTCCCCAGTAAGATTGTGGGCATGTGCACCTTTACCAAATGGACAGTAACAGTTCAAGAAAGTAACTCATCTCCACTTCTCAAGGAAAATGAATGATGTGCAGTAAATATTGGTCCAAATCACCTGAATAACTAAAAGACTACATTTTCTACCCTGTGGCAACTCACCAGAAATAATCAAAGCTTTGTCTCAAGAGAAAAATATAGAGAAAAAGTAAAAAATCAGTTTTGCAGCAATTTAGCCTGAAGTTCAAAGTAGCTGCTAAAGTCTGGTCATCCCTCTAATTTTGCACCCAGATGTGACTAAATACATATTTGATTACTGAAGAAAAATGAGTAATTGATAAAGTTACTGAGGACATGATGGTTAAGTACTTTCATCTTATTGTACAAATACAGGTAACTTTCTTTCTAAAATGAGTACATGCAGATTGAGCAATTCCTCTTGGATCATGCACTGGATGAAATCAGACTCAAATGTGACGTCAAATGGTCTGCACTAATAACATTTTCACACAGAGGGTAGTGAGTGTACAGATTGAGCTGCCAGAGGAAATGGTGTAGGCAGGGACATTTAAAAAGGTATCTGAATTGGTATATGAATAGGAAGGGTTTGGAGGGATATGGGCCAAATACTGGCAAATGGGGCTTAATTACTTTAGAATATCTGGTCGGTATGGACAAATTGGACCAAAGGGTCTGTTTCCATGCTGTACAGCTCTATGACTCTAATGCTACCTCACATTCAGACTGACTCCTTGGCTATGATATCAAATTGCTGATCAACACCCGAGCAGCATTTCCTTCAGAAGAGAAGGGGACAAAATTGGAAAGATGGTGGGCAAGAAAATGTAAAATTTCACATGAACCAGGAAATAACAAAATAAATGTGAATTCTGTGCCAAAGTTAATGACCACTTAGGATTATGAGAGCTTGAACTAAAGTTCACAAAGCTCAAAAAACCCCCAAGAATTGCAGATGCTGGAAATCAGAAATAAAAACAGAAATTGCTGGAAACACTCAGGTCTGGCAGTAACTGTGGAAGAAAGCAGAATTAATGTTCCTGTTCCAATGACTCTTCTTCAGACTCTGCTGAGTTTTTGTTTTTGCTTCTGCTTCACAAAACTCAATTTTGGTGAGCAAGATATTAAGTTCAAAACACAGAAATGCTCTTACCTGATTTATAGTAGGAAAGAAAAGCAAATATTTACACACTTTTACATCATATAAATACTACTGTGCCCAACATGAACAAAATTTAACATGTTATTTGGATATGCTTTTACATTCTATCTCCTTATCACTCCCTTCCATGCCACAAAAACCTGTAGAGCATCTGAGAGAGTCAAACCTGAGCCCATGCTCCTGTTAATGCTACTCTGTCAAGTACAAAGGAAAATAGACAATCACTATTTTCTAACAAATCTTTTCTCCTCCATTTTCCTACGTCTGGTCACTTGCTGACTCAGTCAACTCAGACTATAACCGCAGCAGAGATATGTAGTCTGTGATGTCTGCTCTGGTACCTTATTCGAAGATTAATTTATGCAAATACCTTTCATTCAGCCTGTTCTCTATCTAAATATTTGATAAAAGAAAAATGACTCAAAGCAAACAGGAACAGCAAAACCAACAATCTGTGTCTAACTTCGCAGGTTAATCGTAGGCATAAGGGAATAAAGTAGATCAACATGTGGGCATGCTTCCTTCACAGAAATGTGATTCAAGTCAATTTGGCTACATAATTTCACAGAGATGTTAAGAGGTGTCACAATTTTAAGATAAAAGCAATAATTTGCAAAAAAATGGTCCTCACAATGTAGTAGAATTTGTCACCTAATCACCCTCCAGGGCTGCATAGGCCTTCAAACTGCTAATGCTACTATGCAAACGTACTAAAATCAAAGCACTACTGACTGTTACTCCATTTATTATTTTATTTCAAAAAAGTTAAACCTGCACTAAAAACAAATGCAGAAGTATTTCATACAAAAACTTAAATATCTGTATACATATATTCCAGTATTTGTCAAACATCCAAATTAAAGCCAACAAACCCTAATATGGCCAGGGTGGGTGTGAAGATGACAAGAAAGGATAGGGTGCAGTGTTGGGACCCAGAGGTCCTGCTAAATTTAGATGGTAGCACACCAACATAATCATTCTGTTTTTTGACCAGGAGCCAGACAAACTGACAGACTGGCCAGCTAAGGTAACAGGGTGTAGAGCTGGATGAACACAGCAGTCCAAACAGCATCAGAGATGCAGGAAAGCTGACTTTTCGGGCCTAGACCCTTCTTCAGAAAAACTGGCCAGCTGTCAAGTTTCATCAGTAGTGAAGTCACTACTAGGAGCCCTTGGGTGTTCTCCAGCAACTGGGAGAATGCCTGCAATAGAGAGGCAATGAGGTAGTGGTGGTGAGATGCTGGTGCAGTGAAGATGTCATGGCCAAGGCTGAAGGAGTGCACTGTCATTCTTTGGGTCAAAATAAACTAAAAATACTGTTACCAGTTAGCAATATGACCAATTAAGCATCAGGTTTTAAACAACAAGATCAACCAGGTTTCTTAACAAACACACTAACTAGTTCATTATCAAAACTGAACTTATTCAATCAAGGTACAATGACTGGTTAATGCATCCATAATATAGAAGCATAAATGCTTATCCCGCTAAATATCGCCATTATGCACATACAAATACATATAATTTTCAGGGACAAAAGACAGGTTCCTATGCCGAGATTGGCTTTCTGGAAAAAAAACAATTTTGGCAAATGAGTTATCCTTGAGGCAAAGAAAAATAACGCTCTCCAATCACTTGCTCAGACGTTCTGGCTGATGTGGTCAAGTCATTGTCAGACATGGTTGTTTTTGAGTTGTTGCAGACATGACTTGCTTAGGAAATACAAGCTTGAGATATTTCCTCAATCACACTTTCAAAAGAATGTACAGATTTCACTCTGAACTCAAAAAGAGATTTTTCTTTACAGAAATAAGAGAGATCAGCTCGGCAGCTGATTTTTAGCAAGATTTTATCCAGCTCTACTTGTACTATGCCAGCTTTTCTCCAACTGAACCAAATAAAACTAGAACGTGTCCAAGCAGTTGCTGTTCAAAACAGCTCCAGCAGGGTCTGCAGTGATGCAAGAAGTCATCACCAGCTGTGTGATTTATACAAGACTTCTTAAAACAGAAGTCTTCAATAATGATAGTGAACTTTCAATGACTGCTTTTAAAGAAATCACTCCACGTACTTCTGCAAAACTTGAAATCAATTTCAGATGATCCTTCAAAATGTAGGTCCTTCAAGTGATATTAAATGCAAAATGTCTCCAAAACTCAGGTGAAAGAAAGAGTGCAGCTATTGAAGTTTGAAAGAGGAGCAGATCAGTCCATATAACAACATGGAGAGATTACAGAAATCTTCCCAAGCACCAATCTATATGAGAGAGACTGGAAGACTTCATTGAGGTGTTTGAAACAACAACTCCTACCACGCCCTTTAATGCCAGGTTTCGGAAAACCTATCAAGTCCGTACAATTAACAATTAAGTCTTGATCTTTAAAAGAGGCTTTAAGATTGCATATGACTTAAATATAAAGTGAGTTGAGCTAAGACAGATATACTTCAGCTAAAAACGATTAGAGATTATTCATTTATTGAAATGTTAATTGTACAGATGGAAAAAAAAATGCATTGTTGTACTCAAGTTAAACTAAATAAGAAATGCTTCAACACAGGAACATACTGAACATTTAGAATGTGTTTCTAAAAAATCTCATCTTCCTATAAAACCAAAACACAGAAGATGGTGATCTGCTGGGCTCCTCCCACACTTTGTTTTTATTTCTCCTCCTCTTCCCTCTACTTTCATAGGACTTCAACATGCACAGGAAAGAACTAAAAAACCTTGACATTTATCCAGCTATGTTAACATTTCGAATCCTCCAGCTATGTTCCTGATCTCTCGAAAGGAACAACATTCTTCCTCAATAGTTTATTGGGCAATTAGAATTGCCACATTTTGCAGGTCACACTCAAGCTTTAACATCTAACACCAGAACTCCAACAAGATACTCCTCCAAATAAAAACTCCCAAATAAAAAAGGGTCAATGGACTCAAAACAATAACTCTGTTTTCTCTCCACAGGTGCTGTCAAACCTGGTGAGTTTCTGCAGCAGCTTCTGTTTTTGTTTTAGATCTCCAGCATGCACAGTAATTTGTTTTAATGTTGGTATTTTATTCAGTGCCACATCTTTACCAGGTAGGCCCACCTTGAAGTAGCTCTGCTCCTCTCACCAACAGGACTTCTGTTTTAATCTTTCTCCTTGTTCACCAATGTTACTTTTATTTTCCCATCTTGACAAGGTATATGCCAAAACTTGCTGGTGTAACAAGGTCAGCCAGGTGGACGTCACAGAATATGAGTTCCCTGATTAGGGCTGTTAATCTGAACCAATCAGGGAGCCCTGGCTGACAGGTAAGGAGTGTCAGATATCATGTTCACTCAGAGCTGGTTCTCAGGAAACTGGACCAGTGTCAAGGACTCATCACATATAAATAAAGGGTGAAGTGGTGATGGAATATTGCCCTCTGTGCAGTTATTTGAGGTTCCACAACTGCAGCGCATACTCAGTGACTGACTCCAGCTCAGACATACCTTACATTGATTTTTTAAAAAAATTCACTTGTTGGACATAGGCATCACTGTCTGGCCAGCATTTATTGTTCGACTCTAGTTGCCCTTGAAAAAGGCAGTGGCCAGCTGCCTTCTTCTACCACTGCAGTCCATGTGCTGGAGGTAGACCCACAATTCCCTTAGGGAGGAAATTCTAGGATATTGACTCAGCGACAGTGAAGGAATGGCAATATAATTCAAATCAGAATGGTGAGTGTTTTGCAGTGGAACTTGCAGGTGGTGTTGTTCCCATTCATCTGCTGCCCTTGTCCTCTAGATGGTAGTAGTCATGGAGTTGTAAAGTTCTGTCAAGGATCTTTGGCAAATTTCTGCAGTGCATCTCGTAGATAGCACTCACTGTTCTACTAAGCGTCGGTGGTGGAGAGAGTGAATGCTTGTGGATTTGGCATTAATCATGCAGGTTGCTTTGTCCTAGATGATGTTTCTTGGGTGTTGTTGAAGTTGCACTCATCCAAGCAACTGGGGAGTATTCCATCATATGCCTGACTTGTGCCTTGCAGATGGTGTACAGCCCTTGGGGAGTCAGGAGGTGCATATGCAGTGTTTCTAGTCTCTGGCCTGCTCTCATAGCCACTCTGTTTACATAGTGAGTCCAGTTGTGTTTCAGGTCAATGGTAACCTCCAGGATATTGATGGTTGGGGATTCAGTGATGGTAATATGATCGAATGTCAAGGGGTGGTGGTTAGATTGTATCTTATCAAATGCCAGACAATGACCGAGTGGACCACAAATTTGAGGTCAATATGCAGCTTATTGCTAATTGATGACACCTTCCATCACTTTGTTGATGACCAAATGTGGACTGATGAGGTGGCAATTGGCTACATTGGATTTGTGAACAGGTCATACCTGGGCAATTTTACATATTATCAGGTGGATGCCAGTATTGTAATTGTACTGGAACAGTTTGGCTAGGGAGCAGCAAATTCTGGAGTACAGGTCTTCAATACTATTGCCAAAATGTTGTTAGGGCCCATAGCCTTTCCAGTATCTACTGCCTCCAAGCATTTCTTGTTATCATGTTGAATGAATCAAATTGGCTGAAGACTGGCATCTGTGATGATGGGGTCCACTGGAGGAGATAGAGATGTTTCATCCATTTGACACTTTTGACTGAAGACTACTGCAAGTATTTCAACCTTATCTTTTGCACTAATGTGCTGAGCTCTTCTAGCTTTGAGGTTGGGGATATTTCTCCTTCTCCTCCAGTGAGTTGTTCAAATGCCCACTACCATTCACAACTGGATATGGCAGGACTAGAGAGCTTAAATCTGATTTGTTGATTGTGGAATTGCTTAGTTCCTTTATTTTCTTTATTCATTCACAGGATGAGAGCATTGCTGGCCAGGCAGCATTTATTGCCCGAGGGCAGTTAAGAGTCAACCACATTGCTGTGGGTCTAGAGTCACATGTAGGCCAGACCAGGTACGGATGGCAGTTTCCTTCCTTAAAAGGACATTAGTGAATCAAATGGGTTTTTCCCAACAATTGATGATGGATTCATGGTCATCATTAGTTTCCTAACTCCAGATATTTAGTGAATTCAAATTCCACCAAATGCATGGCAGGCTTTGAACCTGGGTCCCCAGAACATAATCTGGGTCTCTGGATTAACAGTCCAGCAATAATACCACCAGGCCATTGTTTCCCCATTGCAAGCTTTATCACTTGCTGCTAATTCTGTTTGAAATTCAAGTAGTCCTGTTTGGTGGTTCACAAGATTGACACCTCATCTTCAGGAGGCTGCTCCTGGCACACCCTCTGCACTCTCCATTGAACCGGGGTTGATCCTCTGGCTTGATGCTAATTGTTGACTACGTCACCAGAAGGACAGTGCAGTGTTCATTTTTACCGATACTATTACGGATAAATGCATCTGCTGCTGGCAGATGGGTAAGGATGAGGTCATGTATGTCTTTCCACCTTACTCCTTCCTTCACCATCTGCCACAGACGCAGTTTAGCAGTTATGTCCTTTAGGATCGGACCAGCTCAATCAGTTGCCAAGCCATTCTTGATGGTGGACATGGAAATTCCCCACCCGGAGTACACTCTGCACCCTTGTCACCCTCAGTGCTTCCCCCAAGTGTTGTTCAACACTGAGGAGTACTGATTTATCAGCTGATGGTACAAAGTAATCACGAGGAGATTTCCTCGCCCATATTTAACCTGATGCTATTAGACTTCATGGAGGCCGAAGTCAATGTTGAGGATCCCAGGCAACTTCTTCCCAAATGTATACCACTGTGTCACTACCTCTGCTGGGTCTGTCTTGCAAATGGGACAGGATATATCCAGGGATGATGATGATGTTGGTGTCTGGGACATTGTCTCCAAGGTATGATTCTGTGAGCATGACGACATCAGGATGTTGGCTGACTAGTCTACCAGACAGCTCTCCCAGTTTTGACACTAGTCCCAGATGTTAGTAAGGAGAACTTTGCAGGGTCAACAGAGACGTTTCCACTATTGTCATTTCTGGCTCCCAGGTTGATGCCAGATGGTATGTCCAGTTTCATTTGTTTGCTGAGACTTTGTTGTGATTGTTACAACTGAGTTATTGCTGTGGATCTGGAGTTGCATCTAGGCCAAACCAGGTGTGGATGACAGACTTCCTTCCCTAAAGGACATTATTGAACCAGGTAAGTTTTTCAAACAAACAATCAATAAAGGTCTCAGTCGGTCAGTAGATTTTTCACTAGTAGATTCTTAATTCCAGAATTTTTAATTGAATTCAATTTCCACCATCTGACATAGTGGGATTCGAACCTGGGTCCCGAGAACATTAGCTGAGTTTCTGCATTAATAGTCAACAATTATACCACTTGGCCACTCCAAATGAAGTTTTATCCTTTGTATTTCAAATCCACCCGGTTCACTGGTGTCTTTGTGATGTACAACACCCCTCAGACAGCTGTTCTTCCCTCATACTGAGATTCACAATCCATGTCATGTGCCTCCCTCCCCATAAGCACCACCCCATACTATCTCAAAGCTGTCGTGCTCCAAGTTCCATTTTATTCTTGATTGATTTGAAATTTTAACAAGAATTTTTTTCTCTTTCTTTAAGAAAAAACTCCAACAATTAAGAAGTACCAATGCCCCTCTGGAATGTTCCTTCCACACCCCCTTCCCTCTGATTCCATCTCTTCTCCTAACCCTACCTACTGTCAGATATTTTCTATACCTTCTGCTCTCTGATGCGGAGCATACTGTATTCAGCAAAGGATTTAGTTTTATCCCTTTGCCACCCCTATCTCAATGAAGTGTGGGCACAACACAGCAATGAACTCTTCCTCTGCCTTCGCTTCTGTGCCCATTTCTTTGAGCAACAGTACATCACCCAACCAACAGACGCCTTCACCTGCGTCCAACACTCTCCGTCCATCTGGATCCCTCCTTCTGGCTTCATACCTGAACTCAAACTGTTCACTGAGAACTGTCAACGTGATATTGGTCATCTTATTTTCTCTGGTCCCCTCACCTATTCTAATCCAAACTCCCTCTGAACTGACTGCACTCTGTGCTCTCAGATCCAACCCTGAGTTTGTAATCAAACCTGCTGAGAAGGGTGGCGCTGCTGTTGTATGGCAGAGACTGAATGCCAGCTATCTGACATCTCCTTCTATCACCCCCTGCACCATGGCTCCACTATTAAACATCAAGCTATTGTGTCCATGATTGTCACCAACCTTATCTCATCTGGCAACCTCCACAGCCTCCAACTTGTAGACCCCAACCCCACCCTGTAAAACCCGCTTCTGCCTTCTTCCATTTCTGAAGAAGGGCACCGGACCTTAAATGTTGACCGTGTTCTCTGCGCAGATACTGTTAGACCTGGGTTTCTTTGTTTTTGTTTGTTTCAGATCTCAAGCGTCTGCAGTTCTTTGTTTTATTATCCCAAATAAATTGCAGAAACAACACTTATGCTATTTCTGCAGGAATTTCACTGAACTCCATTTGGGCAACCACCACTGAAATAGCAAGTACATAGTCTTCACAGTTCTCTATATCTACCAACTTCAACATTGTTTCCAGTTGATAGAAAATATTTTTGAAACATACAACTGTCATGTAATTGCATTAAAATATCTATTCAAGAGATTTTCCAATTGAAGGCATGTTGGAATTTATCTTTTTATTTTCATTAGTTTTGGTTGAAAATTAATAGAATTCAAAGTTCAGACCTCTGGTAAGTAAATATGTACTCATTCATGTATTAGTAAGTGATTGTATTTCAGTACAAAACAAGCAAATTCAAAGTAAAATTACACTTTATGGTACTAAAAATAAGCAGAGAATTTCTTTCATAAGCAACAACCTATTTTTTGAAGCAACTTTTGCAAACTAAAGGGATGTGCATTTCAATTGCCATAACATTCAAGGCTAAGGGTCTCATACAGAAAAGTGGGACGAGTGTAATTGGTGGTGAATTTTTTTGCCATATACACTTAATGGGCTGAAGGGCCTCTAAGGCTTTGGAGTACATTTGTAGCTCGGGTTGTGGGTGTTGAGGTGGGTTGGCTCACCGAGCTGGTTTCTTGTTTCGCAGACGTTTCATTACCATGCTGGGTAACATTCTCAGTGCAGCCTCCAATGAAGTGTCGGTGTGTTCTCCCGCCTGGTTTTTAAACTCTGGGGTCCGTTCAGACGGATTGCCTCACTTCTAGTTTTCCTTCGTAGTGGAATGTATATGGGGTCGAGCTCAATATGTTTATTAATAGCATGCTTCGTGGACTGCCAGACTTCTAGGAATTCTCGTAGGAAGACTCCTATGACCGCTGGGCATCAGACTGGCACACAAGCTCACATCAACCCTACGACAAGTGCTCATCTGAACTAAAGACCCACTACCCGCCATGGACAGGACCAATGTCATCTACAAGATCCCCTGCAGTGACTGCGAGAAACACTACATCGGACAAACAGGAAGGAAACTAACAACAAGGGTACATGAACACCAACTGGCTACAAAAAGACACGACCAGTACTCACTCATCTCAATCCACATGGACAAGGAGAACCACCATTTTAACTGGGGCAACACCAAAATCCTGGGACAAACTAGGCAGAGACAGGCACGAGAATTCCTAGAAGCCTGGCACTCCATGAAGCATGCTATTAATAAACATATTGAACTCGACCCCATATACATTCCACTACGAAGTTTAAAAACCAGGCGGGAGAACACACTGACACTTCATCGGAGGCTGCACTGTAGGGCCTCTTTTGTACTGTATGACCCTATGATTGTGAAACAAAGCATGACAACAAGTCACATAAGGAAATATTAGGTTGAATTGACAAAAGCATGATCGAAGAAGTAGGTTTTGAGGAGTATGTGAGTAAGAAAGAAAGTGAGGTGGAGAGGCTGAGAGATGCAGTGAGTGTATTCCAGAACATGAGGATCTAAGCAAATGAAGTCAAAATTGAAGACACACAAGAGGTCAGAATTCTTAGAAAAGCATACATTTCTCTTGGAATTGTGGAGTTGGAGGAAATTACAAAGATAGAGAAACATGTTTGAGAATCTTGGACCTGGAATCAATGTAGAGTTGAATTTGGATAACTGATGAAGAAAACAGATCTAGTGAAATGAGGTTCTGGTCAAATTCCAGTCATAATACAGATCTTTATTCAGTGAATATATAGACAAGTTCAGACTTTTAAAAATATTTATTGTGAAGAACTGGAAGATCTATCCAAGATTGGGTTTTCTGCCAGTCTGCTTTAGATTGCGTAAAATATATTTGTATATACCAAATTAAAGCTTTGTTCATGCACAGATTTATCTCAGGTCATTTCATTGAGAGCCCACAACTTGTTTAGCAATTTCTAATTTTATAGAGTCGTTGATCTTTTAAGCTGCCACACGAATCATAACATTGTGAACTGATTAATAATTCTTCTGATTACATAAATGGATTATTGAATCTTGTTTATCAAAGTAGACAATCTGAATTCAGCCAATATTTTGATTTCCACTGCATCTGCACTTCTGAGCTGCTGCAACCATTAAAATAACACTGAGGTTTGGATTCCATTTGGATTCACGCCATCCAAATATGGCAACTAAATATTATGCTTCAGTCCATCAAGAATGAAAACACTGATCTCACAATTACTTTGGTTTCCTAAAGAATGCTTTGTGGTTTGCAAATATACGTTACAAAATTTACCAAAATTTTTAGTGATATGAAATGGAGAAACATTAATAGTGCAGCAACTCTTATGGAATATGCTGTAAATATGTCCAGCATGGGTACATCTTTATCACAAAGCCAAAAATCTGGCAAAGTGGGTCACCTGTCCAACTTTAAATAAAATGAATGAAATTTTACTGTATTAAATCCAGCTGTTAACAAGACCTTAAAATAAATTGGCTCTTATCCGTTTAGCACCATCACCTCTTAAACCTCTCAATTTTAGTCAAACAGTTTTTTTGTATTAGTTTATGGTTCCTAGCACTTAGTTGGAGGCAATAAATCTTAGGCAGCATCATTCCTTTTTTGCACTTCCCTCTACTTTTACAAGTAATTGGTTTACTAGAAAGTATTTCTGTAGCTATTTAAAAATCTGTGAAACCAATTTGGATTAAAACAAAATTGTTTACTTATACTCTATTTAAACAATTTATCACAGAAGCAGTCAACAGATCCTAAATGAATGTTTGTTGCTATGTACGTTTCCATTGAGGTCATTTTTAAAATGATTTGAAAAATTAAATATCTATTCTATCTTGCCTAAATATACAAATTTCAAGTTGCAGACACATATTTCAGAGTCTTCCATTAAGTCTGACGTGACTTTTGCTCTTAACTGGTCATGATTAGAGACTTCTGTGAAATAAATGGAATGGTAACCTCGGGTAGTTTCTATAATAGGCCATCAAACTATTCTGCCAGATGCAACGACAAAAAAATTATCCCTAAACATTACAACTGTGGAAATGTGACTTCTGTAAATCTACCGAAGGACTCAAAATCAAGTACAAGGAACAAATATCCTGATGGCTCAGAAAATGTATCCTCAAAGGAAATCAGTACAACTCCGAGGCTAGACTTAAGATCACCAAATGTTTTCAAATGGAGTAGTGGTAGAGGTGATGGAATTGATGTCAGCAACATTGTCAAAGGCCTTACTCAAGGTCCTGCACGGCAGGCTAGTCATGAAGGTTAGCTCACGTGGGAACCAGGGAGAGCTAGCTAATCGGATTCAAAATTGGCTCGATGGTAGGAAGCAGAGGGTGATGGTTGAAAGTTGCTTCTCAGACTAGAACGTCTCTAACTAGTGGTGTGCCACAGAGGTCAGTGCTGGGACCTTTGTTATTTGTTATTTACATAAATGATCTGAATGTGAATGTACAAGGCATGATTAGTAAGTTTGCAGATGATACAAAATTAGGAGGTATCATTGATAGCAAGGAAGGTTATCAAAAATTACAGAGGGATCTTGATCAGATGAGGAAGTGGGCTGAGGACTGGCAAATGCAATTCAATACAGGTAAGTGTGAGGTGTTGTATTTTGGAAAGTCACACCAAAATAGGACTTATACAGTAAATGGTAAGGTCCTGAGTGTTGTGGAACAGAAGGACCTAGCAGTACAAGTACATAGTTCATTGAAAGCAGTGTCACAGGTAGATAGGGTGGTGAAGAAGGTATTTAGCATGCTGGCCTTTATTGGTCGAAGCACTGAGTATTGCAGTTGGGATGTAATGTTACAGCTGTATAAGTCGTTGGTGAGGCTGCACTTGGAGTACTGTGTATAGTTTTGGTCACCCTGTGGAAATGCATAGTTAAATTGGTCAGTGTGCAAAGAAGGTTTATGAGGATGTTGCCAGGATTAGTAGGCCTGAGTTATAGGGAGAGGTTGGCCAGGATAGGACTTTATACCTTGGAACCTAAGAGAATGAGGGGTGACCTTATTGAGGTGTATAAAATCATGAGGGGCATAGATAGGATGAATGCGTACAGTTTTTTTCCCAGGGATGGGGAATTGAAAATTATAGGGCAAAGGTTTAAGGTGAGAGGGTAAAGATTTAAGAAGGACCTGAGGGGCAACTTCTTCACTCAGAGAGTGGTGTGTACATGGAACAGGCTGCCAGAGAAAGTGATTGAGGCAGGTACAATAGCAACATTTAAAAAATGTTTCGGTAGATGCATGGATGGGAAAGATTTAGAGGGATATGGACCAAATGTGGGCAATTAGAACTAGCTGAGTGGGCACCATGGTCAGCATGCACCAGTTTGGGCCAAAGCACCTGTTTCCATGCTGTATTACTCTGACTCTATTCAGTTACGAAATTGTAGTGATTGGAACCAGCTGGATCTTGATGACTACAAGATCCTTGATTAGGGCTGTTAATCTGGGCCAATATAACCAGGAGGTCCCCCTCCAATCCTATTTTAATTTGATCCCTACCCTCCCCTTCACCTTTTCGTTCACATAGGCATTGCTCCAGGTGGCTCTGCTTGCTAATGGTTCTTTTGGTGAGATTGGGTGTTTTTCTTGGTGGTGGACTATCAATAAAGTTATTTACACATCTGCTGTTTTCACTGTGTCTCGCACCTACACACACACACACGGGTGCTGGGGAAAAAGAAGTTTTAAAAAAAACCAAATATAACCAAATGAGAATCTCCTCAGTTCAGGTGGCTGACTCTGAGCTGGCTGGCCACAGCTTGTGTCTCATGCACAAGTAAATAAAGGGTGACTTGGTGATAGGATACCAGCCTTTGTGCAGTTATTTCGGTGGCATCTGGAGAAAACAGTATATACCTGAAGAACATTCGCTTGCAACAGTTATCTTAGAGTTGGGGTAAGCATTTCTGGCATCATGCTTTTATTTGGGAAACTTGACTTGTTCAATCCTGCTGTTGAAGACTGGGCCTAGAATGTGGAAAGAATATGATTTTTTTTTCTGGGCAAGTGACATTCAGGCAGATGAAAAGCAATGAGTAATCTTTCTGACTGCTTGTGGACCTGTAGAATTTTGGTCATAAAGGGCTTAATTTTCCCAGAGGCACCAGACACTAAAACCTTCTAGAGTTGAGGGAGTTGGTTAATGAGTATTATGATCCCAAACCTCTAATTTTGAGATGCTATCAGTTTTATTTGGCTGTTAGAGAACCAGGGGAATTCATATTGAGATTTTTGACAAGGTTGAGATGACTGGCAGAGGCATGTGATTTTGGCTTAACCCTGAATGAGATGCTGAGAGACTGTTTGGTGTGTGGTATTAATGATATAACCATGCCTAAGCACCTACTAGCTGAAGCCCAAGTGGACTTCAAACAGGCATTACAACTGGTGTTGTCATTCGAAAACGTGGCAAGTGGAGCATGGGAGCTACACGGCATCCCAATGGAAGCGGACTCCCTCACCTGTCCAACTGAGCTTTTAGAACACCACTTGAGTATAGGCAATCGCCGAGCCTCACGCAGGGCATAGCCTGAGCAGTGGGATCCTAGGTCAGCCTATAACAGAACCCCACAACAAAGCCAAGGCTCAGCCGAGTGGCAAAGAAGTTTTTCAGGATCAAGGCCAGCAAGCCATTACAGGCCTGAGTGAGAAAACACGTAAGCCATTCCCTGGGAGAGTGTACACCCTGAAAAGTCCCCTTATATGTGGGTAGGAACAATTGAATTGCTTCGCAACATCCGAACCAGAACCAATGAAAATTAATCTTTGGTTAATTAGTCATCCAGTTCCCACGGAAGTCAATACTGGTGCAACTGTTTCTATAGTCTTTAACAAGATTTATTCAGGACTCCAACCCTTAAGTTTGCGCAAGGCATCAGCAGACTGAGAACATACACTGGGGAACCATTGCAGATTAAGGGTACGACTTTGGTTTCGGCCTCCGATGAGAAGCTGTTGGTGCAGTTACCACTGATAGTAGTGAAAGGCTTGGGCCCAAACCTAATGGGGTGGAATTGGTTGGGAAAGATTCATCCAGATTGGCACAACATTGTTCGATTAGAAAATGGCTGCCTCAGTGAAGTCCTAGTGAAATACCCACAAGTATTTCAGGAGGGGTTTGGGACCATCAAAGGGGCCAAAGCCACTTCACGTGGTGACCAGGAAGTAATTCCGAGATTTTGCAAGGCCCGCGCAGTGCTATTTGCTTTGCGGGCAAAAGTAGAGGTGGAAATCAGGAGGCTGGAAAGCGAAGGAATCATCAAACCAGTGCAGTTTGGAGAATGGGCAGCACTGGTCATACTGATTGTGAAGCCTGATGGCTCAGTTTGCCTTTGTGGGGATTTTAAGCAAACACTAAACTGCTTCTCACACTGGGTAAATATCCGATCCCTCATATACAGGACTTGTGTGCAACGTTGGCCCGTGGGTTGTGCTGCTGTCCTTTACAAGTTGGACGTGAGCCACGCCTACCCGGAATTGCAACTGCAACTGGATGTGGAGAGCCAGAAGTTTGTGACAATTAATACCCATAAGGGTTTATACCAATATACAAGACAGCCATTTGGGGTATCATCAGTCTGTGCCCTTTTCCAGAAGACCAGGGAGAACATTTTACAAGGGCTACCCCAGGTTGCCATTTATCTGGATGACGTACTAATAATAGGGAAGATCAATAAAGAGCACTTGGAGAACTTGGACATAGAGCTTAAATGTTTCTCCCAGGCATGCATACGCCTTAGTATGTAAAAATGTGTGTTCCAGGCACCCCAAGTGACCTACTTGGGTCACAGAGTCGATCACCCAGGGCGATCAAAGGAGCCTTGGCTCCCACATCTGTAACAGAGCTTAGGTCTTTCCTTGGGTTAGTGAATTATTATAGAAAAGTCATTTGTAACCTGGCCTCTACCTTAGCACCCTTACACCTGCTACTGAAAAAGGGTCAGCCTTGGAAATGATCATGTAGCCAAGAAGTAGCTTTTAGGGAAGGGTCTCAACCCAAAATGTCAGCTTTCCTGCTCCTCTGATGCTGCTTGGCCTGCTGTGTTCATCCAGCTCTACACCTTATCATCTAATGTGTTGGCCCACTATGATCTGAAGCAAGAGGTAGTGCTGACATGCAATGCCTCCCCGTATGGTGTCAGGGTACTGAAGGAAGATAAGGCAGTGGCGCCCATAGCTTCCAGCAGAATCCAGCATTGTGCCCTTATTCTCAGCGCGTACAAGTCAGAATGTCATCCGGGAAGCCAAGTGACTAATGCAGATCCCTTGAGCTGCCTCCCTCTGGCAGATGCAGTACAATGGTGCCTACCCTGGTAGAGTCCGTTTTGGTTTTGAACTTCCTGGACACCCTTCCAGTCACCGCTGACATCCGACTGTGGACACATGATCCTGCCCTAGTGAAACTAAAACAGATGGTGGTAATGGGGGAAACAGAAGGGTGATTGCAACCAGAACTGAAATCATTCTGGACCTGACGAGACCAGATCACCGTAGAGGATGGCATATTACTATGGGGAGCAAGGGTGATTCTCCCAAGTAAAGATCGCTGCCAGATACTGGCTGAACTCCACCAGGGTCATCCTGGGGTTTCTAAGATGACAATGCTAGCAAGAGGCTATGTCTTGTGGCCAGGGTTGGATGCCGACATAGCTGCACTGGTGGGGCAGTACCCAGAGTGCCAACAAGGACAAAAATTGCCACCAGCAGCGCTGCCGCAATCGTGGGAAGACCAGTAAACCCTCATCTCGATTGCATGTCGACTATGCCAGTCCTTTCATGGGCTCAATGTTCCTGGTCATTGTGGATGCCCATTCAAAGTGGTTGGAAGTGCATAAATTTTGTTTGGCAAACTCAGGGATGATTGAAAAGTTGCTAGCATCGTAAGCCATACAGTCTCACGAAAGTATTGATCACGGACAATGGGACATCATTTACCAGCAAGGAATTTGAATATCTCCTACAGTTAAATGGCATTCGGCACATAATGATAGCTCCATACCATCCATCATCCAATGGTCACTGAGAAGGGTGGTCTAAAAGCCGAAGGCACCCATAATTTGGAGAGGGAGATGTTTGGATTTCAGTTCTTACTTTGAATGCAACTGTCTTGTGAATTCCTTGGAAAATGATGACTACAAGATCCTTGATTCGGGATGTTAACCTGGGCCAATCAGGAATGTCCTGGCTGACCAATATACATAACCAGGAAGTTTAGAATGTCCTCAGTTCGGGGGACTGACTCCGAGCTGGCTGGCCACAGCCAGCGAACTGTGCACAAGTAAATAAAGGGTGACTTGGTGAAAAAAAAAAGAAATATATATAACCAGGAGATTTAGAATCTCCTTGGTTCAGCGGACTGACTCTGAAATGGCTGGCCACAGCCATTGAACTGTGCACAAGTAAATAAAGGGTGACTGGGTGACAGTATACCAGCCTCTATGCTGTTACTTCAGACATCATCTTGGATACCTACTGATGATGTCATCCTTTACCGAAAGTGCACAGATGAGCAGACAATACGATTAAGGCTTTGGTGCCATCAAACTGCTATCATTCACTAACAATTCGTACATATTCCAAAATTTTGTATCATTACAAATATCTTATCATAAAAAATTGAGTTTTACTATGTATGTTAGTCAAACTGAGTATAGCAATTGTTATCATTCCAGTGATTATTCTTACTGGACAGGAATGTAGCTTGATTGACAATACTTTTATTAGATTTTAACAGAAGTTTATTCACAAATGAAGCACAGATAAAATAAACCAAACCATCCACTTTATATTAAAATTCAAAGATTTTTAAAAGCACAGTAAAGATACAATCTCATTAATTCCAAAATACTCATTCATAAATTGAAAGAAAAATAACAGCTTTTATATACTGCCCAAAATACACACCAGCTAAAGGACCCAAAACACCTCTCATACAATACTCACCCAGAATTCCTGTATCTAACACCTCAGTGTTGAAGTCACAACTGACTGGGAGTGCAAATAGCTTCTTCCTGGAGCTATTGTATACTTGAGTTTCAAGGCATCAGCTTCAAGTAATCTCAAGGTTTTATCCCAACACTTCTGGTCTGGGACTAGCACTAACACTTCACACTTAAAGAAATCAGTTTACAGTTTGCTCTATATTCTTTCCTTCTCAAGAGCACAGGAATATATGCCATCATATTCCAAGGAATTCACAAGACAGCTGCATTCCAAGTATAAACTGAAATCTCCAGACTATGGGTATTCCATTTAACCTTAAAAGTTCCAGAAATCTCTAAGACCTTGTAGCCTTGCTGTTTGCAAAACAAACACAAGTCCATTAGTGGTGCACAAAACTCATTCACTGTAACGCCAGGCCTCAAATGTGGTTTTAAAATAAATCACCACAGGTACAGAAATACTTACAAGTTAATTATTGACTTCAGACACAGAAAATCCATTGGTTGCTAACTCAAACATATAATGGATAATTTCAAAACTAGGTCAGAATTTTCTAATTCCCTTCCAAATAATGGGTCTACAGCACGTGTACTGCAGTGGTTCAAGAAGGCAGCTCACCACCATCTTCTTGACGGCAAACTAAGAACAGGCAATAAATGCTGGCTCAGCCAGTGACACCCACATCCCATAAGAGAATTAGAAATATACATAAAAATCCCACAGTTTAATCACACAACATATTTATTATATTGTAGCAATCTTTATATCATTAGACCTATACCACTGTAACTGACATTACAACTACGCCTTCCCAATAGCTGGCACAGAAATCACTGAGGAAATAGAAAAGTCTTATAATGGCTTGACAAGATGGAGCTCACCTAAACTCTCCTTGCCAAAGCTTTACACTCAAGCACTTATCTGCCCTCTCCTGCAAGCTACAGTATTGATATTGCTATTATGTACATTGTTTTTGGCTTTATACAGTACATTAATGTGTATTCCATTTCCCAGGGGTTACAATTTCCCAGGATCAGAGAGAAGTAGCTTCATCACATGCACACTACAAGTACCAGAAGGAAGACCCTGTTGAACAAACAATAACCAATGAAGTGAAAACAAGTGAAGGTGGTAACTGACAAGTATCAACAGTAAGCAGGGATGTTTAAGGCCAGACAAGTAGGTATGATGAGACCCTTGGATGTTTAATTAACTGGGTTTGCACATAAGGTTGTACTGATTATCATGTAGGCTTTTAGAATCTTCAGATTCCTTGCATGGAATGGTAAAGAACATTTAGTACACCAGCATGTGTATGTCCACAAAAGCTTTAGAGAACCTGTAGGGGAGCATGGAGGAAGTGATAAACTCCAAATTAACCAGAAGTCAAAACCACTAGGACTGTAACTAAATGCTGTTGTAGTATTATTTGCCACGTACTAATTAGATCCTTCAATTTGCAGGGCACTAGTACGTGGTAAATAATCCACCAAATTATCTTCATACATAAACAAAAACAGAAGTTGATGGAAAAGTTGAGCAGGTTTGGCAGCATCTGTGAAGAAAAAAAATCAGAGTTAATGTTTCAGGTCCGGTGACCCTTTCTCAGAACTTTTGTTCCTCATTTACAGCATCCGCAGTCCTTTCGGTTTTTATCTTCATACATATCTTTGGTCATCTACAAGAGATAGCCAGCACGTGTAGAAAAACAGAAGAAAGAACAAACGCTAACATAAACGTCAAAGATCTGGCAGCAGTGTCTGTCATCTCTTTACTAGAAGAAATATCTGTACTTATGTAGTGCCTTTAACTGTCCCAAAACGTTTTACAGGAGAATTATGAAACAAGATCTGACCCAGAATGACACAGATAGGCAGAGATTCAAAAACTTGGCCAAAGAGAGAGGTTTTAAGGAGTGCCTTAAAGGAGGAAAGAGTGGGGAGACAGACAAAGATATTTAAGGAAAAAGAGTTTCCGAGTTTGGGGCCTAGGCAGCAGAAGGCACAGGCACCTTGGGTGAAGCTATTAAAGTCGGGAATGTGCAAGAAGCCAAATGGAGGAGCACAGGGATCCAAGGATTACAGGCCAAAGAGATGTCAACTGGAAAGATAGAGAAGGGTGACACCATGGAGAGACTTCAACGCAATGATTAGAACTTTAAAACAGTGCCACTGTCACACTGGAAGTCAGCAAGCATAAGAATGAACAGAACTTATGTAAGATAGAATACATGTAATACAGTTTTTGGATAAGCTGAAGTGTAAATTGGGTGACAGGTGGGAGGTTGGACAGAAAAACTTTGGAACAGTCAAGTCTAGAAAGTAATAGGATGGTTGAGACTTTCAGCCTTAGACAAGGTTATGTATTTGCCACAGGTCACTAAAGAGCTCTTCCCACTGCAATATCACATTAAATAAGCAGAAAGTTAATAAATAGAAAACGAACACCTCACACTTTCACCAACAGTTGGTACTTGGAAGTCAAACAGCTATAAAAGGACACACATAATATGGAAATTAGCTGGTTTCAGTTTTAATCGTTTTTGGACTGAAGACACAGGATGGTGCTGGCAGCTAATATACTGGTTTGTTGTGCAAGACAAATGGGATTCACGAGATCATGGTAGTAAAGTATCAGTTTGTTGCAGAGTGTACTATACATTGGTGATTGAGGAATAAAAGCACTATTTTTAACAAAGATCTGTCAATCATTCCTTCCCATAAGTAAAGCCTTGCAGTCAAGTGCAGTCAGTTATCCCTCTTTCTCCTCTATTCCAATCAAAGTGGAGGCTATTTCTCTAGTCTTTCTTGCTGCACAGGTTCCCCTTTGTAAATGGGGACTTTTTGCAATACACCGTAGCTTGCATTCATATTGAGTCTTCAATTTATTAAAACAAAATTTGACAGAGTCACACATGCAAATCCTTGGTCAGAATGGTAGATTTTAAAAATCATCTCAAGAGGAATGCAACACAAAGGTCAGGGCTTAGATAGCTGAAACCACAATTGAAACTGGGGTTGTTCAAGTCAGGATTAGAAAAGTCCAGAGAAATTACAGCATTGTCAAGCTGGAGGATGTCAGTGAGCTACAGAAAAGCAAGGTTTGGGGTGTTAAAAACAAGAATGAAATTTTTAAAAAATTTAACTGCTGTCAGACCACAAGTCCAAATAAGTTAGTAGACAAAAAAGTGATAGGTGAACAAAATATTGTGCATGTGGTTGTGATATGGACGTAGTTTTTGATGACTTTATGTTTGACGAAAATGCAAAATAGAAGTCTGGCCAGGATAATATTGAAACCATCAAGGAGTGGTCTTGCGGTACTCCAGTCATCAAACAAAATCTTTTGCAATTCATATATGTTCCACATTATTATACTGAGGCACTCTTGACTGCTAATGAAACTCTGCACTTTTAGAAACCTAGACACCTGGGAGAACTGTTGCGTCCTCTGAATTGATGCTTTTGTTCTAGGGGGAATGTGATGCGGGGGAATGTGATGCAGACATTGCACTAGCAAACAAGGTTCAGTCACTTTTCTCACGGACAGTCCAAGTGATGATGCAACTAAGTGTTTAGAAGCTCAGGGTCAAATGTGATACTAAGGCTGCAAGTCTCATTCGGACTCAGATGGTTGCAAGGAAGAGAGATGAAGATTTTGGTCAGCAGTGAAGCCAATCTGATCAGTATTTCATCGTAGGTAATACTGTTCACTCAGGACTGAAAGGTAAACAAGTTATGTGACAACTTCAAGGCAGTGGAGAGATTGGACAAAGGTAGTGGTAAATTTATGGTCAATACTTTGCTGTGGCTTTTCAGTTGGAACGCATTTGATCTAGCCAGACACCAGCAGCATTCATTTCAATTTTTGGTGCAGTTATTTGTTCTACAGGAACTTCAATGACAATAAACGCTTAATTGTAATTTCAATACAACTTCTATTGGGAGCACCTGGATGATTTTAAATAGTTACACAGCAAGGAGTACCCATCTTCCAGAGACAACTTATTCAAGTTTATTGTGGAGGCACAGAGGACTATCAAAAGATGGAAACAGTGAGACTTCTGTTAAAATGTCTTAAGTCACTTGTATTATTTTGTTGTGGTGCTCCAGTAATCAAACAAAATCTTTTGCAATTCATATATGTTCCACATTATTATACTGAGGCACTCTTGACTGCTGTATGGGTGCTAATGAAACTCTGCACTTTTAGAAACCTAGACACCTGGGAGAACTGTTGCGTCCTCTGAACTGATGCTTTTGTTCTAGGGGAAACGTGACACATATATTGCTCTGGCAAACAAGGTTCAGTCACTTTTCTCACGGACAGCTATATAAAGTTCAGACTGACTTGGTAAATGTTCCGTGTGCTCGCTTCAAATAAGCATCCAGTATAAAAGTTCAGTGTGGTGCTTGGACTGCAGACAAGCAAGATGCTATCTATAGCTCAGGTTTCAGTAGAGAATATAACTCAGTGACAGCTTCCCTGCTGAAACCAAAATTGAAAATAGGTCTTGGAATACACCAATGTTGTTGTGCCTGGATCAGTATACATAATCTCTGGTTACCTAAGGATGGCCACCAGAAACCCAAGATGAAGGCAAAGCAGTCTTTCTTCCCTCTGCAAACATTTCTTTTCTCCTTTTAAATCCAGAATAGCTACTGGATAGCCTAATGGAATATCTATTACAAGCACTGGACTTACAGCCATAGGAGGAAATGATTGCAGCAGAATGCTGCTGTAGAAATGCATATACATATTGAATTGCAGAACAGTACGATTAGGTAATGGAAAAATTATAAGCACCAACTGAAATGACAAAGTCAGTTCTACAAATCACATGTCAAAACAACATAGCAATCTAGCCTTGTGTGACTGTGCGCTGAATCAAACAACCTGAAGCTCCCGGTGCTCATTACATGTAGGTACTTAGTAAATTAGGGCCTGCTTTATAGAGGACTTTGCCAAATTTTACCATGGGACCAGTTTAAGTAATGCTGGACAATTAAATAATCTTTTTGCAAAAGGATAGCATGTATAATACTGCCAGCATAATTGTATACCCTCTTCTCCATCAGAAATTGGAATTCAGCATGTGCGCATACTAAGGCCCTTCAACCTCCTATACCATTTACACACTACCAGCAAAGGGTTTCTCCTAAGCAGAACTTTGGGAGACATTGTATATTTCTGTGCACAATTAAGTAATGAACACAATGACACTGATGGACTGACGTGTGTTTATTTCAATGCAAGGAGTATTATGGTTAAGGCAGATGAGCTTAGAGCCTGGATCAGTACATGAGACTATGATTTTGTGGCCATTGACACCTGATTGAGGGGTGTTGGGACTGACTGCTCAATGTTCCAGGGTTTCAATGTTTTAGACAAGATAGACAAAGAAGTAAAAGAGAGGTGGAGGAGTTGCATTACTAATTAGGGAGAATATCATAGCTGCACTCAAAAGGACATACTGGAAGGCTCATCCACTGAGGCAATATGGGTACAGGACATAATTAAGAAAGGTGTAATCACTCTGATGGGATTATACAATAGGCCCCCCCCAACAACCATCGAGACATTGAGGAACAGATATATAGGCAGATTATGGAAAGATGCAAAAATAACAGGGTTGTCATCGTGGGTGACTTTAATTTCCCCAATACTGACTGGGATTTCCTTAGAACAAGAAGCTTAGAAAGGTAGAATTTGTTTGGCACATTCAAAAGGGTTTGCTGAAACAGCACGTGGATTGTCCAACTAGAGGAGGGGCCATACTGGACCTTGTATTGGCCAATGAGCCTGGCCAGGTGACTGACCTTTCAGTGGGTGAGCATTTTGTTAACAGTGATCACATCTCCTTAAGTTTTAAGATAGCTATGAATAAGGATAAGTCCTTATTGGAACATACTGAAATAAGAAGAAAGGATAAGGATGGCAAAGTATGGGACCCTTGGATGATGAGGGTGATTGTAAACTTAATCAAAAAGAAAAAGGAAGCAAAATGTAGGGTTTAGAAAGCTAAAATTGGACAGGGCCCATGAGGAATATAAAGAAAGTAGGAAAGAACTGAAGCAGGAAATTAGCAGAGCAAGGAGGGGCCATGAAAGGTCCTCGGTGAGTAAGATTAAAGCAAATCCCAAGGCATTTTATACATATATCCAAAGCAAGAGGATAACTGGGGAGAGGGTAGGACCACTCAAGGATAAAGGAAGGAAACCGTGGTTAAAGGCAAAGGATATGGACAAGATTCTAAATGAGTACTTTGCATCAGTATTCACCATGGAGAAGGACATGGAGGATAGTGAGATTAGTGTAGGGCAGGCTAATATGCTAGGGCATTTTGAGGTCACGAAAGAAGTGATTTTAGGTCTCTCAAAGAGCATTAAGTTGGATAAGTCCCCAGGGCTTGAAGGACCTATCCCAGGTTATTGAGAGTGGCAAGAGAGGAGATTGCTGGGGCCTTGACTGAGATCTTTGCATCCTTACTTGCCACTGTAAGTAAGTCGAGGACTGGCAAGTAGCTAATATTGTTCCTCTGTTCAAAAAGGGAAATAGAGATAATCCAGGAAATTATAGACCAGCAAGTATGGTTGGGAACCAACATAGCTGGTTGGGAAGCTATTGGAGAAGAATCTTAGGGATATCATTTGTGCGCATTTGGAAAAGCATGGCCTAATTAGGGACAGTCAACACAACTTTGTGTAGGGAATCAGAGATAGTAGGAACTGCAGATGCTGGAGAATCCGAGACAACAAGGTGCAGGGCTGGATGAACACAGCAGGCCAAGCAGCATCATAGGAGCAGAGAGGCTGACGTTTCGGGCCTAGACCCTTCATCAGAAAAGGGGGAGGGGAAGGGGGTTTTGAAATAAATAGGGAGAGAGTGGGAGGCGGATAGAAGAGGGATAGAGGAGAGGATAGGTGGAGAGGAAACAAACAGGTCGAAGAGGCGGGGATGGAGCCAGTAAAGGTGAGTGTAGGTAGGGAGTTAGGAAGGGGATAGGTCAGTCCAGGGAGGACGGACAGGTCAAGGGGGCGGGATGAGGTTGGTCGGTAGGAGATGGAGGTGCGGCTTGAGGTGGGAGGAGGGGATAGGTGGGAGGAAGAACAGGTTAGGGAGGCAGGGACGAGCTGGACTGGTTTTGGGATGCGGTAGGGGGAGGGGAGATTTTGAAACTTGTGAAATCCACATTGATACCATTGGGCTGCAGGGTTCCCAAGCGGAATATGAGGTGCTGTTCCTGCAACCTTCGGGTGGCATCGTTGTGGCACTGCAGGAGGCCCAGGATGGACATGTCGTCTGAGGAATGGGAGGGGGAGTTGAAATGGTTCGCGACTGGGAGGTGCAGTTGTTTGTTGCGAACCGAGCGTAGGTGTTCTGCAAAGCGGTCCCCGAGTCTCCGCTTGGTTTCCCCGATGTAGAGGAAGCCACACCGGGTACAGCGGATGCAGTATACCACATTGGCAGATGTGCAGGTGAACATCTGCTTGATGTGGAAAGTCTTCTTGGGGCCTGGGATGGGGGTGAGGGAGGAGGTATGGGGGCAGGTGTAGCACTTCCTGCGGTTGCAGGGAAAAGTGCCGGGTGTGGTGGAGCTGGAGGGGAGTGTGGAGCGGACAAGGGAGTCACGGAGAGAGTTGTCCCTCCGGAAAGCAGATAAGGGTGGGGAGGGAAAGATGTCTTTGGTGGTGGGGTCGGATTGCAGATGGCGGAAGTGTCGGAGGATGATGCGTTGGATCCGGAGGTTGGTGGGGTGGTACGTGAGGACGAGGGGGATTCTTTTTTGGTTTTTATTGCGTGGACGGGGTGTGAGGGATGAGGTGCGGGAGATGTGGGA
>NC_063354.1:5728996-5819226 GCF_021869965.1 Rhincodon typus | reverse complement strand
CCTTCACAGATGCTGCCAGACCTGCTGAGCTTTTCCAGCAACTTTGTTTTTGTTCTCAGATCAAAACTATGCTGTCCTATCATATTCAGTCATGAATAGTGCTGTATAATTAAATAATTAGCCAGACGAAAAGACTCCATTTATATCCTCATCTTCAATTATCACAGATGATAGTGAAAAAGACAAGAATGAAACATCTGCCTCAATCTTCAATCAGAAGAGTTGAGTGGACTATCCATCTGGGCCTCCTCCTGAGGTCCCAGCATTTGGGACACCAGTCTTCAATCAGCTCAACTTACATCATATGATATCAAGAAATGGCTGAAGGTGTGGGACACAACAGGCCCCAACAACATTCTAGCTGCAATTCGCAGGATTTGTGCACCAGATCACATAAATTCCTCAGGATAGTGTTGTGGGGCCAACCAGTTGCCCTTCCTTCAAAGATCACCATAAAATAAGTCACAAGTCACAATCTTGATGATTGAAGTTCAGTTCCATTTGCAACTTCTCACATAACAAATCTTATCCTGTACTGCATTTAGAAAAGCTCAGACAATATTTAAGCTAGGGCCGATATGTATATTGTAACATTCACATCGCAGAAGCATCAGGCAATAAATATTTCCAACAAGGTGGAATTTAACCACCTGTACATTACATTCAAAAGCATTGGCATGATTGAAGACATCTATCATTAGCTTCTTGGAGATAATCATTGCTCAGGAACTTAAGTGCAGGAGTATATACCACACACCTTGATAGCAACATGTAATATCTACAAGGTCCACTGCTTTACTGCAACAAATCATCATGTTCCTTCGATGATAGATGTGGATTTCGATTCAAGGGCACTAATATGAGGGAAAACATAAGCAGTACTCTGATTGGCACAATCGCATCCAAGGTGGGATCAGGGTCTTGGTGAATCACGTAACTAGGATTGTAGTGAGTATATTGAACTAAATAGTGGAGGAAAAGGGTTATATGAGGGACACGGTGATTCCAAGGGAAACAACGGGGTATGAAAGGAAGGCAGCAATGTGGTTAATAATAACCAGAATGTGACAGGAAGAGACAAAGCCACAAACTTAAAAAATGCATCAGAGAATAAGACTGGAGATTGCAAATAGAATAAATACCATCTTATTTCAATGTGTGCACCATTTGTAACAAAACTAATGAATTGCTAGGACAGATTGAAATCATTTCTTTTTTCACTTTTGGGACATGGCCATTGCTGACAGAGACAGCACTTATTGGCCATTCCTAGTTGCGCATGAGAAGGTGGTGCTGAGCTACATTCTTGAAATGCTGAAGTCCATTTCCTGCAGCCAAACCCAAAATGCTGTTAGTGAGGGAGTTCCAGGATTTTTGCTTTACAACAGTGAAGTCTCAATGGTGAGTGGCTTGGAAGGAAATTTGCAGGTGGTGGCACTCCCAAGTAAATGTTTGCCCATGTCCTTCCACAAGGTAGTGGTCATGGGTTTATATGCCCTGATAGCCATCACAGAAATGTGATTACAGGGTGACCAAGGACAGGACCCTGGATATTGATGGGTACCTGACGTTTCACAAAAATGGAAGCGAGGAAAAGTGGTAAAGTAAGTTTTAATTAAAGGTATCATTAATGCTGTAATGAGAGATGACCTTAGCTCAAAAGGGTTAGAGACAGAATCAGTTTGGGGAGAGATAAGATGTAGTAAACGGTATAAGATCACTTGTGGGTGTAGTTTTAGCCCCTTAATAGTAGTTACACTGCAGGACAGAGCGCAAGTAAGAGATAAATGGGGCACTTAAATAAGGTACCACAATAATCATGAGTGACTTTAATCTTGATGTAGGAAGGGAAAATCAGATTGGCAAAGGTAGCCCAGAGAAAGTACTTCCTAGAGTGTATATTCAGGACAATTTCTTTGACCTGTATGTTCTACAGTAGGCCAGGGATCTAGCTATTTTAGACCTGATGGGGAGATGAGAATAACAGTCTCATTGTTACAAAGCATTTCGATGACAAAAATTGTAACATGATAGAAGTTTATATCCGGTTTGAAGGGGAGAGGTGCAAGTCAAAGACAAGAGTTTTAAATTCAAATTAAGGTAATTATAAGGTAAGACAACAGTGATAGAAAAAGTATACCAGGAAACTTGGCTGAAGTGCAGAATGATGCAGTGGCAAAATTTTGAACAGATATTTAATAAGTCAGAGTAACGATTTATTCCAGTAAGAAAACAAGGTTCTTTGAGAAGGATGTATCACCTGTGGTTAAAGAAAGAAGTTAAGGTTAAGGAAGTTATTCTTAAAGATTGAAAGAAAGACGGTACAATCTGTAAATATTAGTAGTAGACCAGACGTGGTGGTCAGAGTTTAAGAATCAGCTAAAAAAATGATAAAATATTTAAAACAGGGAGATCGCAGAATACAAATGAAAGCTTGCCAGTCATGAAGAAAAATAATAAGAGGTTCTATCGTACTTAAAATAAGAGTAACAAAAGCTCGTGCTGAACCTCTAGAGAGCAAGTCTGGAGATCTGATCATGGAAAAGGAAGAAATAGCAGAGGCAATAAACAGGTATTTTGTGTTTGCCTTCAGTGTCAATGACGGAGTAAACTTCCAAAGATACCTTAAAATCATTAAGTGCATGAGAAAGAAGAACTTTAAACAATCACCACCAGGTAAAAGGCACCAGAAAAACTATTGGACAAGTAGGCTGGCAAATCCCCAGGACTGCACAGTCTGTGTCCCAGGGCCTTTAAAAAAAACTGCTGCAGAGACAGTAGATGCATTTGCTATAGTTTTCAAAATTCTTTAGATTCTTGGAGGGTACAAGTGAAAAATAGTCAACATACCTTTATTCAAGAATGGAAAGAGACAGACAGCAGAATACTGTCAGCCGTTTGGCAGAATATCTGTCATAGGCATTCCCTGTAATTTTTCCCATACTGTGCCATGATAGACTTCCATGCATGAGGGTAGTTTCTTCAAGTAGAAGCCAATGCATCAAACCTGCCAATCGGTGTGTGCAGATCTACCTAGCGGCTGCATGGCCTTTGAAGTAATATTGGCCATGGGGATGGTGGGCCATTAAAGTGTATTCAAGATAGAGACGGAGAGATTTTTAAACAGTAGAGGAAAACAAGTTGAGGATTATCAGATTTCATTGAAAGGCAGAAAAAAAACATCATGGGCTGAATGACCTACTTCTGCTCCTATCTTATGGTCTTACCATCACCTTCTCAACAGCAATTCAGAATGGGCAATAATTGCACTTGCCAGCAATATATGAATACATTATAAAAATGAGATGGCTTTTGAGAAGGTAGGAACTGCAGATGCTGGAGAATCTGAGATAACAAGGTGTAGAGCTGGGTGAACACATCAGGCCGAGCAGCATCAGAGGAGCAGGAAGGCTGACGTTTCGGGCCTAGACCCTTCTTCAGAAATGCTTTTCGTTGATGTGTGGGTGGAGGGGTACAGAGGTGAGCCCTTTACTGAGGACTGACCGTTTGTCCTCAGTAAGGGGGAGGTCTGGGGGAATGGTGAAGACTCGAGAGGGCTGGGCGTTGCTGTCTCCTCTGGAGCTGCTGGCTGTGGAGGCGGTGGGCGGAGTTGCGTCGGCTGTGGTGGGCAGAGTTGCATTGGCATTGGCGGTGGACGGAGTTGTGCCGGCGTCAGCGGTGGGCGGAGTTGCATTGGCGGCAGCAGCAGCGGTAACGGTAGGTGCGTCCTCAGTGTCTATGGTGTTGGCCTCGGAAATGGAGGCAGTGGCATCAGCAGCGGTGTCAATGGCATTCGCTGTCCCGGAAGTGGTGTACCCGGCGGTGGAGAATGTGACGTCATCCGTGGTTGCTCCGATAGTGGCCACATGGCCAATGGCGGCAGGCACATTGTGGGGAAGGTCCTGGGTAGGGTTGGGGATTTGGGAGGTGGAGGAAGCCCGTTTTGGGTGGTAGGCACCAGTAAGTTTACTGTACTTACAGTTTTTTGTGTCCAATAGAGCTGAGTAGTATTGAGAGTTCAGGTTGTGGATCCTACGACGAATAAAAAACAGGAGAGGTCCTTTGCAGGTCTGGGAGAGGGAGGCTCTGAGCTGGGGTAGGCTTGATTGTAGTGCCAGGAGATGCCAGCACATTGCTGCGAGTGTGTGTTTCAGGAGTCGCAGGGAGAAACGCTTCTGAAGGATCTCAATGGTCTGAATGTAGACATTGTCACGGTTGGGGCCAAATTGGGAAGGCCTGAATGTAGACTGTAGTCCATTGGGGATGATCTGGTTCTGTAGGTAGGTACTAAGAAAGGTGATGTGGCTGTAGTACCTGGTTTGCTTCAGGACATGGTCGAGCAGTTTCAAGGCCAAAGAGATTACGAGAGAGTTGCAGTGGGAGAGAGATCCACTGAGGTTTTTCTGGAGGGAGGAGGGTAACTTCTTCAGGGTAGGCATCCTTAGAAGAGACTTCGCAGCGGGGTTAAAATTGTTTCAGAGATAGTAGGAACTGCAGATGCTGGAGAATCTGAGATAACAAGTTGTAGAGCTGGATGAACACAGCAGGCCGAGCAGCATCAGAAGAGCAGAAGGGTCTAGGCCCAAAACGTCAGCCTTCCTGCTCCGCTGATGCTGCTCGGCCTGCTGTGTTCATCCAGCTCTACACCTTGTTATCTGGCTTTTGAGAACCCAGTGCTAACTCAGTATGAAGTGACAAGTTTACACAGGTAAATTCCAAAATAAACGTGAACAGTACTGAGACCCAGCAACCTGTACGTCAATTGATTCATGTAACGAAAATGTAGCTTTCAGTAACAGATCCACTCTGCAGAGAGTAGGTGCTGTAGAGCTCCGACCATTTAAAGCATCGTTTCCAAGTTAGCTGTAGTTCTGTTCGTTGACTGTACGTCATTAAACACAGTAAGAGAATACAGCTCCTGTAAATACAGTATAATCGGAAACAAAATAATGAACATAAGAAAGCACCAAGGATCAGTTTTGTGTCATTTAACCCGTTGAATTTGTTAGTTAATGACATACATCGTAAAGATCACCCTGGTTTGTCAATATGCCAAAATATGAATCGGAAGCATCCCAAATGAACAAAGACTACCTCAGAAAATGAAGTTATGGGACAACCAAAAATAAGCACCTCGGTGAAAAATTTTATCATACTATCCAGTTTAAAGATTGAAACATTAACAAAACCTTCCCTGTGCTTTCCAGGCATCAAGTTGCGACTGAAAGAAAAGGTGAAGTTAAAGTTGGCGCTTTCTCTACTATCTTTAAAAGTCCGAGTGAGAAGGACAGACCAACAAAGGCCATCAAGTAGACGGCTTCTGACCTCGTCGAGATTCACAGTACCTCAAAACTTATTGCACTGGGAGAATGGAAGGGGAATCTGACTGAGACGAAAAGTATTTTTTTAGTTACATAAAAGAAGGTGAAGATGAACCAAAACAACCTCTGCACGAGACAATCTCCACCGTGTTGTGGATCAAACTCTCACATGCTCCTTTCGCACTTCACACGGCCCTTGCCCGACGGCGACTGTCTTAATCTCGCGACAGCGTGCGCCAGGTGGAGTGAGCGGGGCGGGGCGGGGGTTGGCGCGTCGAAGGTGGGGGGCGGGATTGGTGACTGCACGTGACGCAGTCAGTAGTAGTGTGGACAGGGATTGAGGGGAACGATCGTTGTTGGGGAGAAACTCCAATGTGGGGGTGTGGCTTGTGGCTCCGCCGCGGGGGAGGGGCTGGCGTGGAGACGGCGCGCTCCTTCCGGCTGTTACTGGGCTACGCTGGTTTAAGAGGTTGTGGTTGAGGCCTGCGTCTGAGTGTGTGTGTGCGCGCTATAATTCGTTCTTTCAATTCAGAACCAAAGGAAAACAGAGTGAGTCGGTTGGGAGGAAGGATAAAAGGTGTGTTCGAGGTAAACGTCAAACGGCTTGTAAAAATGGCGGAGGGAGCCGAAAGAGCTGATGGCAGGATTGTGAAAATGGAGATGGATTATAGCTCCACGGTAGACCAGCAGCTGCCGGAGTGCCAAAAGATGGCTCAAGTAAGTAAAATGTACTTCTCCTAGTGACTGAGTCATGCGGCTCCATTGATCAGACTCAGCTAGGCCCTCACTGATGGTAGGCCTCATTCATCGATCTGGCTGAAGAAACAATTAGATTTGAACGCCTTGTTCAGTATTTCTTTGGTAGTTGCACGAAGGTGCTGAAAACCTGCAAGTAGTTAACGTTTAAAATTTTTATGTAGGCGTACTGTTGTGAGAAACCGCTGCATTCGATATTGAAGTGAGCCTTTGATACGTGTGGTGCGTTGAGATAGTTTACTAGATCACGTAGCAGTCTATATAAGTTTATAAGATATGGAGTAGAATTAGGCCATTCGATCATGGCTGATATATGCCTTCTCCCGATAATCCTTCAACCCATTACCAATTAAACATCTGTCTAAATCCTTAAATTTACTCACTGTCCCAGCATTCACCACGCTTTGAGGTGGCGAATTCCACAGATTCACAATCCTTTGGCAGAAGTAGTTTCTCCTCAACTCTGCTTTAAATTTGTTACCCCTTATCCTAAGACTATGACTCCTCATCCAAGAATGCCCCACAAGAGGAAGCATCTGCTCCAAGTCTATTTTATCTATACCTTTTATCATCTTGAATACCACAATTTGTTCTGCCTGCATTCTTCTAAATTCCAGAGTAGAGGCCTAAACTGTTCAATCTCTCTTCTTATGACAAACCCCTAATCTCTGGGATCAATCTACTGAACCTCCTCTCAACTGCCTCCAATGGCACCACATCCTTCCTCAAATAAGGGGACAAAATCTCTGCACAATACTTCAGGTGCGGTCTCACCAATGCCTTGTATAGTTACAACAAATACTTCCTTACCTTTATATCCTATTCCTTCAGCTATAAAAGCCAACATTCCACTCGCTTTATTATCTGCTGTACCTGCATGCTAGTTTTCTGTGACTCATGAACAAGGACACCCAGATCCCTCTGCACCAGAGCACCCTGAAGTGTCTCCCCATTTAGATAACAGATCACCTCCCATTTTTCTGACCAAAATGCACGACCTCACACTTAGCCACATGAAAATACATCTGCCACATTTTGGCCCACTCTCCTAACCTGTCTATGTCCATTTCTAAGGTTCTTATTTCCTCATTGCAGTTTACCATCCTGTCTGTTTTTGTGTCGGCCACAAATTTGGCTATAGAGGCTTCTATTCCAGTATCCAAGTTGTTCACGTAGATTGTAAACAGTTGGGGTCCAAGGACCGAACCCTGTGGCACCCACTAGTTACTTTCTGCCATCCAGAAAAAAAAAACATTTATCCTGACTCTCTGCCGTCTGTCCATCAGCCAGTCACCTATCCAAGCTAATAAATTACTCCTAATCCCATATGATCCAATGAATTAACCTTTTGTGCGGCACCTAATCAAATGCCTTCCGGGAGTCCAGATATATTGCATCTATGGCATCCCCACTATCCAATTTGCTGTTACAGCTTTGAAGAAGTCTTGCAAATTAGTCAAACGTGATTTGGTCTTCATAAAACCATGCTGACTCTGGATAGTGTTTTGACTTTTCAAATGTCCTGGTATTGCTTCGTTGATATTTGATTCTAACACTTTGCCCACAACAGATGTTAAACTAACTGATCTGTAATTTCCTACATTGCCTCCCTTCCTTTTTGAATAAGGGGGTTAGTTAGCATTTTTCCAATCCACTGGAACATTTGCCGTGTCCAGGGAATTCTGGAATATTGTAACCAATGGATCCACTATCTCCGTTGCCGCTTCTTTTAATATCCTAGGATGTTGGCCATCAGGCCCGGGGCACTTGTCTGCCCTCAATCTTAATAGTTTACTGAGTACCTTTTCCCTATTGATGTTGATTGTTCTAAGTTCTACCCTTTCGATTGTCTCTGACTTGCAAGTTCCAATAGGAATGGTATTATTGTATTCGATTGTGAAAACTGAGGCAAAGTATTGATTTAGCTTCTCTGCCATTTCAGTGTTCCCTACTATTAACTCTGGTTTCATCATCTTCTAAGGGACCAATGTTCACCTTAGCGACTCTTTTCCCTCTTGTATACCTATGAAAGCTTTTCCTTTTCTTTTTGATATTTTGTGCTAGTTTTCTTTTGTAAGTTACCTTAGCTCTTTTTGTTAATGTTTTAGTATCCCTTTGTTTATGTTTGAAAGGTTCCCCACCCTCCTGCCTGCCACTGGCTTTTGCAATATGGTATACCTTAGTTTTTGGCTCTGTATTGTCCTTGACCACCTTGTGTGGCCATGAATGTATTCGCACACGCACACGCTCACACACAGTTTAGTTGTGTGGAAGTGAGCGGTTCCCTGAACAATTGCCACAGCTCTACCATTGTCTTAACTGTACACCGTCCCGCCTGATCTACTCGGGCCAAAGCTTTCTTCATGCCTATGTAAGTTCCTTTTGTTTAATTCCAGAATGCACTTTCTCACTCCCAAACTGAAGTTTGGATTCAATCATACTATGGTCACTACTCCTTGGAGGATCCTTAACTATGACGTCATCAATTAATCTCTCTCATTACACAACACCAGATCCAGAGTAACCTGCTCCCTGGTTGGTTACACAAACACTTCTCCAAGAAACGGTCTCTAATGAACTCTGCCTGCAGGCTACCCTTGCCAATTTGATTCTTCCAATCTGCATGCATGTTAAAATCACTCGTGATTATTGCCATACCTTTCTTGCAAGCCTCTAATATTTCCTGGTTTTAAAAAAACCAACTTCTAATTATATCTGATGTTATGCACTTTCAGCTAGAAAAACATCAAATTCTGGGGTTTCCATCAAATCTTGGGTATGTCCCATCTGCTTACAAAAATTTGAGGTTATTTGGGCTCCTGCTGAAATGTCAAGTGTTAGAAGCACATGAATGGTTTATTCATTCCCCTAATCCATAAAGATGAAGGACTTACCAAGTTTTTGGGGTTTCATTCTACATGTTTTACAGTTAGAAAAGTGAAAAATCTCTGAGCAAGATTTAAAAAGAACACAAATTGGATGTCAGAACTTGATGTTGAGAAAGACATTTTGTTAAAACTGTTTGTCTTGCACTCATTGAGACAATTCGCAAGAATCCCTATTAGAAGAAAACCAACACTTGCAAAACTTGTAATTGTCTACTGACAGCATGTGATTCTGCATTTGGACAAGATTTTCTGGATAATTCCGATTGTGTGAATTTTGCTGCAACTAATTTCGGATTGTCAGTCAGGATTATGGTATTGTCCATTTATGTGTATTGGAAGTGATGTATATGAACACACAGGATCCTGTTCATTGCACATGAAAGGAACAGGAATGCACATTGCATATGTTCAAGTCAACAAGATAGTTGGCAGCCTTCTGCTGGTTCATTTCTCCCAGCAATGCATGAGTCAGCATGCCTGATTCAAATTTAAGCAAAGCCTAGCAGTTAACTGTTGGTCTTCATTAACTGGTGCATTCTCCCTGGCAATGCCTCCACCAATGAGAGTGCTCTTGTCAACCAATCAACACTGCCATCTGATGCATTATAAATTTTGGTTTTCTGCTGAATTTGATATTCTTGTGAATTGTCTTAATGCATGTAATCTGAAAAACTAGCAACAAAATGTCTTTTTCTTTCAACAATATAAAGCAAGTCTTGTGTTCTACAAGTGGTTTGGACTGTTAACTTTGACAGAAATGATCTATTTCTATTCATGGTTACCCTCCAGGCAAATTACTCGTGTCATCACATTTATCCATTCTCTTCCTGTATCCTGTTTTGCCCCACTTTATTCATCCATCTGTTCAACTTAAGTTTTAGTAAAATTGTAAGATTCACAGACATGTATTCAAATATTTACAGAGTAAGAAGAAGAAAATAAATTTTCATTTCACATGCTATACTGACTTGAATTAGTCGGGATCTCTGTTCAATGTGACAAAATTGATGTGAAATGAAACTCAATCTTTTTCGAAGTCTCTTTTTCAAAGCAAATTGATTGGGGGGGGGGGGGGGGGGAGAAGCTTTGGACCCTTTGCTCCAACTTGCCCATGCTGACCAGATATCCCAGATAAATCTAGTCCCGTTTGCCAGCATTTGGCCCATATGCCCCTAAGCCGCCCTTATTCATGTACCCATTCAGATGCCTTTTTAAATGCTGTAATTGTACCAGCCTCGACCACTCCCTGTGGCAGCTCGTTCCATACATGCTGCACTCTCTGCATGAAAAAATTGCCTCTTGGGTCATTCTTATATTTTTCCACTTTGACATTAAAACTATAATCATTAGTTTTGGTCTCCGATACCCAGGGCAATAGACCGTGTCTATTCACCCTATCCATGCCCCTCATGATTTTATAAACCTCAATCCGGTTACCCCTCAACCTCCAATGCTCCAAGGAAAATAGTCCCAGCCTATTCAGCCTTTCCCTGTAGCTCAAACCCTCCAACCCCAGCAACATGCTTGTAAATCTTTTCTGCACCCTTTCAAGTTTAATGACATCTTTCCTGTAACAGGGAGACCAAAACTGAATGCAGTATTCCAATAGTGGTCTAACGAATGTCCTGTACAGCTGTAACATGACATCCCAACCCATGTACTCGACGCACTAACCAATAAAGGCAAGCGTACCAAATACCCCTTCACTACCCTGTCTACCTGCATCTCCATGTTCAAGGAATTATGAACCTGCAACCCAAGGACTCTTTGTTTGGCAACAGTCCCCAGGATCCAACCATTAAGTGTACAGGTCCTGCCCTGAATTGCTTTACCAAAATGTAACAATTATTTAAATTAAGCTCCATCTGCCACTCCTTGGCCCATTGCCCATCTAATGAAGGTGCCATTGTACCCCAAGGTAACCTTCTTCACTGTCTACTACACCAACAATTTTGGTGTCAGCTGCAAACTTACTAACGATTCCTCCTGTATTGACTTCAAAATCATTTATATAATTGACAAAAAACATGGACCCAGCACTAATCTTTGCATCTCACCATTGGTCACAGGCCTCCGGTCTAAAAACCACCGTGTCTCCTATCTTCAAGCCAGTTTTATATCCAAATGGCGAGCTCTCCGTGGATTCCATGTGGTCTAACCTTGCTGGTCAGTTTACTACGTGGAACCATGTCGAACACCTTGCTGAAGTTCATGTAGACAATGTCCTCTGCTCTGCCATCTTCAATCTCCTTCGCCGCTTCAAAAAACTCATCTAAGTTAGTGAGACGTAATTTCCCACGCACAAAACCATGTTAACTATTCCTAATCTGTCCTTGCCTTTCAAAATACATGGAAATCCTGTACCTCAGAATCCCCTCTTAAAAACATACTCGCCACTAACTTCACGCTCACTGATCTATAGTTCCCTGACTTTTCCTTGCCACTTCCTTGAACAACGGCATCACATTAGCCACCTCCCAGTCTTCTGGCACCTCACTCGCGGCTATTGATGATACAGATATCTCAACAAGGGGCACAGCAACCACTTCTGTAGCTTCCTAAAAAGTTCTGGGATATACCTGATCAGGTCCCAGAGATTTATCCACCTTGATGTATTTTAAGACGTCCAGCACCACCACTTATGTAATATCTTAAAATGACCACGTTACTATTTGTTTGCCCAAATTCTCCAGCTTCCATATCCTTGTCCACACTAAATGCTGATGCAAAATATTGGTTAAGTATCTCACCCATCTCCTATGTTTTCTGGCACTAAAAAAAATTGCGCTTATTGTTTCCAACTTTTTCTTGGGAGACTCCAAGCTAGTGTCACCATCTGCTTTTTTTCATAAGTGTACTCCCTATCTCTCATTACTGAAGTAGTAAACTTGTTAATTTTTTTTTTTTTTTTAAATGTGCTATCAGTCATGATACACAGCATGGGTACTTCAGTTTTTGACTTACATCTGTAACAAGCTCAAAATTTTGTTGCTTCTGATTGAATTCCTAATTTGTGCCCAAAACTGAGAAGCACATCCCAATTTCCAAACTTACCCAACCCAATCAAGTTATGAAAGCCTTCTGTGACCAACTAAATCATAGAATCAAATGACAGAACTTGAGAAAATTTTAAAATGTTGGAGCAGTCTGTTCAGTTTAAGTTCACCGTTGGAAATCAATTGATTTTCCTGTTTGATTTAACAACGTTTTACAGCTGATATTCTGAGGCATTTGTTTAGAGTAGAGTTCCTGACACTTTTGAGTTTTCGGTCTATGGAGTATTTTTCTCAATTTGAAGTTGCTTGATTTTAATGGATATTTTCATGTTTTAAATTCACTATTAATTTAAAATGAATAAATTATGAAAAAAAGTCAGTCTGATGATTGGCCTAACCTTTACAACAGCATCTTAGTAGAAAGGAAAACTTCATTTGCTGATACTTTTACTTCTACATTTTGGGTGATCACTTTTTTTTTTAAAAATGGAATTAAATTAGTCCAAGTTCCTTGGTGGTTGAGGCGGGGCTGGTGAGATGATGTCATTGGGCTTTCTTTGCACGGCTGGTGCCACACCTGCTGAATTTCGCCAGCAATTGTTGTTGTGGTTCACTTAATTGACCATGACATTGTGGTACAGGAAGATATTGGAGAGGGGGAACGAAGAAGGATTGTAGTGGTATTATGGGATACAATATAGTGACAGGGTTGGCACAGTTCTTTGGAGCAAAGAGTATGAGTCCTGATGGCTTTATTGCCTGTTGAATGATAGGATTTGGGACATCTGCTCAGGGCTGGGGAGGAACCTGGACTAGGAGGGCGAGGATCCAGTCGTGTGGTTCATGTAGGTACCAAAGACTTGGGCAGTATCAAGAGGAGGTTTTTCAAGTTGGTATGAGAAGCTCGGTTAAGCACAATCTCGAGTCATAACCTCTGCATTATTATTTGAATCACATGCATTTTGGTATAGGACAAGTCATGAGAGAGATGAATGCATGAGTTAGAAACTGGGTTGTGATTCATAGGGCACCCGCACCAGTACTAGTGAAAGTGTGATTTGTACTAATGGGACATAGAACATAGAACATTACAGCGCAGTACAGGCCCTTCGGCCCTCGATGTTGCGCCGACCTGTGAAACCAATCTGAAGCCCATCTCACCTAAACTATTCCATTATCATCCCTATGTTTATCCAATGACCATTTAAATGCCCTTAAAGTGGGCGAGTCTACTATTTTTGCAGGCAGGGCATTCCACGCCCTTACTACTCTGAGTAAAGAACCTACCTCTGACATCTGTCTTATATCTATCACCCCTCAATTTAAAGCTATGTCCCCTCGTGCTAGCCATCACCATCCGAGGAAAAAGGCTCCCACTGTCCACCCTATCTAATCCTCTGATCATCTTGTGTGTCTCTATCAAGTCACCTCTTAACCTTCTTCTCTCTAACGAAAACAGCCTCAAAACCCTCAGCCTTTCCTCATAAGACCGTCCCTCCATACCAGGCAACATCCTGGTAAATCTCCTCTGCACCCTTTCCAATGCTTTGACATCCTTCCTATAATGCGGTGACCAGAACTGTACGCAATACTCCCAAGTGCGGCCGCACCAGAGTTTTGTACAGCTGCAACATGACCTCATGGCTCCGAAATTCAATCCCTCTACCAATAAAACGTAACATACTGTACGCCTTCTTAACAAAGCTATCAACCTGGGTGGCAACTTTCAGTGATCTATGCACATGGACACCGAGATCTTTCTGCTCATCCACACTACCAAGAATCTTACCATTAGCCCAGTACTCTGTATTCCTGTTACTCCTTCCAAAGTGAATCACCTCACACTTTTCCGCATTAAACTCCATTTGCCACCTCTCAGCCCAGCTCTGCAGCTTATCTATGTCCCTCTGTAACCTGCAACATCCTTCCGCACTATCCACAACTCCACCGACTTTGGTGTCATCCGCAAATGTACTAACCCATCCTTCTATGCTCTCATCCAGGTCATTTATAAAAATGACAAACAGCAGTGGCCCCAAAACAGATCCTTGAGGTACACCACTAGTAACTGAACTCCAGGATGAACATTTCCCATCGACCACCACCCTCTGTCTTCTTACAGCTAGCCAATTTCTGATCCAAACCGCTAAATCACCCTCAATCCCGTGCCTCCGTATTTTCTGCAATAGCCTACCGTGGGGAACCTTATCAAACGCTTTACTCAAATCGAAATACACCACATCAACCGCTTTACCCTCATCCACCTGTTTGGTCACCTTCTCGAAGAACTCAATAAGGTTTGTGAGGCACGACCTACCCTTCACAAAACCGTGTTGACTATCCCTAATCAACTTATTCCTTTCTAGATGATTATAAATCCTATCTCTTATAATCCTTTCCAACACTTTACCCACAACCGAAGTAAGGCTCACTGGTCTATAATTACCAGGGTTGTCTCTACTCCCCTTCTTGAACAAGGGGACAACATTTGCTAGTCTCCAGTCTTCTGGCACTATTCCTGAAGACAATGACGACATAAAGATCGAAGCCAAAGGCTCTGCAATCTCCTCCCTCGCTTCCCAGAGAATCCTAGGATAAATCCCATCCGGCCCAGGGGACTTATCTATTTTCACACCTTCGAGAATTGCTAACACCTCCTCCTTATGAACCTCAATCCCGTCTAGTCTAATAGACTGTATCTCAGTATTCTCCTCGACTACATTGTCTTTGTCTTTTTCCTGTGGGACGATCTCCACTTAAGCCGTTCTTGGGCTATTGGTCTTGCTGACCACATACTAAGCAAGTAGAGTCATAGGGCACAGAAACAGATCCTTTGGTCCAACATATCTATGCCAACCATGTATCCCAAACTGAACTAGTTCAATTTGCCTGTGTTTGGCCAATATCCCTTAAACCTGTCACAATTACAATATTAAAAGAAATTTGATCAGCCTCCACTGCTTCCTCTGGCAGGTCGAAATGTTGGCATAGGCTTGGCAGGCTGTTCCTGTGCTGTTTTGTTCTTTGTTTCACATAAAAACTGTTTTAACACTCTGCCTTTATCTATCTTCTTAGTAACCTCTTCAAAGAAAGGTCAATCAAATTTGATTGACGCAATTTCCCATGCACAAAGCCATGCTGACCATCCCTGGTCATTCCTTTCCTCTCCATATGCATGTAAATCCTATCCCCTCCAACAACTTACCCACCACTGACAACGGAGTAACTGGTCTATAGTTCCCTGGCTTTTCCTTGCAGCCTTTCTTAAACAATGGTACAACATTAGCCACCTCCAGTCTTCCAGCACCTCACCCATTCTATCGATACAAATATCTCTGTAAGGGGCCACGCGACCTCTTCCCAAGCTTCCCACAATGTTCTGGGATACACCTGATCAGGTCCTAGGCATCTGTCTACCTTTATGCATTCAAACCTCCAGAACCACCACGTCTGTAATGTGGGCTTTTTTTTTTTTCAAAAATCACTATTTATTTCCCCAGCTTCCATGTCTATCTCCACAGTAAATAAGGTGAAATATTGTTAGTGTCTCATCCATCTCCTGTGGTTCCACACCTAAATGGCGTTATTGACCTTTAAGGGGCCCTATTCTCTCTCTGTCCTTTAATGTACTTGTAGAATCGCTTTGTATTGTCCTTTAACTTTTTTAGCCAAAGCTATCTGTCCGTTTTATCGCGCCCACGCCCCTGCCATAATCCTCCAGGGATTTACATGATCCCAACTGCCTATTCTTGACATGTTTCCTTTTTCTTGACCAGAGCCTTAATCTTTCTTGCTATCCAGTGTTCCCTACACGTACCAGCCTTGTTGTTCACACTGACAGGAACATACTGTCTCTGAACCCTTTGTTATCTCAGTGTTGAAAATCTCTCATATGTCAGGTGTCCTTTACCTGTGAACAGCCTGTCCGAGTCAACTTCTGAAAGTTCCTGCTTAACACCATCAAAATTGACCTTGCACCAATTTAAACTTTAACTTTAAGATCAGTCCTGTCCTTTTCTGTAACTATTTTAAAACTAATCTAATTATGATCACTGGCCCCAAAGTGTTCCCCACCAAGAATTCAGTCAAATGCCCTGCCTTATTTCCCCAAGAGAAAGTCAAGTTTTACTCCTCCTCGAGTAGGTACATCCACATATTTAATAAGAAAATTTTCTTGAACACACTTTACAAATTCCTCCCCCTCCAAGCCCTTAGCACCATGACAGGTCAGTCTGTGTTTGGAAAGCTAAAATCCCTGACCATATAAACTCTGGTACGATTACAGAGATCTGATATTTCGATACATATTTACTGCTCAATTTCTGCTCGCTATTGGGGTCCTGTAGTATAGTCCCATAAAGGTGATCATCCCCTTCTTATCTTTCAGTTCCACCCGTATAACTTTATTGGACAATCCCTCAGGAATATCCTGTCTAAAGAACGGCTGTATTATCGTCCCTAATCAAAAATCAGGATTTTGAACAAAATCTCTGGGGACATGGGATCAAATTTGAGAACATGTGGTAAATTGAAGAGTAGAGTCAGGCCAAAGAGAAATTTATTAATGAGGAAAATGATAAAGAAGGTCTGTCAGGAAAAAGATAGATGCTGTGAATCTAAAAGTAAACCTACAGATAAAAGATGAGAATTTAAAAAGACTAAAAAGGTAAAAGTAAAGACTAACTGAATGCATGCAGCATTCAGAACAAAACTGATGAACTGAGAGTGCAAATAGAAATAAGTACAATCTGACAGCCATTACAGAGTGATGGATTTGAACCTTGTATTTGAAGGGTATAGGACATTTGGGAATGGCAAGGTGGAGGGGTGGCTTTATCAGTTAATGATGGTATTAGCACAGTAGAGAGGGATTACTTAGTTCAGGAAACCAAGATGTGGAAACAGTTTAGGTAGAAATAAGAAATGATGGAGAGAAGCCATTTGGTACAAGGCACACAACAGCAACCACCCTGTCGGGATAGGCAGAAAAGAAGAAATGGAGACCTTGTCAAAAAGGTATGGGGATAATCATAACATAGCCATGGTATTTTACAGAATGGACAGAAGCTCTTCAACTTATCATGTCGGCAATAGCCGTCTAGCACCTATCTACTTTAATCCTCCTTTCCAGCACTTATTCCATAGCCTTGTACACTCTGGCATTTCAAGTGCTTATCTAAATCGACATTAAATGTTGTAATGGTTCCCACCTAAATAGCCCTTCCAGGCAAAAGGTACACATCACCCTCTGGATGAAAAAAAACTCGTTAAATATCCTCGAATCCTCCTGCCCAAGCTTTAAATTTATACGTCCCTGGCTGCCTTGAATCCAAGGAAAATGACCCTATCCCATGTAGCCTCACTTCATAACTGAAATATTCCAGCCTGGGCAATATCCTGATAAATTTGCTCTGTACACTCTCCAACGCATTCACATCCATCCAAGTTTTGTGGGGGAAATTGAAAGTTGACCTGTGTTTCTAGCATAAGCCTTTATTAGCAGTGTGTTAATGATATTTACTTTGCATGTCAAATAAAATTTAACAATAAAGTTTGTTTTGTTTAAAAATGCTAAATTTTGTGCTGCAGTTCTTGGATAACAATTACTTGTTCAAATTCTTTCTTTAAATAATAACGGGGAGGAACACTGATTTTAGTCTGAATGGATTCGCTAATATTAAAGGCTAAGTTGGCCTCAAACAGATCAGATGAATGATGCAGAAGGTTCAACAAATTTACACCACATTTTATTCAAAGTATTGTGTATTTTGCAACAATTTAATTTGAGAACAAGCTTGCGTACAGGGTTGTGATTTTTAGAGTGAGAGATATTATAGCACGGAAGGAGGCCATTTGATCAATTGGGTGCATGCGAGCTTTCTGGAGCAGTCCAGTCAGCCTGTTCTATGTTGTCTCTAAAATGCTGCAAGGTTATTTCTCTTAAGAGTTTTCAACTTCCTTTTGAAGTTATTAATTGCCTCCGCTTCTGCTGCCATCATAGATAGCAAATTCCAGGACATTATCACAAGCTAGACAAAATTCTTCCTCACGTTCTCCCTCAATTTTCTGCCCAAGCTGTGAAGTTTGTGTTCTATTTTTTGTACTGTGTAAGAGGAACAGCTTTCCTGTGTCAATGTTGTCTAAACCTGTTGAAATCTTCTACGCATCTGTCAGATGTTTCCTCATCCTCCTTTACTCAAATGCGAACAATCCTAATTTTTCCAATTAAATTTTTGAACTAAATTCCCTCATTCTTTGAACTAATCTCTTAACTCTCCCCCCCCCCATCTTGGCAAGTTCGTCACATGCTTCCAAAATATGATGACCTGAACTGACTGTAATACACTCATAATCTAGCCAGATCTTTACTAAGGTTCAGGACAAGTCCCCTGCTTGATACTCAAGCCTCAATCCCATGTTTTTCTAATTACTCTGTCAATATATCTGTGGTCCAAAGATCCACCCAGGTTCCTGTGTCCTTGTACACTTTAGAACTGAATCATTAAATATATATTGCCTCATGCTATCTCTTCTGTCCATATGCATCACCTCACACGTGTGAGTTAATTTCCAACTGACTTGTCTTTCCATCTGTTCCAGCTTCATATTAAATCAAATATTCAGACTGTAATATAATTAAGTTGTTTTGAACTGCTGTTGGCTGAACAAAGGTTAAGCTGTTGTGTGAGGGGCTAGTGTTTTGAGGTTGTTGCTTGAATGTGAGAAATAATTATGTAGGGCTATGTTAAATTTCACTTGTGCTTAAGTATTAATTGCAAATTTATTAAAACAAAGAAATTGAGTTTTGGCTGGCCAGTACTTTTCACTGTGTTTTCTATTCATTGTTTGGTAGGGCAGGATTTGAACATTGCCTTGCATTCATCAGGTCAATTTACAAGAAATAACAAAATAAAAGGAAAGCAACATTTATGCTGATTGGTTGGCAAGTAGGTGCCGTTAGAGACATTGAAATGGACTGTGTATCAGTCAAATGAGTCATGTGGTATATTAATTTCACTGCCAGTGTGATGCTATTTATATAGGCCATGTGCTCCAAAGACTGGAGGATCACGTGTGAGAACTAAATCCTGATCCTCTATTCTCCTGAAAAGCATCTGTTTCTTTGCAGCAACTACTAAACAAACTGTCTGCAAAGATGCCAATCATATTGTTTATTTTCCCAACAGTGATATTTTCATTAAGATATAGGAACTTGCATTAGAGAGGAATGTTGCTGTCATATCAGCTGGTAGTCATTCTGGACAAGTCAGGTTCCACACTAAAACCTGGTTTGATGGGTTGTTTTTATTTTTGAAGTTTAGCTGCATTGGGGGTCACACAGTAATTTGGCTGTCGTCACATGCCTTTTTAGAAATGCTGTTTTTGACCCAATAAAGTTCCACACACTATATTTATCAGCAACCTCAAATGGGCGCTCAGCCATTTGTTTACTCTGTGAACAAGTTCATTATTCATTCAGAGTCATTGGGCCAAAATCCTGAAATTCCCTCCCTAATGGCATTGTTAGTCCTTCCCAGCACATGGACTGCAGCAGTCTTAGAACGCAGCTCACAAACACTTTTTTTTTAAAAGGCAGCTAAGGACTGACAATAAATGCTGGTCCTGCCAGCAACACCGACATCCCACAAATGAGTTTTTTTTAAAAAGCTTGCTGCTGAAATAAGATATATCAAAGCCATCCTGCAGGATAATCGCTACCCTGGCCAGATCATTTCTTGTTGTACATCCTGCAAACTCATGAATAGACCCTTTTTGATCATGAAAATTGCTTGGTCTATCCTAATTACCATGAAAGAGTAAGCCATATCAAAAGTTTGAGCAACAGTTGAAGTTAGCAGTTCACAACGACGAGGATTTTAGCTACCAATAGGATGCTGCCATCAAGCCAAAAAGTCTTTCAAATAACTAATGTGGTGTACACTTTTCAGTGCCAGTGTGATGTAGCCTCAAAGATAGGCAGATCATTTAAACAGCATATCCCTTTGCCTTTCATGCTGCAAATTGCCACTGACAATCACCAGCTCAGTGCAGTGTCCAACAGTTGTGCGATTCAATAATTGAACTCCACAACTGACACTTAATGGATAATCCTAGGTGTTTTAAAATTACACTGACAATGAATTAGGATCATCAGTTGAGCTCACATTGTGGCAGTTTCTGTGATTTGAAATTGTTCTTCTCATCCACTTTGACATCTTGTAGTTGAAACAATTGCTGCATTCCAAAAAATAATGAAACTGCATTGAACAATGTGGCCTTGTCACAGAAGCAAACATTTCTATTGTATATGGAAACTGTCTGCACACCGAACTAGTTATATACAGTGAAGAAAATGTTAAACTGTTTCCTTCTAATATTGTATACATCTCACATGAACTGCAGATGCTGGAGAATCCGATGATGCTGCTTGGCCTGCTGTGTTCATCCAGCTCTGCACCTTGTTGTCTCACATTTCCTGCATACCTGTCACATTGAGTCTTTGGTGTGGAATCCGATGAGCTAAGTCTGGGATCTGGGAAGGATGAGTGTTTTGTTGGTAACTGTAAATGCTCACTTTGCATGAAGATGTTTTGAAATGGGAAACAAAAGTATGTTTCAAAAGGACAGTTAATATTGTTTTGTTTCTACCTGTTTCTTCTGTGTTAATCATTTTGTCTTTTTTATTGTTTAGGATGGAAGATTACAGGAAGGCATTGATAACCTATTGTCTTTGGAAAAGCAGACTCGAACTGTAAGTGGAAGTTCAATTATTGAATTTGAAGTTAAAACATGATATGAAATAGGAGCAGGAGTAGGCCAAACAGTCCATCAAACCTGCACTAACATTCATTAAATTGTGATTGACCTGATTTTAACCTGAACTTTATCTTCATGCCCCCAACAATAAATCTTGACTCCCTTGTAAATCAAAAATCTAACTCCGCCGTGAATGTATTCCATGATCCATCCACTGATCATCTCTAGTAGAGAATTGCAAAGACTAGTCATTACTGCCAGAAACAACTCTTCTTCATCTTGACTTAAGTTAAAGACATTTTTAAGCTATGGCCCTGAGCATGCTGCAGTCTCTCAATTTAGATAAGACTGTAAAATAAAGGAGCAGAATTAGGTCATTGGCCCATAGTCTGCTCCACCATTCGATCATGGCTGATGTGTTTCTCACCCCATTCTCCTGCCTTCTCTCTATATCCCTTCATCTTCTCCAATCGTGTCCCTGTCACCCTGCATTTCCCATAGCTAATCCATCTAGCCTGCACATCCCTGGACACTAAGGGCAATTTCGCATGGCCATTCCGCCTAACGTCTTGTGCACATCTTTGGACTGTGGGAGGGAACAAGAGCATCTGGGGGAAACCCACACAGATGGAGAGAATGTACAAACTCCACACAAGGCTGGACTTGAACCTGGTTCTGTGGGGCAGAAGTGGTAACCACTGAGCCATTGTGCTGCCTCCAGACCTCCCACTTCCCCACTTGTTTGCCATCTGCCACTTCTTTGCCTGCTCTCGTACCTGGTGCAAGTCCTTCTGCAGCCTCCTCATTTCCTCACCATTAACTGTCCCTCCACCTATCTTTGTGTCATCTGCAAATTTTAGCAACAATGCCGTCATGTCCACAAGTCAATTCATTAATATATAATGTGAGTATTGTGGTCCCAACACTGTACCTACTGAACTTCGCTGGTCACAAGCTACCATCCTGAAAAAGGCCCCTTTATTCTTACATTCTGCCTTCTGCCAGTCAGCCAACATTCTATCCAGGCCAGTACCTTGCTGCTAATACCATGGGCTCTCATCTTTGTATGCAGCCTCCTGTGCAGCAGCTTGTCCAAGGCCTTCTGGTAATCTAGGCAGATCACATCCATTGGCACTCCTTTGTATAACTTGTTTGTTAACTCCTCAAAGAATTCTAACAGATTTGTCAGGCATTACCTCCCTTTGCCAAAGTCATGCTGATTCAGCCCTATTTTATCATGCATTTTCAAGTACTCTGCAATCTCGTCCTTTTTTAATGGACTGTTAAAATCTTACCAACGACTGAGGTCAGGCTAAGCACTGTATAATTTCCTGTCTTCTGCTTCCCTCCCTTCTTAAACAGGCGTGTTACATTGGCCATTTTCCAGTACTCTGAAACCTTCTCTGACTGCAGAGTTCCCAACACCTGACCTGCTCTTTCAGCAATAGTATTTATATGACTCGTTCAATTAAGCTTCCAGTCAGTAGTAACCCCAGGATGTTGAGTTTGAGATTTTGTGATGATAATTCCATTCAGTGTCAAGGGAAGGTCGTGAGACACTCTTGGTAGATGTAGTATGATGGAGCCAGGGTGATTGAAGCTGGTAAAGAGAGTTGGGCCTCGGACACTACCATGAGGAATTCCTGCCCTGATGTTTTGGTGCTAAGTTGATTGGGCTTCACCAATGACAACCATCTTCCTCTGTTTGGTTCCAGCAGAAGTTTTCCCTGTTCTGTTGACTTCAGTAGTGCTAGAGCACCTTAATGCCACACTTGGCCATAGAATCATAGAATTTCTATAGTCCAGATAGAAGCCATTTGACCCATTGAATCTGCACTGACCCTCAGAGCATCCCTCCCTATTCCTGTAACCCCACACTTACCATAGTTAACCCAACTAGCCTGCGCACAATGGGCCAATTTAGCATGGCCAAGCCACCTAAGCTCTTGAACTGTGGGAGGAAAACAACACGTTCTCCATATAAACAGACTGATTCCTGCCTTGGGCAACTAACTTGGGTTACTGGTGCTGTGAGGCAGCAGTGCTAACCACTGTGCCATCCAATCAGTCGTACCTTTAATGTCAAGACCAGTTACTATCACCTTACCATGAATTCAACTTTTTTGCCTATGTTTGGACTGAGTCTGTAATTATGTCTGGAGCTGAACAGTTATGGCAGACTCCAAACTGAGCATTGATAAGTAATAGGTAATTGTTGAGAGAGTGCCACTGGATTCACTGTCAGCAACACTTTTCTTTCCTATGCTGCAGTTTGAGGATAAACTGAGACCAGATTGGATTCGTCATACTTTTGTGAATGGGACACTGGTCAGATAGATGGTAGTGTTGTCGCAGCACTGATCCAACTTGTCTAAAGACATGGCTAGTTTTGAAGCACAAGTCTATGGAATGCAGTGCAACTGAGTGGGCAGAGAGCTTTTATTACATCCAGTGCATTCAACTGCTGCTTGTTATGTGGAGTAAATTAAGTTGTCTCAAGACACATATCTGTGATGCTGGACCTTCATAAGAAGTCTGAGCTAGATGAACCACTCAGCTATTTTAGTTGAAGATGGTTGCAGCTGTATAAGCCTTGTCTTTTACTCTGCACGTCTGGGCTCCTCCTCTATTAAATATAGAGATGTTTTCAGTGGTTCCTGCTCTGGTAAGTTGATTGATTATCCGTCACCATTCACAACTGCATGTGGCAGGACTGCAAACCCATTTGAGGCTTGTAGGATCTCTTCAAACCAGTTTCTTTAACACAGCATAAAAAAGTAAATCACTGTCGCAGATGTTTGAACCAGAAGCTTTGGGAAGTTTGAAGTATAATGAAATAGCAAATGAGCTTCAGTATTATTAGAAACCAACAAGGAATGTTTATGAATTGGATGGTGAAGTGGAACAGGGGGTGCATCTAGTTGAGGGGAGGAAAAAAGCCCTTTTTTGCCTAATGTGAAATTATGTAAGCCCATGTTCACCAATCTAACCCAATTCCATTAATTCATTCTAAAACCATGTGAGGGTTCCCTCTGTATTTGTTAGGCTTGGTTCATAATTGTACTGAGATTGTTGTTTGAACCTAGTGGTTTGATTTTTGTTTCTCTCATAAATTCCAGGCTTCTGATATGACATCTACATCTCGAATCCTTGTTGCCATAGTAAAAATGTGTTATGATGCAAAAGACTGGGATGCATTGAATGAAAATATTGTACTTTTGTCAAAAAGGAGAAGTCAATTAAAACAGGTAAGATCCACAGTTTGCATAGATCAACATTATAACTATTTTAGACTGTAAATTCAACGTAAAAAGCACTTTGCTAGGTTTTTATCAGAAAATTACTTTGAGATTCAAGCTGAGTACTGAGGGGACGTTTTAAACGCTCAAATATTTAATTGGCATTTGTCTCTAAAGTCAATTTAAGACTTGTAGACTTTAAACTACTGATCATTTGCATTTTTGAGGTGTTTTCAACAGCGAGGAGTACAGAATTTACACATGCTGCTGTTTTTGTGTTGCTTGTGTAAGATGAAGTATGAAGAATAATTAAAAACATCTTGGGCATATTAATGTACTTGATAAAAATAATGTTTTTGCCTGACTCTTTCTTCACATCTATGCTACCAGATGCTTGGTTCTGGAATATTATCATAAACAGTATTTTGCTCATAGTGTAATGCCTGTATGAGATTCAGATAATCTTGTGCATTTAGTTAAATTTAAAAATACCGTTCATGTGGCATGTGCACTTGTTGATTTGTGTATTGATTCTCACCCAATGTAACTAGTGCTGCAAAGCCATCATTTTTGCTTTTAAATATGCAGGCAGTTACAAAAATGGTCCAAGAGTGTTGTACATATGTTAGCCAGATCACTGACCTGCCAATCAAGTTGAGGCTGATTGACACTCTGCGTACTGTAACTGCTGGGAAGGTGAGTGTGTTTTTCCATCGGTTCACAAAAGTGTGTTTTCTTTGCAAAATGGAACTTGGAAAGAAAATCATAAGCTACTTAACTTTTAAGATAGTGCACACTTATAAAAATGTACTCATCATTTTTGCATTAAACAATAAAGACATTAGCAATAGTGTTTGGAACTTTAAGCTGTTGCATGTTTTTAGATGTTAATACTATTTATGCTTAAGCTTTTTCATTTAAAAACACAGATGTTTATTAAAATTCATTAAAATAACTATTGAAATATACAACAATGAAGTTGACCTGGAAGCTAATAGCACCATTAAAATTTCCAGACACTATTGGAAGAGGACTATTAAGTACCTATGGAACCATACCAAATCATGATTCACCAATAATTATTGATTGAGGAATAAAGTCAATTGCAAAGAAAAAACTTCTTTTTCTTTCATGTCATCAGTAAATCTTCAAGTGCTTTATAACCACTGTTTTTATACTCTAAAGTGCACCATAACAAAAGCAGCAAATTAATGATTGACCACATGATTTATTTTTGGCATGAGTCATGAAAATTAAAGAAATAGGGCATAAAATGTCCACAGTGCTTGGTCTTCCCTTAAATCCATCAAAAAGCTGGGAGGAGACTAAGATTCTTCTATCAGAAAACATTAAGGCCAGTTTAACAAGAGTGACCATGGGATTCAGGTGCTATCCAGCTGCAAGGTTTTCTTGAACTGAGAGCACTAGCAAAACTTGAAGCAAAGAAAGCAGGTTTCCAGACAGGCAAAGGCTGAAGTTGAGCAATGAACCCATGACATGCATGGCTTTTTCATTGCAGTCAAGACCATCTATGGCTCAAGTCAACTCTACTGTGAACAATGAAAGGAGCGGTACTCAGCAAGGATAAAAAGGCAGTCAGTGCCCACTGGAATTAAAACTTTAAGAATCTTCTCAACCAAGGCTATTCTAACCCCATTTTCTAGCTTTTGGCCCATACGCTTGTGTGCCTTGGCATCGCAAATGTACCTCTAAATAGTACTTCAATGTTATGACAGTTTCTGCCTCTACCACTTATTCAGATAATGGGTTCCATATTCCCACCACTGCCTCTGGAAATAAAAAAAGTCTCTCTAAACCTCTTGCCCCTTAGTTTACTTTAAATCTATGCCCCTGACGTTGAATCCTCCACCAAAGGGAAAAGTTCCTTTCTGTTTACCCTGTGTCCCCCATAATTTTATACATCTCAATCATGTTCCCCCTCAGTCTCCTCTGCTCTAAGGAAAACAACCCCTGTCTGTCAAATCTCTGTTCATTCCTGAAACTGTCTGGTGCAGGCAATGTCCTGGTAAATTTTCTCTGCACCATCTCGAGTGCAATCACATCTCTCCACTGATGTAGATTCCATACTAACCAACATTTTATCCAAGTCCAGCATAACCTCTCTGTTGTTAAACTGTATACCTTGGATAACAAAGGAAAGTTACCCATATGCTGCCTTAACCACTTTATCTACCTGTCTCCCTATCGTAAGGGACTGGGTGGACATGTACATCAAGGTCCCTCTGATGAACTTGTGTTCCCCAAAGTCCTACCATTTATCATGTATTCCATGCTTTGTTTGTCCTGCCCAAGTGCATCACCGCACGCTTAACTTCCAGTCGCATAAAAAAATTTATGGTGTCCTTTTTCAAATTTGGCTGCCCACAGAAATTCAAGTGCCGCACCCCCATATACATCAAGCTTCCAGTTGATGTCGCGCTTCTCTGAAGGACGAACAGCCAGTTGTGTGTAGTCTCGAGGACCGTCCCAACATCCGTCCTCAAGCTGCAGTAAAGAGACAGGACTTGTCCATTTGCACACTTGGAGGTTGGGCTCCAATGTTTTGTCAGTTATTCATGGAGACATTTGAGAGAATGAGCCTTAGGCGAAACATCTGGAAGACATCATCCTCTACCAACATACTCCTGCTCTACAACACTGTTCTTTGACTATCAAGATCTATGGCAAGTCACTGGACAAAGAATCAATTCCTCGCACCTTATGTGCCTCTTTGCAGGGACTGTAGACATCAATAACATCCCCAGCATCAACACATTGATTATTGTCCATCAACTGCATTGGTTTGAAGACATTTCAAAGGAATAATGCTGGCCTGGATATTGTACTGAACACCCTGAATAGTACCATGGACCTTTTATGTTTTTAGTATAATGTTTCATCCTAAGTTGGCACCTCCAGCAGTGTAGCACCCATCCTTTACTGTAACTGTTATACATTATTCCTGGAGTGGTTCTTGAATAAACACCCTTAACTTGAAAACAATTATACTGACTTGAGACCAACCTGACACTGAAGGAAGGAGAGATAAAAGTCTGTTTTTAAAAAAAACATGAAAAAGCCATGTGCAAGTAATTTTCCTTGTGAAATTTAAATTTTGAATGAAGAAAGTGAGTAACCTTTTTCTTTTAAGCTTATTTCTGATTTTGAAAAGATTTTAAGTTACATGAAGAAGGAGAATCTTTTTCTCATGAAATCACAAATTCTTGAAGGCACTACCAATGCTAGAATCTCATTTCATGGATGCTAGCAACTCCCTAAGACTATTTTTGACTCCTGAGATGGAGATTAATTCTTGCATGTTTGTAAACTCTACAAGCAGCATAGCTAAAGTTGCATGTAATAAAACCAATTTTACCATTTAACAACATGCTTATAATAGCACATCTAAAAAGCCAACAAACACTGATCAAAGCATTTGGTGTACTTGCATAGTAAGGTATCTGAGACACTTCTTATTAATTAACTGTTGTTTGAAGGGTCAGTATCTACAACACGTGCCTATATTCTTGCCTGCCCTGCCTTAGAGGCAGTAAATCAAGGCTAGAATATTGTTAGTGCTTGCAGTTTTTCTGCACAATGTTTATTAGAGTTATTTTTGTTTGTATGATCTGTCTCATCTAATCTAAGCCAGCCAGAGAATCCACAGGCATACTATTCCAAAAACAATTGCTTTGTATCAAAATTTTTTAAAACTTTAAATTGTTTCATGCACATGAACTGATCGATGCTAATTCCTAGTTTGTAATGCACATTGAGCTAACAGACAAGAAATAGATCTGGATGTTATTTGTAGCAAGTATGTTCCAAACAATTAATAACAATGTTGCTGCTCCAGATTTTGTGCAATGTTTCAATCAAATCCACATTAGGATCTAACAATTTATACTTGTGACCTCCCCGATTTGTATTGTTACATTTAATGCATGTAAAAATGTTTTTAAGGATAGTAGAGAGTGAATCAAAAGCTGAACATAGCAAAACAAAATTACTCCTACATACAAACTGTTTGTTTTTCCAGATTTACGTGGAAATTGAACGTGCTCGTTTAACCAAACACTTGGCCATGATAAAGGAGGAAGCTGGGGAGCTGAAAGAAGCTGCTGCTATTTTGCAAGAGCTTCAGGTGAACATTTAAGCTTGTAAAAGGTTCTTGCTTTTAATGATTTATGAGGATTTGCCGAAATAATTAGAACAGTTAATTCCTATCTAACAAAGGAGATTAATCAAATTGCTGTTGGATCAGACCCAAAAATGCCTTTTCAGCTCAGACTTCTGTTTTGTTAATTTCAGATTCATGTTACAACTTGAACTTGATCAGCAGAGATTAAAAAGTTACTCTCTCCTTTTTTGTTCTACTTTTTCCCCTTCCACAAAAATTACAATACTGATGTTGACTTGCAGATTTCACTTCAAATTTTTTGATTAACAAAACACACAATGAAATGTTACATGTAGAAATATCTTGTTACCGTCCCATGAGGTTGATTGTCAAACACATGAGTTTACTATCAAAGCATTTTGCCTGATTAATGACAGACCTGTGTCAACCTTTTTTAAAAAATCCAGTATGGCATTGAAGTTTGAATGAGGCGGAGTTTGTTTTTCTAATTTGTTCAAGGGATGTTGATGTCTCTGAATAGGCCAGCCTTATAGCTCATCTGTAATTGACCTACAGAAAGTGGTGATGGTGATTTGCCTTCTTGAACTGCTGCAGTCCTTAGGGCTTTGAGACACCTACAATCCTGTTAGGAAGAGAATGTAAGATTTTGACCCAGTGACAGTGAATGAATGACAGCATACTTTCATGTTTATGTGACTCGGAGGGGAACTTGCAGAATGAGGTGTTCCCATTCATCTGCTGTCCCAACTGCTAAGCATCTTCACTGTCGGAATTCTGCAGGTACCATTCTCTCTTAAACATCCTGTCCACTCTGCCATCACTCCCATCCCCACTTCTAAAGTCAGCAGTCCACGCAATTGCAGAAAGTGCAATACTTGCTCATTCACCTCTCCCTTCTCAGTGTGCAAACCCCCAAATATATCTTCCATGTGAAGCAGCACTTTGCTTTCACTGCTTTCAATCCAGTCTTCTGTATTTGCTGTTTAATCTGGTCTCTTACATCGGCAAGACCAAATGCAGACTGCTCTTTCAATAAATCACCTTGTTCCAAAGCTAACATTTCTGCCCTGTCCATTCTACAGTGTTCCAACTAAGCTCAACACAAACTGGAGGAACAAAATCTTTTTTTGTTAGGCACTGTGTAGCCTCTAGGACTCGATATTGAGATCTGCACCTTCACCTTCACAACATGATGTCACTCTTGACTTTATCTTACATTCTGCAAATCACCACTACCCCCACCATGTCTTGTTGGCTTTGCTGGCAGCAGGCAACAGCATTTTCTTCTTTTAACACCTATCATTTAGACCAGCTTTCATTCGCTCTCATTTCTTTGCCACTATTGGCATACCCATTGTCTTTTGACTTGGACTCCACTGCAATCTGTTCCAGTCATTCCTTCACACCTTTGCCTACATCACTCAAAGCAATGTATTAACTCTGTTACTTTCTCCACAGATGCTACCGGACCTGCTGAGTTTCTCCAGTAATTTGTTTTTATTTTAGATTCCCAGCATCCTCGTATTTTGATTAAATAACATTCCTATTATACTTCTAAAAAACATATATTTTTCTGGTCTTGAACCAACAGGTCGAAACCTATGGGTCAATGGAGAAGAAAGAGAAGGTTGAATTTATCTTGGAGCAAATGAGACTTTGTTTGGCTGTAAAGGATTACATTCGAACCCAAATCATCAGCAAAAAAATAAACACAAAATTCTTCCAAGGGGAGAATACTGAGGTAATTGATGTGCTTTTTAAAATTTATATTAATTCATGGATGAAATCACCAATTTCAATATTTCCAAGCTATAAAGAGAGCCAGAATTGCTTTTTCATACTTGAAACTGATTGCAGTGATGGGGTATCATCACCATGTTTTGTTGGACTATAATGTAGAATTGTAAATTTTGCATTATCTCAAATTATAATGGTTGAGCTGGGTGGACAGAAATTAAGTGTGGAAATTGGAGTGCAATTTTCCTGTAGTTGCATTATTTGCAATAACAACATGGAAATAATTTTGATAGAGACAGAAGGCAAGTTGTACACAAGTTCAAAGCTCTATGGGGTTAGAGGCATTGACAAGGAGAAAATGGTTTTGGCTGAATTGCTCAATATTGAAAAGTAGTTATGCATGTGAGAAATCTGACACTGTCCTTTTTTTGGTGGAGACATAAGGCAATTTTCTGTAAGGCAGCAGTAGGGTCTCGTGCAGTAATTATGTTTGAACACAAAGCAGGCTTTGTGATCTTTATTGTGCTGCATTTTCTTAAATTAAGATGGCTATATGTTTAAATTATTTCCATTTTGAGTTGGTCTCTGTCTGACTAACAACAGATGAGAAGCAACACCCATGTGAATGATTGTTAAGCCATTTTTAATTGAACACATCTGCAATGATATCAATGCAGTTTGATACCTTTAACAGGAACTGAAGTTAAAATACTACAACCTAATGATTCAAGTTGATCAACACGAGGGATCCTATCTGTCCATCTGCAAGCATTATCGTGCCATCTATGACACACCATGTATCCAGGCAGAGAGTACAAAATGGCAACAGGTAAAGAGCTGGTATTGGTTATGCTGGAGTGCTGTAATTAAGTTGTTGGGTGTAAATCCAGCAACAATCAATCTTTGTTCTTGTACTGTTTGTGGATAATTCTTGATCATCTTTCAGCTTGGAACACTTCAAAATGACCTGTTTTCTGAAACACTAATGAAGTTTTCTGTGTGTAAAACAAGCTTGTTGCCTAATATTGTCCCTTACAATTCTTTTGACCATCAGAATTTCTTATCATGGATACTCTCATAGATTATGACAATTGCTTTGGGGCCAGAAAAAGTGAAGCTCATATGAGGTACTTGCATTTCCTCCTCCTTCCACTTCATCCTAATCAAAAAGAGATAGTCCAGCCAGTGAGAGGCTTCTGGTATGCTGATGGCAATATCTGAAGCAACAATTGGTCATAATTTCTCTGTCTACTTGAACATTTTGATGTTACTAATTTCTGAAAGCATCGTGTAACAACAATTGCCCCTTGTTCTAAGAGTTTAATCCTATTCCTTGGCTTTCCAGTCTGTCATTGGGACTTTGGCTGCAAGAATCAGTTTTGCCAAAGTTGGAATGTAAAACAAGTTCCATTAATGATGAGTTTCTAATTTGGAACCTGTTGGGTAAATGTAGTGCAGTTTTTATAGGCTACAGTCCAGTGATGGAAAGATATTCTATAAAATATTCTCTTGGGTTAAGTAGTAGTGCAAATTAAATGACAATGACGTTTACGATGTATTATTTCTTTTCACAGATTGCAAACTCTGATTCTGTAAAATGATTATGAATGATACTTTGTCAATTTGGAATTATGTCAATAGTTTGTATCTTTCAATATGAGGATAATTGTATTTCAAATAGCAATAAAGACTCCCACCATTCTAACTTACCGCTTCTTCCATATTCATAATGATAATTAATTAAAAATAATGTAAAATCTTAACATTGTCATCTTTTGAAAGGAGATGTCTGCAAGCAGTTGCTTTTTGAAAATGTTTACTTGCTTTAAAGAGGAAAATAGCAATCAGTACTTTTCGCATTATTTGGAAAATGAGCCTGTCAACTTCAGGTTAGAAATAGTACAAAGTATTAAGAGTGCAAGACAAGTTGAAGAGGGGGAGCAGGGTAAAACAAGATGGTGGAGATGTTGGGAGAAGTGACCAGAAAAACCAAAGATTGATTGACCCACAATACGTTTGCAGATGTAGTTTGTAAGATACAAACAGGTAAATACCAAAAGCTGTCCCAATGTCCTGTTTATTTGCTAAGTAGTGTTAATTGATTAAATAATTATTCAGAAAGCAATCTGATTTGGGAAAACACATACTTTAGATTTGATGAAAACTCATACCAATAGTTATTAGTGTTGCTTGTTCTGGCAGATGAAAGCATGTTTTTCAGAGGAATTGAAATGAATGTACTGAAGTAACTTCTGAAGTTATGCATCACCAAAATGTTGCAGATTTATGAAGTTTTGACAAGGAACTTGTACGATTTCGCAAGCTAAAGGGAGGTATGGTCAGTTAGAGTTGGAAGGGAATATACTTCAAGAATTTATATTGAAAGAAACCTCTCTAGAGGAGAGCAGCTGTTCTGTTTCTACCTTACGTTCTTTGAATCAACTAACTCTAATAAACAGATCAGTTTGTTATCTGAAGTGTCTGATAAATTTGGGATTTCCTTAAATCTAGTTAACTATTCAATATTTCACAATTGCACAGTTAGCAATTGTAATATGTATTTGGAAATTGGAACAGTCATACCAGTCCTGCATTTTGTTCGGCTGTTAATTCATGTGTATGCTGTGTAAACTTAAGTTTTAATTTCTTCTTTTTTTTTTTTGTAACACCCAGGCTTTGAAGAGTGTCGTTTTGTACGCAATCCTGGCTCCCTATGATAATGAGCAATCCGACCTAGTTCACAGAATTAGTCTGGACAAAAGACTTGAAGAGATTCCCAAGTACAGGTACAGTGAAGTTTACAATGAAAACAAAATAAGCATTTTGATTGCATTATCAAAACATTCAGACTTTGAGTTACTTTCTTTTTTTTTTTTGTTTGAGAAAAATAAATTGAGTTTCAAAAAAGAGCTGCCACTGTCTTGGTGAAAGAACCTGCACAGTTTATATTTTAAGGATAGCCCTAAATACTACCAAGCGCTAATTAATTGCTTCTGAAATGCAGCTACAGTTCAGTTACATAAACTAATGCAACAGACAATCTGAATAATTAGATCCCAAAAATAGCTAAATAAAACAACTAATAAATACCAGTTAGTCAGGCATTTGATGGTATTTCTGTAACAAATGTTGGCTCAGACAACAAGGAAAACACTGTCATTTGAATAATTCCATTGTATCTTCAACATACACCTGAATGGCACATGGGATCCTGATTTTGATATCTCCCATAAAATCTGACTTCTGACTATGTAGCTCTCCATCAATACTAAAACAAAGGACCAAATTATGGTATGTGTTTGAGTCATGAAGTTCAACTTAAAGCTCACATCCTTCACACTAAAGTGAGTGTGCTATCGCTGAGTCAAGGCTGCAAATGAATTTAATCTCTGGTATGTTCTATATTGATAGATCTCAAATGGAATAGTGATTGGGCCATTGCAATTGATTTTAGCAGCTCTAAACTGTGCTGTCTACTTCTGACTGTGTTACCCAACATTTTTTAAATTCTGGAATTGCACACTTAAGTTCCAGCTAGGTTGTGCTGTTGACCAGTTTGGAGATGGCTATCATCGAGTCTTTCATGTGAATAGTAGCTACTGAGAGTACAGAAAGATAATTGTTCCAGTTATTCATCCATGGTATTATGAGTTACATGTCATTTGATTACAGTATTCCAGTTAAGTTGTGCATTTTTAAAAGCAAGACTAAGCACAAGTGTACAAAGTTGTTGATTAGGACATTGCTCTGATTGAATGATGGCTTGTCACCTGGTTTTTTTCTCAAGATTAATGTGAAGTTTTAAAAACTCAACCAGTAGCCAGATAATCAAATAATTGACTTGACCGTCTCATGGTAAAAATCTGTAGTGGCCATGTAGTGTGGGATGGCAATGCCAAGCTTGTGAAGTAGGGAGGTTAGCATTGATCAGAAGCTCAACTGGACTCCCCTTTTAAACACAATGGCTGCAAGAGCAGGTCAGAGCCTAGGAGCACTGTGGTAAGTAAGTCCCCTCCTGACTCCCAAAGCCTGTCCACTGTCTACAAGGTGCATTATAAGGGCTGTAATGTAATTCTTCCCACGAGCCTGGATGGGTGCAGCTCCAATAATACTCGAAGCTTCACACCATCCAGGACAAATTCGACTGCTTGATTGGCACTGCATCCACTTCCCACCATCACCGATGTTCAGTAGCAGCAGAGTTGTATGATCTACAAAATGCACTGCAGAAATTTGGCAAAGATCCTCTGACAACATCTTCCAAACCTACGACTACTTCCATCCAGAAGGCCAAGGGCAGCAGATACATGGAAACAACACCACCGACCAAGTTCCCCTCCAAGCCACTCACCATCCTGACTTCACTGGTGCTGGGTTAACATCCTGGAATTCCTTTTCTCAGAGCACTAAGGTTTTACCTGAAGCACATGGACTGCAAGCAATTCAAGAAGGTAGCTCACTAACACCTTCAAGGGTGACTGGGAAGAGCAATAAATGCTGGCCAGCCGGTGATGTCCACGTCCCACGAGTGGATTTAAAAAGTAGTAGAACAAATTAGGGACAGATGTGTGCAAAGAGACTTCATTTTTAAAAAGAAAGTCTTAACTAGTTTTAACAACTTAACATTTTCGGGAAATAAAGAAAAATATTCAAGTCCTGTATGAATGCAAATGCATTTGTTGGTAGCTTTCTTTAAAAAGGGCTATGCTTGGAGGCCTATCTCGTGCTCCAATTTACTGCTTCTGTAGAGTGATTGATATTTTGAAGTAGTTTTTAATGAGAGTAAGTAGCCTTTGAATTGTAATTGCAATTCAGTATTCCTGGAAGTAGAGTTTTCAGGCAGGATCGAGTGGGTGACCAAAAAAGGAAGGGTTGGGGAGTAGTGGCTTTGGTTAAAGCATCACTTGTATTTGTGAGAAGGAATGATATACTAAACAGATTAACAAATAAGGGTTTATGGGTTGTGCTTATGAATAAAAGGGCAGTCGCACTATTAGGAATATAGTATGGACCTCCAAACAGTGGAAGGGAGATAGAAGAACAGAATGTGAACAAATTTGTGCCAGTAGAAATAAGAGCAATACTAGTATAAGATTTGAACTATTCCAATATCAACTGGGTTTTAAACAACATACAAGGCATGGAGGGTGAAAAAGTCATGTACTGTGTTCGGGATTTTTTTTCTTCTCTTTGGAAACAATATGTGACCATCCCGTCAAGAGGAGACACAATTCTGGATTTCATTTTGGGCAATGAAGACTGGCTGGTGTGTGACCATATTGGGTGTTATGGACCAGACCAAACAGCCCCCTTCAAATATGTCAAGGAGACAACCTAGATCCTAACTGTTATTTAAAAGCAAGTTTCAAGTGTTGTATTCAGTTATGCTATTCAGCTTGAAGTAAAACTTACTTTACTCTTATATCCAGCTAAGATACAAACAAGAAATAAGGATTTTGTATAATTTTAAACTTGATTGGAAAGCTTAACAGAATAGTAGATTGTTTAACTACTAAACAGCAACTGTTCCAATATAGTAACATCTCAAACACAACCTTGACAAAGGCAAATTCCATAAAGTAGATTCTTGCATGCGATGTTTCTCCAGTCCAAAAGAGAATTTGGGCTGAGAGAGCGAACTCCAGCTTTTTCATGTGGCTGAGAGAGATGTATAACAGCTCCACAGCCAACTTCAAAATCTCAACAACCGAAAGCTAATGTAAAACTTGGTTTTGTCAGACCCTGACTCCACTTATTCATGCTGCTTTTATTGTATTAACTTTTATTTAAAAATGCCCAAAGCTTTAGAGCCTGTTTACTTGGGAAGTCATCTCAGCATTTCTGTCTCACACCCTCTCTTCAAAAACAGAAGGACCAAATACACCTCATAAAGCAATAAAATTGTCACGGAGGCTAGTAACCAAACTTCTTTTTCTTTTTAAATTCACTCTTGGGGCATGGGCATCACTGGATGTCCAGCATTTTATTGCCCATCACTTGTTGTTCTTGAAGGTGGTGGGGAACTACCTTCTTGAATCGTTGTAGTCCACGTGCTGTGGGTTGACTCTCCATGCCATTGCTGGGGGCAAGGGGAAGGATTTTGACCCAGACACTGAAATAACAACATATATTTCCAAGTCAGGATGGGGAGTAGCTTGGAAGGGAACTTGCAGGGGTGGTGTTCCTATGTATCTGCTGCCCTTGTCCCTCTACAAGCAAATAGTTGTGGCTTTGGAAGGTGTTGTCTAAGGATTTTTGGTGAATTTCTACATTGTGTCTTGTAGATAGTACACTTCTACTGAGCATTGGTGGTGGAGGGAGTGGATGCTTGTGGATGTGGTGTCAATCGGTCAGGCTGCTTTGCCCTAAATGCTTTCAAGGTTCTTGAGTTGCTGGAGCTCCACCCATGCAGGCAAGTGGGGAGTATTCCTGACTTGTGCATTGTAGATGGTGGACAGGCTCTGGGGAGTTACTTTGATACAGTATTCCTAGCCTCTGACAGTTTGGTTAGATTTAGTAGTATTATGGGAAAGAACAGAAATAAATCAAGAATAAAAGTGTTTTGTTTTTTTTTTAACTGGGGGAAGGCAAATTTTACAAAACTGACCAGTGGATTTGGTTGAGGTGGACTGGACAGGACTGCTAAAGTGATAAACCAGTGGGAGGCACTAACAAATGAGATCCGTAGGGCATAAAGCAAACCTATTCCCTCCAACATAAGAATTGTACTGCCAAATCTAGAACACATGGTTGCCTAGAAAAATACAGGCAAATGTTGAACAGAAAAAGAAAGCTTATGATAGTCACAAAAACCTGATCACCACAGATTACCTAGAGAAGTATAGAGATCAAATGAAAAAAGAAATAAGGAAATCGGAGGACATGAAAAAATATTAGCAATATTTTAAAAAATTGAATGATTTGAGGAAGTAACGAGGATTTAGGGTAGTGCAGTGGATGTTTTCTACATGAAGTTTAATACAGCATTTCAGAAGGTCCCACATGGCAGACTGGTCAAAAAAGTAAAAGCTTGTGGGGTACAAGGTAATATGTCAAATTGAACCTTAAGTTGGCTTAGTAACAGGAAACAAAGGGTGATGGTCAATGACTGCCCTTGTGAATGGAAAGCTGTTTCAAGTGATTTTCTGCAGGTCTTGGATGTTGAGATCCCTGCTTGTTTTTTTAATACATTAACAGTTTGGACTTCAATGTGGGGGGCACAGTTGTGGAAATTTGCAGATGGCACAAAAATTAGTCGTGCAGTGGGTAATGTAGTGCTCCAAAATTATGTAGATGGGTTAGTGGAAAGGGCAGAAAGGTGACAGGAGTGCACCTCAAGTGAGGAAATGCATTTAGGGAGGCCCAACGTTAAAAGGGAATACACATTAAACAAGAAGAAACTGAGAGGGACAGGTGAAGTGAGTGATTTCAGTGTGCAAATGAAAAGGTCCCTAAAGATAGCAGTATAGGTAGATAAGGTTGTCAAGAAGCCGATGGAATGCTCTCCTCCATTGGCAGAGGTACAGAACACACAAGTAGGGATATAATGATGAAATTGTATAAGGTGCTGGTGAGGCCACAAAATATTGTGAACAGTTCTGGTCATCACATTACAGGAAGGACGAAATTGCACTGGAGAGAGTGCAGAGAAGATTTACTGGAAGTTTGCCAGGTCTGAGATTGTGGAGGGTCGGGGGTGTATTCCTTGGAACAGAGAAGACTGAGGGGTGACGTGATTGAGGTATTCAAAATTGTGAGGGATCGAGATTGAGTAGTCAGGAGGAACCTATTTCCCTTGGTAGAGAGTGTAAAAACCAGGGGGTCATAGATTCAAGCAAAGTGGCAGAGGATTAGAGGGGACGTGAGGAAAGATATTTTTATGCAGTGGGTGTCTGGAATTTGCTGCCTGAGTTAGTGGTGGAGGCAGAGACCCTAAACTCTTTAAAAAGTACCAGGATCTGCCCGTTAAGTGCTGTAAGCTGCAGGACGATGGGTTGTGTAAAGGAAGATACCTTTTAGAACGGCCATCTGTGTTTCTTAGGGCCGGCATAGAGAAGATGGGCTAAATGGCCCCTTTTTATATACTGTATCACTTCTATGATTCTATGGCGAATAGCCACTTGGTTGCCCTTATTTAAGTTTCAAATATTAATCTTTGACTCCATCTTCCCCCTTTCAAACTGTATGTAAAATTCAATCATATGAGTGCAACTGCCTTATTCCCAGATGAGGAATTTAATCCTGTCACTTTACACAGTACCAAATATCGTAACTCTGGTCAGTTGCTGCCCTAAGAAACTATTACAAAAACATTCTATGAAGTCCCTTTTCAAGGCTACTATTAAAAAGTCAAATTCAGATATTGAGCCCTCCCATGGAGGGATTCCATTCCATTTTCCACTTTACTCATGGAAGATTTTAATTTATTTATATTGCTGTCCCTATATCACAAGGACCCAATACTACTACTTGTATATTTTTTCCCAAAATAGTGGCTACTGTACACAGGCCTGTAGATCACTGCCACTAATGACTTCTTTCCCCTGTATTCTTCTTCTCCATCCAAACCAATTCTACAACCTTATCTCCTGAGTCAAGGTCATCTCTAACTATTGCACCAATACCACCTTTGATTAGGCGTGATCCCTTCTGCATTTAACTAGTGGTTTCTATTCTTCTTGACTGTCATTTAACCCATAATAGTCATTCCTTGTATCAGTAATGACTATCAGATCATATTTATTCACTTAATTGTGCGTTATCAATTCACTTGCTTGATGCACACACATTCAGATACAGAGCTTATAATTTTTTTTTTTTTTTTTTTAAAAATCTTTGTTTAGTGTTGACTGGTATATTCTTAGCTTTTTTTCCTCTGTCCCTTCCTGCCATTCCCTGACCTTCATTTTCCCATTAGTATTTTGGTCTCCTGCCTCTATTCTATTCTTTGATTTGTTGCATTTTACCCAAGCTTGATCCTTCACCATCACCTTCCCCATTGTTTGAAACCAATGAATGCACTGACCTTGTAGAGAACATAAAATGAATTATTATAAGGAAGAGAGAGTTTTATGATCATGTATTTTATGATTTGCAGTCCAAGATTGCAAGCAAAAATTATGCACAGTAAAGCTATGTTGTACTTTACTGTCACTCAGCAAGGTTGTGTGCCTGTTTTACAGAGATCTGCTGAAGCTGTTTACCACAATGGAACTTATGCGTTGGAGCTCGCTGGAGGAGGATTATGGCAAGGAACTGAGAGAAGAGTTACCTGAAAATGTTTGCACAGATGTTTTTTCTAGCACAGAAGAGGGAAATAAGAGATGGAAGGATCTAAAAAATCGTGTAGTGGAGCATGTATGTGTGCAATGTTTAAATGTTAATGTCTAAATCATAGTATATTTTCTAAATGTTAGAAAATGGGTGCTAAAGCTGCTTATTGTTCATGAAAATTTCCCCCTTATTCCTCATCTGTTTTATGTTCATTAACAGTTCTGAATCCATACGAGCATGTTCCCCCTCAGTTGAGGGTACCTTCATTTTCTTTTTTAACCTCCTTGAGAAGGACATATCAGTAGTTTTTTGGCTGAGTATTACATTCCCTTATCCATTATTGAGTCTGTTGCTAGCAAGATTTGCTAAATACAATCCTATTTTTCTCTTATAATCCATTCTTAGCAGACAGGCCGATCTCCCATTTTGTTCACAACTGAAGCAAATTTGAAAATGTTTTGCTGTGAAACATTAAGCTAGAGTAAATGCTCCAGTTCAATTTCTTGCTGCAACTTGAGTAAAATAAATCCAACATTCTCTTTATCGTGCTGTGTCTCGGATACTGAAGTAGTCCATGTTAAAATGTGGCAAGACCCGGACAATGTCCAGTTTTTAAGAAGGGTCACTGGACTCGACATTTAACTCTGCTTTCTGTTCACAGATGCTGCCAGACTGACTGAGTTTCTCCAGAGATTTCTCATTTGGTTGTAGACAATATCCAAGGTTGATACTTCTCAAACAAGAACGAATCTGACCATCACCCCTAGGCATTCAATGGCATTACCATCATTGAATAGCTCAGTATCAAGTCAGGAGTGTGATGGAATACTCCCCACTAGTCTAGTTGAGTGCAGCTGTCAGAACACTGAAGAAGCTTGATACCATCCTAGATAAAGGATGCTCATGTTATTCCTGACAATTGACAATGGAATCATGGTTATCAATAGATTCTTAATTCTAGATTTTAATTGAATTCAAATTCCACAGTTTGCCAGAGCAGGATTCGAACTCAGGTCCCCAGAACATTACCTGGCGTCTCTGAATTAACAGTCCAGTGATAATACCACTAGGCCATTAGCTAAGTTATTAAGTCCTGGGGGGAGACGATGGCCTAGTGGTATTATCATTGGACTGTTAACCCAGATAACATTCTGGAGACCCAGGTTCAAATCCCACCACAGCAGATGGTGGAATTTGAAATTGATAAATGTCTGGAATTGAAGAGTGTAATGATGACCATGAATCAATTATTGGGGAAAAACCCATCTGGTTCACTAATAACTTTTAGGGTAGGAAACTGCTGTCCTTACCATGTCTGGCCAAGATGTGACTCCAGACCCACAGCAACGTGGTTGACTCTTAATTGATCTCTGGGCCATTATGGATGGGCAATAAAGGCTGTCTGGCCAGCGATGCCCTCATCCTGTGAATGAATTTTTAAAAAATTTGTGGTACAAGAATATAAACAGCAGAATTTTTTTTTTTGTTTGTACTCTTCATTTAACTGTGTGATCTTTCTGACAGAAGTAACAGTGAGAGCACTGAAATTGATCTTGTGTGCTCAGAATGAGGGGATAACAGTTGCAGTTTCTGGTCTTGTATTCACTGGAGATTGGCATTGCTTATGATTTCCTCATTTTTCTCATTCTTCACCCATTTCCATCCTATCGCAAAAATACAGCTCAAATGTTTGCTAACTCTGCCCAATCTTTAGGCTTGCACATCAAATTTCTCAAACACTACCCAAGCATGATACAACAGAGTGAAATGAAAGATCCAAATTGTTGTAATGGACATTCTACCAAGCTTTTTGTTTAAGTCAGCAACCAAAACTCAACAAAATAGGAACCATACTGCAAGATTTTTGGTCTGTGCACAGGAGGCTGTCCTTTCCACATGGAAAGGGAAATTAAGTTGATCTTGTATAGTGTGTTTCACAATCTGTGTCCCAAATTGCATTGCAGTCAGTGAAGTGCTTTCAAACATAATCATGGTTGTTGTGTAACAAATGAGGCATAACCCATCAACAACAATGTGACTGTGAACAGAGAACCTGTAGTATTGTGGGTTGAGACATTATATATTGTCAGATACTCAGGATAACTCCACAGCTGTCCCGTGAAATAGGTTATTGGATGTATAAAGTCTACCTGAGAAAGCAAGTTGGTTTAAAGTGTCATTTGTATAACAGTACCTTTTGACAATGCATCAGTACTGCGTGGTGTATTAGTCTAGTATTTTGTGGTCAAATCTACTGAAGAACCTTGGTGAAGTGCTAGAGTGGGATTTTAACCCACATCCTTCTGACCCACATGGCAAGTGTGCTACCAACTGGTAACATGACTCGGATGATAACAGAATATTATCTACTACAGTAAATGTGTGCATTTCTTGACCCCCAGGTACTATTGCTGTGGTTGCACCTTATTAATATTTAGCATTTTAAGTCTTTCATAATGGGAATTCTCTATCTGAACATGTCTGAGCATACCATAACCATAGGCTGCACCAACAAAATAATAAGAGCGATGTATCCATTACAATGTGCCTCTAATCCACAATGAGAAGCATTTATGGAACACCAGCTAGTTTACTAATACATTTTAAGACGTTTTTCTCTTTCACTGTACAATGAACTATTCTATAGATAATTTCCTGTGTTCTATTCAAATTGCATGAGTTTTATTGAGCTTTAACTTGCTTTGAAAAACAATTCATTTTGACGTTGAATTTTTAGAATATTCGAATAATGGCAAAATATTACACACGAATCACAATGAAGAGAATGGCAGAGCTTCTTGATCTTTCAGTTGATGTGAGTATCAAACTTTCTGTAATCTATATGGAGAATGTCAAAGAAACGTGTAAGCAGGCTCCATACTGGAACATCTTAGGCATGTAAATCATCGAGTATGATTATCGATTGACTTTTGTTTCAAACTTGTCTTGTTTCAAGGAAAAGTATTTTGAGCTGTGTAACAACAGTATGAACAATTAGTGGTTTAGGGAAATAAGTTAACTCCAAGACTGTTCGTTTATCATCTGACTTGGCACACGATATATGGGTATTGTTGTCTTGTTTATTAAAGTTAGGATATCGAGGTATTCTTTGCAGACCAGATATCAAGTGGAGCAGTTATACTGCTTATTACATTAACAATAAGTTGTTGTTTCAGTCTAATGTTGAAGACCAATGAAATTGATATATTGAGGAATGGATAGGAAGTGAACGTTGTGCTGGATGTAAGGATATGGAGGTGACATGATGGAAGAGCAGGAGAGAAACTACAAAATGGAAAGGACTGTACATGACTTAAAGCAGATTTTGGAATTAAACCCACAGTTCCTCATGTGCACAAACAGAAGTTCTCCCCACATCAGTGAACATGTGCTGGTAGCCAGCACAGAACCTGCAAAGAAGAAGGAAATGAATCCATCCTTAATCTATACACAGCGCACATATATATACCCCTATTTCATAATAGCTGCTTTCATAAATTGGTGGTTCACATTGTCAACAATATGTAAACATCACTAATTTAGAATCATTTCAGACCATTTTGAATCGCCGATCATAGGAAGTCATTAAGCTGTCAATCTGTGCAAAACTTCTCTAGTGTGAACATTCTGTATTCATTGATTTGGATTAGCTTTATTGTAATGTGCTGAAGAGTGCAGTGAAAAGTTTATAAATCACTACTTACAGCGCCATCTTGAGTACAAAGGTACTTGTAGTGACACAAGTGTTCCTGTACTTTGAACCTTGGTGACTTTGTAGTCTGCAAATCCTATACAGAATGTATGCCATAAATATGAAGAAACTAATTCTACAGCAGCTATCAGCATAACAAAAGGCATTTGAGACATCACCAAATGTTTTGGGTTTCCCTTTGTAATGTTGAGCATTATTTGATAATCTGGTACAGTTAGGTTTCCCTTATTTACTGATTTTCTTTTCAACTTTTTTTCTTGATTTAAAGGCTTTTATCCATGTTTATATTTTCTTGCAGGAGTCAGAGGAGTTTCTTTCTAATCTGGTCGTAAACAAGACCATTTTTGCAAAAGTAGATAGGCTAGCAGGAATCATCAATTTCCAGAGACCAAAAGATCCCAATGACATACTCAACGACTGGTCTCACAAACTGAACTCTCTGATGGGACTTGTGAACAAAACTACACATCTCATAGCCAAGGAGGAGATGATTCACAACCTCCAATAGAGGATGAGAGTTGGTGTGTCTTTTGAAAAGACATTTTAAGATCTGAAATAATCCTTCATAGCCATGCAAAAAAAAAAACAAAGCTTCTAATTTGTCTAGTGCATGGTCTCCATGTGGTTAGATATTGAAGAATAAGGATTGACAGTATGGTTGATTTGCCTCTTCTAAAAAGAAATAGTACAACCTGGAGTTTGAATTAAGTGGAATGTTTGTATTTTGTGACGTGTATTGTAAATGGAATAAACCATACTATCTAAATATTGTCAGCAGGGTGATTTTTCAATTGAAAACTTATGTTTTGTTTTGTCTTATTTTGTGTTTTATTAAATCAAAGTTGAAATGTTTCAAATTCCCTTTTTAATGATTGCAGCATTCTACTGCATATGATTATACGATTCCATTTACATTATAGTGCATATAAAACTACAAGATAGTGAAGAAGCGTAGATAAGTTCAATGTATTTTTCCCTCTTTCCTCTCATGAAGCATGGTTTGACCACTGCACTTGATGTTTTAAGTTATGTAGCCATCACCTAACAAGAAATTGATTTAACTGTTTGGTTGTAGTTGTTTTAACAACTTTCTTCCGTCACGTCTGTTCTGAGTATTTATAATGGCATTATAATGAGAGTATTACAGCAAACTTTGACATAACTTGCATTGTTTACGGCTTCACCATTGAGAAACCTATAAAATTTTCTCAAACATCACACCTGATGATCCATTTTCTTTAATGATTCTGGATGGTAGCATTATATGAAGAGGATCCATTGTACTTGAGGTTTATATCATTCAATCTATAGTAATCGACTTGACAGAGAAATTTCACAGAATAATTCTTCTTCATTAAAGGTAAAGCACATGATATTTAAACTCTTAAGCTTTGTCCTTTTCATCTCGCACGGTAAATAAATATTCCCATAACAACAACATTGGCAGTCTTAAACAGCAGAATTAAATTAACAATTTACAGCAATCCCTTCAATTTGGCCAGAACCAGCTATTTCATTGCTTTCAATTTGTTTTCTCGAAAGAATATAGTGTTATGTTCTCTGCTGTAACTGAGGCCGTTGCAGTTGGGTTTGCCTTACTTATTTTCAAATGTTTAAAACAAAAAAACAAAGCTTTAGAGATGCAATAGTACGTTCCATTTCATCAAATTTGGTTAGAATGTGAAGCTTGCTACCACATTCAACAATTGAGGCAAATAACATGGATACATTTGAGAGATTATTCAACTCCTGAAACAGTAAAGAATAGTAGATGATGCTAATGGGGTTAGATGGAAAGAGGCTCATGTGGAGCATAAATATTGTCATGGACTGAATGAATACAACATATAAACAGTGTTTATTGTACTTTGAAAGTTTTTTCATGTTTAACAGTAAGTACGTTGGTGTAAATGTGCTGATTGGCCTTTTAGTGGCTAATAATGGTTGGGCAGTGGTGACATGACTGTCTCAGAAACAAAATCTAATCCAATCCTCAGTTCTAAATTATCTTTCTTGGGGACTGTAATTTCGTATCTCTACAATACACAAAGAGGCCATTCAGACCATTTTGAGTCTGCACCAGTCCCCCACCCTATTCCCATAACTCTGCATTTACCATGCCTAATCAATGAAATCGACACCTGGGCACGACAAGGAAATTTAGCATGGCCAATTCATCCAACCTGCACATCTTTGGACTTTGAAAATGTGGGTGCAGAGTTGTTTACCAAGGAATTTATTGCATTTGGAAGATGGATCTGTAACCAGGGTACTGGGTGTAACCAAACGTACAGAAAAGCAGAAGTAGACATTTTTGAACTTTTCACCCCGACGACGCCACTATTTTTCTTCTGTCCATCTGTGGACTCTTTAAGGTAATATTTCTTGGTGTTGGTAGTGCGGATACTTATCTCCTTGGTCATTCTTCATTTTGTACATGTCACTGAAAAACTTCTCATACAAAACATGCAATGAATTGCTAACTGAATTGACCTGTGCATGGTTTTAGCCAAAGTAAGTTGGTATAAACAGCAATTGGATAAATTAGCAAATGAAGGTTTTGTTTTGATTGGAGGATGCATGCTACACTTCACTGGAGTAGCACAATGAAAATCAAACCTCTCTATTCCTGAGTCATCATAAAAGATAAACATCTTATCAAGGTATGTATAGTCCTAAATTTACTTGTCTGATAATCAGGTTGACAGAAAACATGAACCAGGTTTCTATACTTAACAAGAACTAGCTATCACAAACAGAATATATTCTAACCAAAGGTAAACAACTATGAACTAACTGCACGAAGTTATAACTCTTAAAACTGCAACATGCATGTCAATAGATTTCTTTCTTTTAAAAAGTTGGTGTTAAAAGAGGAAGGAGGAAACAGCACCAGTCCTCAGGATTTGATGAGAGTTCCTTTTTGTTGTCCAAGTTCCTCAGTTTTCTGAATTTTTTTCCTTCAGTCCTTTTGAATTCTTCAAAGGTCGTACTTCAGTTTCACAAATTATAAACTCTGACTTATTAGTTGAAAACAATGGCTGAGTGCAACTGGTGCAGAGAAAATAATTGGTTTGCTTTCGGTACCTTTACTGCAAAGAGACAGACCACCTCCCCTTCCAGAGGTCTGAAAGTTTCTCTCATCATTCACACCCACAAGTTACCCTAGAACTAATCAGCGTTGTCATTTGGGCTGATGATCTTTTGCATCCATGTTTGGACTCAATTCCACTAACCAATCAGCAACCTGTTGCCAACTGAATCTCATTTTGTATCCACAGCGTGCTGCCAGCTTTCCCCTCTTACACATTCCCTTACTGCTTAAGAAGCAATAGTGTAAACATAACCCACTATGGGCTTCAATAGCTTTTTGTTTAAGTGTATAGCAATTCCTTACCTGATTCTTTGTTGTCAGTTCTTTTCCCAGTTTAGCTAACAGTCAAAAATAAGGTGAAATGATGCAATTTTTGCAGCTTTAAATTATGAAAAAATAAATGGTTTGCATTTAGTGAGCATCTGTTGCTTCCTCCAGCTGACCTAGAATAGTGTACAGCTCGTGAAAAGATTTTTGGAAGTTTGCACTATAATGTCAAGCATACCAGCAAATTTCCAAGCAGCAAAGTCCTACAAATAACAAAGGAATGGTGACAATTCATTTTCAGCAACGTTGGTTTATAAATTAACTTTGATCTGGACTCTGGGAAGCATTTCCTTGTGCTTTTGAAATAGTGCCAAATGATATTTAATGTGTAAATGATACAACGCATATATCTACAAGTGCAGATTTTGCTGTAAACCCTGAAGTGTTTTCTGCTTCTGAGCTCGAATATCATGATCTCTGTGGCAAGGATTCACCTTCACCTTTAGCTGATGAGATTAAAATCAGTGATCACTAGTGCTGAGCAAAAGTGATGGAAACATAGAAAGTAAGAGGAGGGGTAGGACCTTCTGGCCCTACTCTGCCATTCACTATGATCATGTAGCCTGTTCCTGCTTTCCCCTCATAGCCTTTGACCCTTTAACCCTGAAAAACTGTATCTAACTTCTTGAAAGCATCCAATGTTTTGGCCCCTTTCTGTGACACAGAATTCCATAGGCTTTGTATTCTGATGATCATCGATAGCTGACAAGATTAAAATAAGTGAAAGTGAAATCCATGCCACAAAGATCATGTTCTTCAAGCTTAGAAGCAGCGAACACTTACTTGGGGCTTACAGCAAAATCTGCATTTGCAGATATAGTGTTGCTTCATGTGTTCATTAACTATCTTGGGGTACTATTTAAAAAGTGCAAGAGATCTCTCTCTCATTCTTCTAAACTCCAGTGAAAATGGACCTAACTGATCCAATCTCTGAGAGATAGCAAGAACTGCAGCTGCTGGAGTCAGAGACAACAATGGCTGGAGCTGGAGAAACACAGCACGCCAGGCAGCATCAGAGGAGCAGGAAAGTTGACGTTTTGCGTTGGGACCCTTCTTTTCTGAAGTTCTGTTTGTATATAATTCACCTTCTCCCCTGCTTACTGTACTTCATACTTAAGTGACTGCCACACAAGGGCACACAAGTCTCATTGCATCTCCCCTTTTCCCAACTTCTCACCATTCAGATGATAATCGCATTCTCCCTTCACAACACAGACCATGTCAATGAGACAGCACAAGTAACCTGCTGGCTGCTGTAACAAAAATCAATGGGAGTGAACATAGATTATGATTCTACATTTATTAGTGAATGCAAACAGAACCTTCAAATGAGAGTTGTAGTTTTGTTTTATTTGCACCATAGTTTTAACGATTGGACGATACGTTAAGCGTGAGGATGAATTTTGGCTGTTTCAAGTTTCAAGTTTCTTTTCTATTAGAGATTAGTTTCTTTGTACTCACCTATACCTGCCTTGGTGTTTTCATCTGACTGATCAAAATGAACAGGATAAGAACATAAGAAATAGGAGCAGGAATAAGCCATCTGGCCCCTTGAGCCTGCACCACCATTTTCTCACGGACTCAGCTCCACTTACCTGCATGTTCACCATAAACCTTAGTTCCTTTACTGTTCAAAAGTCTATCTATCTTTGCCTTAAAAACATTCAACGAGGTAGCCTTAATTGTTTCACTGGACAGGGAATTCCACAGATTCAGAACTCTTTGGGAAAAGTGCCTCCTCCGCTCAGTTCTAAATCTGCACTCCCTTAGTTTGAAGCTATGACCCCAGTTCTAGTTTGACCTGCCAGTGGAAACAACCTCTCTGCTTCTACCTTATAATTTTATATGTTTCTCAAGTGCTGCTCTCGCCCAAGACACACCAGCTTAAAACTCATCCCTGAAACATCTGGATAACAAGGACACCTACATCAGACTCCTACTCATCGACTACAGCTCCGCTTTCAACACCATAATTCTTTTCAGACTAATCTCAAAACTCTGAGACTTCAGTCTCAGCTCTGCCCTCTGCAACTGGATCCTCAACTTCCTGACCCACAGACCGCAATCAGTGAAGGTCAACAACTGCACCTTCTCCACGATAACCCTCAACACTGGAGCCCACCCAACGATGCATTCTCAGCCCCTAACCACACTCCCTGTACACACACAACTGTGCAACTAAATTCTGAACAAACACCATCCACAGGTTTGCTGATGCCACCACTGTGGTAGGACGGATGTCAAACAACAATGAGATGAGAAAGGAGATACAGGGCTTGTTGTCGTGATGCAACAATAACCTCTCTCTCTCAATGTTGACAAAACAAAATAACTGATCATTGACTCCAGGAAGAAAGGAGGATGGCATGCTCCTGTCTACATCAATGGACCTGAGGTGTAGAGGGCCAAGCGCGTCGAGTTCCTAGGAGTGACAATAACCGACAGCCTATCCTGGACTTCCCATGTAGATGCGACGTTTGAGAAGGCACAACGACACCTCTTCTTCCTCAGGCGGCTTAGGAAATTCGGCGTGTCCATAAGGAACCTCACAAACTTTACAGATGCACCACAGAAAACATACTATTTGGGTACATAACGGCCTGGTACGGCAACTGCTCTGTCCAGGACCAGAAGAAATTACAGAAGACTGTGTCCACAGCCCAGACCATCACAGAAGCCAACCTCCCATCCATGGACTCCATTTACAATTATCATTGCTGTGGAAACGCTACCAACATCATAAAAGACCCCTCACATCTTGTAATGTTCTCCTACAACCTCTTCTGTCAGGCAGAGGATACAGAAGGAACTACACCTCATTTTCTGCCTGGGGACCCTGCAGCCCTTGAGTTCAATAATTTTAGGACCTGAACTTTCCCATGTCTTAGCCGCCAATCCCAGACACCAGGCCTTGTTATCATATGTCTGCCTTGACACACTACCTATTGTTAGCCACTAACAGTTTTCATTAACAGCTATTCACCCTCCCAGCCAGATTGTTATCCACTCCTTTGTCTGTCCAACTGTTCTCCTCTCTCTGGGCTCTATCCCCACCTATCATTTATTCCTTACCCCTTCTCCCCACCCTATCTTCTGCATATAAACTAACATTTTCCTAGCTACAATCAGTTCTGAGGAAGGGTCACAAGACCTGAAACATTAACTCTGATTTCTCTTCACAGACCTGCTGAGTTTTTCCAGCAATCTCAGTTTTTGTTTCTGATTTACAGCATTCACAGTTCTTTCAGTTTTAGAAGATACAAAAGCTGGAGCACACACACCAACAGGTTCAAGAATAGCTTCCCTGCCATTATTAAACTGGTGAATGGACTTCCTAATTTCAAATAATGTGATCTTGCTCATGTTCATCTTGCTTTGCGCACCTCCTGTGCAGTTGTAATCTGTATATCTCATCTGCCTAAGCACCCTATGATCTGTACGTTCTTGTTTGCTATGATCTGCCTGTACTGCTCACAAAACAAAACTTTTCACTGTACTTAGGTACATGTGACTACAATAAACCAAATCAAATCAACAAAGGCTAGTTTTAAATAGAAGTCCACATTCGAAGTGGAAAACTCAACAACCTCTTAATTGCCCAACAATAAACCTAAGCAATGGGTTGTGTTCACATTGCTGAATGCTATGCTAAAATCTTCATTTTTGTGGATTTATACTTTCCTGAGGTAAAAAACAGACTTTGCATTGTATTCATGTCCTCCTCCACAGCTCTAAACCTCCCCATCTCCGAAACCTCTTTCCCATTGCCAACCTTAAACCCCCAAGAATTCTTAGTAGATTTGAGATGTTTTGGATTATATTGTGATAGGCTTACTTTGAGTAAATTCCTTCTGTTCAATGTAGAACAATGGGCATGAAGGGTACTTCATTGGTGACTGCTTTGCAGAACATCCATGTTGCTGCAGTGTTCTAGCAAGCCTCAGCACAAACTCAAAGAACAATTCATTTCAATTTGGGGACCTGCAGCTTCGAGGACGCAACATTCAGTTCAATAACTTCACAGCCTGAATCCATCCCTCCAGGTTTTACACCCACCCCAATACCCAGTCCTGTCATGACATGGTTGCCTTTAGGACAACCAACCTATGCTCATCCCCTCTCAGGCCTATTATCATGTGAGACGGGTTGCTTTCAGCACAGCCTATCCATTTTCTCCTGCTCTCAGCTCTCATAACTCACTCAGGCTGTCTTCTACCTTCTGGTTCACCTCCTCATCCCCACCCTAATCTTGTTTTTAGCATAAATACCACTTTTTCCTAGCTGCGAACAGTTCTGACGAAGAGTTGCTGGACTCGAAATTTTAATTCTGCTTTTCTCCCCATGGATGCTGCCGAATGTGCTGAATTTCACAAGCAATTTCTGTTTTTGCTCTGGCACTGGCCCTGGTCCATCACAATCAGTCCACAAGGTGCTTCTCAAAAGTTCTCTTTAAATGTACTTTGCCAGGTCTTCTTTGGCTGGATCCATCTTCTCTTTCATTTGATCGTGTCCATACTACTGCTACTCTGGCGAGAGGTGGAGGCAAAATACATGTCCCCCTTATCAAAGTCATCTCACTGTAACAAAATAAAAACAGAAGGTGCTAGTGAAACTCATCATGTCTGGTAGCATCTCTGGAGAGAAAGCAGTGTTAATGTTTCGGGTCTATGAGACTCCTCACGATAATAATGGCTTGTTAGCATCTCTAGCCAGTCCTGTGTAACAATTTTAATTAGTAATGTTGTTTCTCTCCGTGTGATGTCAGCATTTTATGTCCCAATCTTTCATTGGATAAAAGGGATTACTCATGAGAGTAGGTCTTGAACTTGCCCAACAAAAGGAAGAAATGACCAGAGTGGTTACAATTTTATTTGATAAAATCAATACTGTAGGCTCTTTAGTTTGATAGGGAAAATGGCAACTAACAACAAATCAAGGAGCAGGTTGAAAAGAAGCTGCTGAACGATGTAAAGAAACAGACAGTAGGGAGTTGAGAGAAAAAATGCATTTCAATTTTGCCTTTTACTTCACAATATCCTAAAGCACTTTGCAGCAGGTAAAATATTTTTGAGGTGTATACACTGTTATAATGTTGGGAAACTTCATCCAATTTTGACAGGGAACAATTTGACTAAAGAAAGTGAGATAAACAGATAATCTGTTGGAATAATGTAGGACAAAAAACATTAATGTAGGATAAATATTGACCATGACATCTGAAGAATGCCCCTGTTTTTCTGTGAATATACCCAAGGAACTTTTGCATCCATGAGATTCTTTAAAACTCAGTATTTATGGTGATGTGTTAGGATTAAGTCCTTACGTCTGGAGTGTGCAATACAAACCTATAAGGCAGAAGAGCTACCCATTGATTTGAAGTTGATACATGTACCAGAAAGTAGGGAGTGTGTTAGCAACCATCCTGTAAATTGCATCTCTTAATATCACAGCTGTTAATGTCAATTTAGTTTTCTTGAATACTTTGTTTATCTATATTACCAGCTGTTAAAACAAACTATGGATTTGTAGATGTGTCTAAACTAATTATATTAATTTTGATTTTAAACAATTTTCCTCCTCAGGGTGGCACTGTTACCTCCATAAAACAATATTACAAGGCTCCTGTTATTCTTGTTCCAGAGTCTTGTTACATCAGCTCTTTAGAACTAACATAGCCAAAAGACATATTGGCAATAAATTTTCCAGAGTTGTGGCCATTAAAATGGCTTACCAACATTAGACAGCATGGTATACAACTGCAGAAAATTATACCCTATTAACTTCAACCATTACCTACATCATTCTAGGCCATTTCTTGAGATTTGAGATTAAGTTTGCTGATTTAAGACCACTGAGATCACCATTTGTGGTGTCATTTATACCATTGCAGAATGGTGTTGGTGTACGAGCAAATCATCAAGGAAACACATGTAAAAGCGGTAACATTACTTACTGTAATTATTGTTGATAACTCTCTCAACTGTAAGTCATCAGTTATGGCTTCATGTCCCTCTCCAGGGACTTAAGCACAAAAACCTAATAAGACACTTCATTTTTCGAAGATGCTGCCTTTTGAATATTAAATATAGGCCTACATGTAAGAGATAGGTGGACATAAAAAACTTCATGATGCAATTTTATAAAAAAGAACAAGGGCATTCTCCCAAGCACCCTGACCAATGTTGCTAAAAGAAAAAATTGAATAAAAACCTAAAGAACTGCAGATGCTGTAAATCAGAAACTAAAGCAGAAGTTGCTGGAAAAGCTCAACTGGTCTAGCAGCATCTGTGCAGAGAAATCAGAGTTAATGTTTTGGTCTGGTGAAGAAAACATTATCTGGTCATTATCACGTTTGTGGGATTTTTTGTGGATTGGCTGCTGTATTTTCGACATGGCAACAATTCTACACTTGAAAAGTACTTCACTGGCTGTTAACTGCTTTAAGGCTATGAAACACTCCACAAATGCAAGCTTTTTTATTATGACAAAGTTGTGACTTTTTTTGATTTGAACAAATGAAGCTAGACCATATTTTGAATGTTTAATACAATTGTGAATGTTATTTGTACTTAGTTCAAAGACCAATCACATTTATTTCCAAATTTTAAAATTTTCATCTTATTTTCAAATCCCTCCATGGCTTCTCCCCTCCCTATCCTTTCGTGTCATCCAGCATCACAACCATCTGAGATAACAGTGCACACCTAGAGGTGAACCTCTCATTTTAAATCACCCCACCACTGGTGGCCCTGACTTTAGCTGCTTAAATCCCTAAACTCTGAAGTTGCATCTCCAAACTTTCCAAATCTCTCTTTCCACCTTTAGGATATTCTTTAAAACCTATATCCTGACTAAGCTATCAATTAAACTGTGACTTGCTGTTTGGTGCTGATCAACATGGAGCTTCCTCTCAGCCGCTGGCAAGGTGTAGTTGCAAAGTACCTGCTCTGACAGCTATGTCGAGATTTCCCAATGACTAGCTTGTTTGGTGTATTTGTAAGCTGGGAGGCTAAATATCAATGAGGTGAAGATGCAAAATGCCCTAGTTCAAGAAAATTCTGTCAATGTCCTGAAAGTTTTTATTATCCCCCAGAATTGATGGCATTTTGGAGAGAGAATCCCAAATTCCTACCATCTTTTTCCTGAAAAGGTGATTTGGTATTTCAGTTCAAACTGTTCTAGGTGTAGTGTTAACACCATGTCCCCTTACTTATGGTTTCTTGACCATAGGAAATAGTTTCTCCATATGTACGCTGCCACATTTCTCAAACATTTTAATCACATTCATAAAATCTCCTGAAGCTCCTGAACTCATGTGACAAGTTTATACAAAATCAAACAGGGAGTGGGTGGGGCATTCGTTGGCTTCAGTGTTCTTGGATATGTTAATCGTGTTTTATGCAAGGTGACCAAGTTAAAATCCACTCTGTTAATGGACTGTACAGGCAGTGGATGCAGTGATCATTGAGAAATAGATTCTATTACATTACAAATCAATAATTAAATGGTGTTCTTAACCGATTTCGACCTGAAATGAGAAAATTGTTGATGACACAAAGTGAGTGAATCTCCGGCATCAAAGATACAACAAGCACCTCAGTGGCAAAGGGAATGGATGTGAACAGTATCATAGAATCCCTAGTGTCGAAACAGGCCATTTGGTCCAACAAGTCCACACCAACTCTCTGAAGAGCATCCCACCCAGACTCACTCCTCTACCCTATCCCTGTGACCCAGCATTTCCCACAGCTAATCCACCTAATCTACATGTCCCTGGACACTACAGGCAATTTAGCATGACCAACCACCTAACCTGCATGTCTTTGGACTGTGAGAGGAAACCCACACAGACACGGAGAGCATGCAAACTCCACACAGACAGTCAGCTCGAGGCTGAAATTGAACCCAGGCATGGGTTCAACTCGTGCTGTGAGGCAGCAGTGCTAACCACTGAGCCACCATGCCACTCAAGTACACTAGTTTGTCCTGAATGGTGTCAAGCTTCTTGAGTATTGTTGGACCTGCACTCATCCAGGAACATAGGAATATTCCATCACACTCCCAACTTGTACCTTGTAGATAGTGGACAGGCTGTGGAGAGTCAGGAGGTGAGTTACTTGCAATCAACTTCTATTATCTCACCATGCTGCTCGATGGTAATCTGAAATATGTTGATGAGGGATTCAGTGACGGTAATGCCACTGAATGTCAAGGGGAGATGGTTATATTTTATCTGGCTTGAGGATTTTTTGGCACTTGTGTGACGTGCATTACGAGTCACTTATCAGCACAAGCCTGGGTGTTGTCCATTTTGTTGCACATAGACACGGACTGGCTTAGTATATTGGGAATCATGAGTGGTACCAAGCATTGCGCAGTCATTGGTGAATATCCCCACTTCCGACCTTATGATGAAGGGTTTAGGACACTTTCCCAAGGATCTTCTGCAGAGATGTCTGAGGACTTAAGATGATTGACATCCAAAAAAACTATCTTCCTTCGTGCTTGGCCTACAAAATCCCACCCCCTCCATTGATTTCCATTGACTCTTTAATCTTCAATACTGTCTTGATGTTAAGGGCAGTCACTCTCACCTCACTTATGGAGTTCAGCTTTGTCCATAAAAATCAAAAAGAACTGCAGATGCTGTAAATCGGGAACAAAAGCAGAAATTGCTGGATAAGCTCAGCAGGTCTGGCAGCATCTGTGAAGAAAAATTCAGAGTTAACATTTTGGATTCGGTGACCCTTCCTCAGAGCTACCAGAACTACAACATAATGTAATGGAACGCATCCTTGATGTGGTATTGGACATTGTCTCCACATGACTGAGCAGTGGTCAGTACAACTAGGACTGTTGGACAGGAGATGAATCTGTGACATTCAAATTGATGAGGATAAGATCAAGTAGGTTTTTCTCTCTGGTTTGTTCCCTCAGCCACTCCTGGTGATGGACATCGAGTTCTCCCATCCAGAGGATGTTTGCCCATGCATCATCAGTTCTTTGTCCATTTAGTGTTCAACATGAAGCAGTTGAATGGGACTGTGGTCATTCGCAGGTTTCTTTGCCCATGTGTGGCTAGATATCAATAAACGCTATCCTCATTATATACGACTAGATTGTTGCCTTCTCTGCAATGGTGGTGGTTTGGGACATAAAATTGTACTTTGCAGACAATAACTTTGTTAGCTCTACCAAATTTGGCTCAAACCCTCATTGGCTAGACAGGATAACCGCACAACGTACACAAAGCTAGGTTTGCTATTGTGGTTTTCAGTGCCTAAGATAATGCCAGGTGATTCAACAGGTTTTATTCTTTTTCTTAGGTTTTGTAGAAGTTTGGTACAATTCAGTAGTTTGCTAGGCCATTTCAGAGTGCATTTAAGATTCAAGCATGTGGCTATATGTCTACCATGTAAGGATGGCAGTTTCCCTTCTCTAAAGGTCTTTAATGAACTAGATGAATTTTTATAATAATCATCAGTGATTATGTGGTTATTAGGCGAGATTTTTATTCAAAATAAATCACTTCATTTCACATTTCACCACTTGCTGCAATAGGATTTGAACCCATGTCCTGAGAGCCATGGTCTCCTCCATGTGGATCGTACATTAGTTCACGTCAGCGCGCATCTACGTTCCCTCACTGCACACATGTTGATCGTCACACTGCTGCATGACTTCTGCTTCTGCTTCAGAAAGTTGTACCAGAAAGCTTTAACAGTATTTGCATTATGTTGCAGTTTGGTCCAGATGGACTATCATTGCAAGTTGTGTGGTGGCAATGCAAGCAAATGAACAAGAAATACACTAGGACCACCCCTGATGGGTGAAGCTAGTATTTTACACCCTTAGAAATATGCGAGATATTTCAGCCCATCATGTCCATGTGGACACTTCACAAGAGGAGCTAGGTTAGTCCTATGGTTTATGCCTGTTCTCTGTAGACCTGCGGGGTATTTTCTTCAGCTACTCATCGCATAGGTCTGTGCAGGATGAAGAAAAATTATGAGGAAGGCTGCTGTCCACACATCTAATAACTGAGCAATATAAGCTGATCAGAGGTTCCAGATGTAAATCACAACCATAGAAATGATCCTCGTTCCCTCTACACTTGAAAGCAGCTAGCAGCATTCTGGATGTTTCAGAGGCGTGGTTTGACAGGCTGACCTGCAGCATGACCAGTGGCAAAGTGTCATCACGATTGACAAGGTGAAACAATAAATATGAGTGATGAACCTGGACCATCAAAAGAGAAACCAAAAATATACAACTTCCATATGGAAGGGGAAAATCAATTTCTGTTCACATTTGAAGAAGATAAGAACGTTTGCCTGATATGTCACCAAGGTTTATCAATAAGTGAAAAGGGGACTTGGCTCAACACCACACAATGATACACAGTAATTTCGAGGATAGCTTTCCCCTGAACAGTAAGCTTCAGACAAAGAAAGTTGATGCACTGACGGTGTCATTTTGGAAGCTCACCAGTCATTTTTTCTAAACAAGCAGCAAAAGGGAAGGTTTGCATTGAAGCATCATTTCACATTTCCCCATCTTCTGGCAAAACACAAGAAATTATTCACAGATGCCAGTGTAATTAAAGAATCAACAACTGTGGCCACCGATTCTTTATTTATAGACCTTAAGAACAAAAAAAAATAACGACAATATACAGCATGTTAGTTGATGCTTATAACATAGCAAAACAAGTGGAACCTTTGTCTGAAGAAGTCTATCAACAATTACAGCAGGTCCTGAAGGACTGTGAACGCTTCTGAATCCACTGACATGACTGGCACAGCCCAGTTGATTGTTCTTGTGCATTTGCTTCTTAAGGAATCATAACTAAACTTCTCACCCTTTTCCCCTTTAAAGAAGGGACAAGGGGTGAGGATATCTATAACAAATTCAAAAGGCAGGTGCGTGAGAAAAACATTCTAATCAAGAAACTGGTTTCCATCACAACTGATGGAACCTCAGCGATGCTTGGCACAAATGTATGCTTTGTTACATTTTGCAGAAACGGTCCTGATTTCCTGTCTTTTTGTCAATTACCACCCTATAATACATGACGAAGCATTAGCGATTTAAGTTATGGCCATCTCCCATGTAATGAAAGTTAAGATTGTAAACTCGATTTGAGCAAAAATCCTTCAGCATCACCAAAGCTGTATTCATTGAGCTCGATACTGCCTACAGTTAATTCCTTAATTTAAGAAATGTAATAATTTCAGGCATCAGTTCTATAAATCTTTCCAAGACTTTTCCTTGACTTAACCAGCTCATGTCAGCATGGGTAATTAGTTCAATGTGTAGCGAGCTGTCAGTCAATGCTTAGTTGTTTGATTTCACATTCTTACAGATGCAACTTCAAAACTGAATGAGATGAATTGTGAACTGCAGGCAAAAGACAGAGACTTAGCAACATATGATCAGTGCTGTGAATGCATTCAAGTTGAAATGGAGTCTGTTGTTCTGCCAATTAAAAAATACAATTGCTGCATGACTTCCTGAGTCTGGAGAAAATACTAGGAAAAATAAATCAAAGACAAAGAAAAATGATTGCATCTAGAAACCTCTGTGCATACCTGAGGAAGTTAACAGAGGAATTTAACAGGTGATTTCAGGAATTAGACCTGATGGAACACATTGCAGTTTTCATTTCAAATCCATTCCTTCAAGTAGACATTGAAGAGGGGAGGGGGTTGACTACCAACTTCCATCAGGTCTTTGATATAGAGATAATTACTATGCAAAATGATATTGAGTTGAAAGTGAAATTAAGGGGCAGTTATTTTTCGGGACTCAAAGAGTAATATCAACTTCTATCATCCTGTACTTTTAAAGTGAAAGCTTACTTTTGCTCCACATACCTCAGAGACAGCGTTCTCCCAAATAAAAGGTAATCAAGTCCCAGTAGGGCAGTGGCCTCACAGATACCTATTTGATGAACTGTATACAATTAGCAAGCTCAAACTACAGACTTCAAGGCACTGGCAGAAAATGTGCAGTCATGTGTCACACTAAAACTTAGTGAGTAGAGGACAAAATGAATAATCATATTAATATTTGTTTAGATTTCTGCAGCACTAAAAATCAACTGTTTAATCTATATGTTCTTAAGGGGTAGATCCTGCTGTGCACATAAGTTCAAAAAGTGATCTTATATACAAGAGATTTGGTGATCACTACCCTGGAGCATCATGTTAGGCCACTGGACTACTGGTTCAGTGACACTACCACTATGCCAGTGTCTCCCCAAATTTGAATGTATTGTGATAAGATTTCCAGCAGAGAAGCAGGCAATTTATGTTATTTCAAATTGTTGGAAATATATAATGTGACTTAATCATGTATGGATATACATAAATTAACTCCCTTCACTACCAAAACAGTGTGTACTAATTATAAGATTAATTGCAAGGCTCTTTTGATAGCACCTTCCAAACCTGAGACCTTTACCTGCAAATTCCCCTCCAAGAAATAAACTTTCCTGGCTTGAAAATGTATCTTTCAGCATCACTTCATTACAATCCTGGAATCATAGAATTTCAACTTTTGAAAGAAACCCCATTCTCCAGCCCTATCTCCATTACCCTCTAAATTCGCTACTTTCAAATATATACTCTCTCCCTAACAGCACTGTGGGGTCCATACACCTCAAGGACTACAGAGATTGAAAAAAAAAATCAACTCACCACCACCTTCTCAAGGATTATAAAAGATGGGCATTAACCTTGCCAGTAGTCTTGACATTTTAAGTCACATTTTAATTGATTGTGGCTGCAGTAAGTTGGAGAAAGAGATTGGAAGTACAGCAGCCCCTGCCACCCTTCATCCACCTCTTCGCTGTCTCAGCTATTTCTGCTCCAGCCTGCAGCTACTACCCTTCACCTGCTGCTTCAGCTCCTCATCTGCTCCAACCTTTTAAATGCTGCACCAACCCTTGATCTCGTACTCCAACCTATCACCTGTTCCGACCGTTTACTTGCTCCTCCAACCCATCACCTGTTCCGACCCTTTACCTGCTCCTCCAACCCATCACCTGTTCCGACCCTTTACCTGCTCCTCCAGCCCCTCGCCTGTTCCAACCTTTTAAATGCTGCTCCAAACCTTTAGCGACTGCTGCAGCTCCTCGCCTATTCCAACCGTTTACCTACGGCTCCAACCCTTTACCTGATACTGCTGTTGTGGAACATTTCTTTAGGGTGCGCTCCCCTGGAAGAGCTCGCGCAGGCGCAGTGGTCCAGCTTCCCACAATGCCTCGGGGGACGCTGACAAGTGGATCCAAGATGGCGCAAAAGTAAAGGCAAAGGTAGGTGCGGAGTTGTGTCGGTGTCTGAGCAGCTGCGGGCTCCGGGGTGGCCGCTCTCCGGAGCTTTATGATGGTTGTGGAGAAGAGGTGGGAGAAGTCGGCGAGGGTGCCTGTGGTCGCGGAGCTGTCAGTCTGTTGTTTGAAGGAGGCGGTTGGGGGTCGGTGTTATTGAGGCCGCCTTTAAATCCAAGGCCTGGGGATGGTAATATCAACAGGCCGGCTCATCGCCCTTTCTCCCTGTCTACAGTTAACGCCGCCGAGTTTAGGAGAGAGCTCAGCTCTGGAAAGTGTATAGGCCCAGGGCTTGTCGAGGCCAGAGAGTAGATCGTGTAAACAAGTGGCGGCGGTGGGGGTTCTGAGGATGGGCTGGGAAGCATCGCCGTGCTTTCCCCACATTCTTCCCCCACACTGTTCTCCCCTATCCCCTCATTATGTCTCTGTTGGGAACATAATGCACCTTTACCACTACAGTGGTCTGTTTATTGTTAGAACACTTCCTATTCGCTTGCTTTTTTTTTTGTTTACCTGCTTGATTTTAATAAGAGATGCAAAATCAATCTTTAAAGCAAGCAACGCTTCTTTTTATATAAAAAGAAGTTTCTTCGCGCTGCTGCTGCATGATTAATAAAAGCCCTTAATGAGAGCAAACTTTTCGTCGAGTCTCATTAATATTATTTTATGGACACTTGTTTTGAAGTAGGATTCTATTACTACTATATTACATTATTTACTAGCATTCAACAAAACTTTTGTCAGTTAAACTGATCTGATCTTTATAGTTGTCCTGCTAATAAGGAATTAAAATACTTTTGCTAATCCTTTTGTGAAATAATGAAATTACAAATTTCAAACCTTGTATCCAAAACATGAACTTGGTATTTTGTTTTATTCTCAGCTCCTGGTGGTGTGGAATTATACAACTGAAAGTTTGTGTGTATTGGAACTGTAATATATAAGCTGCCTTTGTCTTATTCCTCAGCTATTTTGTTTTTTATTGCATATTAGATTGCTTAAATAAATATTTACAAATTTTCATGTAAGTGTACTTGAGTTTAATATGAGCAGTCTACCCCCTCTCCTCTGCTCCACAAACTCCTGGAGTTATTCTCTTCATCACTTTGCTATCTCTTTCCTCTTGATCCTGATCCATTTATCTTTCCTCACTGTCCACTCACTGTCAACACTGTCTCTCTGCACCTGATGAAGGGGCTGCACTCTGAAAGTTTGTGATTTCAAATAAACCTGTTGGACTATAACCTGGTGTCGTGTGACTTCTAACACTGAAGTGTTTTGAAATGCCTTCAGAGCGAGTGTTTATTTAATGATACCTTGTTAGTGATTGAAACATGCTAAAACCTGAGGGGATTTGGCAGGGTAGATGTGGAGAGGATATTTCCTCTTAGGGGAGAATCTAGAACTAGGGTTCACTGTTTAAAAATTGAGAACTGATGATTTAAAATGCAGGTTGGTCAACATTTTTACCTGTCGTGGTTGGGAATTTTTGGACTGCTCTTCCTGAAAGGATGAATATTTATAAGGCAGAGCAAGACAGATTCTTGCTAAGGTCGTGAAAGTTAAGGCAGGCTGGAATTCAGATTTGTGGTTACAATCAGATCAGTCATAATTTATTGAATGATAGAGCCGGTTCAAGGGGCTGAACGGCCTGCTCCTGCTAAGTTGTATGTTAACATATCTGGGCGGCACGATGGCTTAGTGGTTAGCACTGCTGCCTCACGCCACCAGAGACCACGGTTCAATTCCAGGGTGACTGCATGGAGTTTGCACATTCTTCCTGTGTCTGTGTGGGTTTCCTCCGGGTGCCCTGGTTTCTTCCCACAGTCCAAAGATGTGTGTGTTAGATGGATTGGCTATGCTAAAAAAAAATGCCTATAGCGTCCTGGGATATGCAAGCTAGGTGGATTAGCCATGGGAAATGCAGGGTAACAGGGCTCGGGTAGGGGGGTTGGTCAGGGTGGGATGCTGTTTGGAGGGTCGGTGTGGGCTCGATGGGCTGAATGGCCTATTTCCACGGTATAGGGATTCTATGATTCTGAGTCAGTGATTATTTTGGAAAGGCATTATAACAAACAGTCTGCCTTTTCTCACTTTTGAGGTGACTTGTATTGATGTTTGTCTTGAATATTGGCCTGGGTATGCACTGGTGACTATTTGCTTGTCTGCCTACTTCCCCATCTGATAGCAGCTGTTTCCTGCCAAGGAACTGATTATATGAACGTGATGCTTTCCCTCTGGTTCCAGTTTGGTTAGAAGTGGCCACTTGAATTTCCATTGTATTACTCTGTGACCTAGCGTTGGTGCACCACTGTGCTTACTGCCATTGAGCTCAAGAATACAGATGATCAATTTATAATGTACCAACCAGGCATTTCAGTTGATAACTGCTAACTTAGAACTAGCCATTTAGATACAGAACTGGCTCAAAAGTAGGAGACAGGGTGGTGGAGAAGGGTTGCTTTTCAGACTGGAGGCCTGTAACCAGCAGTGTACCAAAAGGATCGGTTTTGGGTCCACTGCTTTTTGTCATTTATATAGACGATTTGGATGTGAACATGGGAGGTATGGTTAGTAAGTTTGCAGATGACACCAAAATTGGTGGTGTCAGAGTACAACGGGACCTTGACCTGATGGGCACAGGAATGGCAGATGGAGTTTAATTTAGATAAATGTGAGGTGCTGCATTTTAGAAAGGCAAATCAGGGCAGATTTATCCACTTAATGGTAAGGTCCTGGGGAGTGTTGCTGAACGGAGAGACCTTGGAGTGCAGGTTCATAGTTCCTTGAAAGTGGAGTCGCAGGTAGATGGGGTAGTGATGAAGGCGTTTGGTATGCTTGCCTTTATTGGTCAGTGCATTGAGTGTAGGATTTAGGAGGTCATGTTGTGGCTGTACAGGACGTTGGTTAGGCCACTTTTAGAATACTGCGTGCAATTCTGGTCTCCCTGCTAGAGGAAGGATGTTGTGAAACTTGAAAGGGTTCAGAAAAGATTTACAAGGATGTTACCAAGGTTGGAGGGTTTGAACTGTAGGGAGAGGCTGAACAGGTTGGGGCTATTTTTCCTGGAGCATCAGAGGTTGAGGGGTGACCTTAGAGGTTTATAAAATCATGAAGGGCATAGATAGGGTAAATAGTCAAGGTCTTTTCCCCAGGGTAGTGGAGTCCAAAACTAGAGAGCATAGGTTTAAGGTGAGAGGGGAAAAATTTAAAAGGGTCCAAGGGGCACCTTTTTCACAAGAGGGGTAGTGCATATATGGATTGAACCAGCAGAGGATGCTGGCGGAGGCTGGTGCAATTACAACATCAAAAAGACATCTGGATGGGTATTTGAATAGGAAGGGTTTAGAGGATAAGGGCCAAATGCTGGCAAATGGGACTAGATTTATTTAGGATATCCAATCAGGTGGACAGAAGGGTCTGTTTCCATGCTTTACAGCTCTATGATTCTATCATGTGTTCAAGCTGGGACTTGATCATTTTGTTTGCCTTTGTGCCAGATCATTGTACTGAGTACCCATATTTGCTGAGGTTGGAGACTTGCTCGCCGAGCTGGAGTGTTTGACCGCGACATCTTGTCACCCTGCTAAGTAACATCATCACTAAGCACCTCCAGTGAAGCATTGGTGTTCTGTGCTGCTTGTTATTTATGTGCCTCAGTTTGCTGGGGTGAGACAGACCACAGCAAGAAGACACAACACGGCCAGGCACACGAGTCACCCTATCGTACATCAGAGGCATTATCAGAGATGACCACAAGATACTCAGACCCCTAGCTATCAGGGTAGGCTACAAACCACCCTGCGACAGCTACTGATGAACGTAAAGGATCCTATACCCACAACTAATGTAATATACAAAATACCATGCAAGGACTGAGAAACATTACATAGGCTAAACTGGAAGAAAGCTAACAATAAGGATACACGAATACCAAATAGCCACGAAGACACATGATCAATTCTCACTGGTCTCAATATACACAGACAAAGAAGGACATTGATTCGACTGAGACAATACATCCATAATAGCACAAGCCAAACAGAGACATGCCAAGGAATTCTGAAGGCCTGGCATTCCAACCGGAACTCCAACAAACGCATTGAACTGGACCCAGTATACAAACCACTGAAAAACAGAACCGGAAGTAATGCCAACCACCCCTGCAAACCCAGGCATATAAATAACAAGTGGGACAGAATACCAATGCTTCACTGGAGGCGCATTGATGATGTTACCTAGTAGGGTGACAAAACGTCTGCAATCAAACACAGCGGCTCGGCGAACAAGTATATAACTTCATCCACAACTTGAGCTACAAAAAAAGTCTTCTCAAAAACTTTAAAGCTATGTAGGCTTTTCGCTCATTTTTAGTGCATCCTGGACTTCTTTCCTTCTGTATTTCTGCACAGTTTTTCGTGTTCCTTATTCAGCACCTCCAAAGCACTGTTCCTGCTAAGCTGTGTGCATGTGGCCCATTTGGCAAACTGGAAGGTATTGCACAGGCCTTGATATTAAAGCTACGCATTCAATCTGAGGAATATATGTTTATAGTTTCTTCTACTTTATGTCAGTTGGGTTGATATTCTGCACGGTTGTATTTCACACTTAAATCCAATTTTTTAAAGTTAAGCTCCTATGGATTGGCACCTACAGATTGTTGAAAAACACTGAGAAATAGTTTTACTTGGTTCATTCTTAGCCAGTATTATTTTGACTGGTGTTGGTTTAACAGACCTGAATTCTGTTGGCGATGATTTAATTTGATCTTGGAAAAATGTTCTGAACGATGCAAAGTTCATGTCAAATTTCATCTCTAAGACTGCATAGTAGAACGTGTGTTTTTGTGAAACGTTTTTCTTTGACGTTCCCAGTGATGCACACAACTATGGAGAAGACAAATGATATTTTAACATGTGCGGATGGCTGCAACAATTGACTCCAAAATCATGGTGCAGAGCTGGATGAACATAGCAGGCCAAGCAGCATCAGAGGAGCAGGAAAGCTGACATTTCGGGCCTAGACCCTTCTTCTGAAGAAGGGTCTAGGCCCGAAACGTCAGTTTTCCTGCTCCTAGCCTGCTGTGTTCATCCAGCTCTACACCTTGTTATCTCAGATTCTCCAGCATCTGCAGTTCCTACTATCTCTGACTCCAGAATCATTGTTGAAGACCCATTAAAACTTTAATCTACAGATTCACTGTGGTTTGTCCCTATTAATTCTGTGTTAAATTTAAGGAACCACTTGTTGTATCAATGAAACTTGTATTAAAAGAATTGGGAGTTCCCCTGACATGCATAAATACTGCCTGCTGTTGTACAAAGCTAATACACTTATGTTCTCTTAATCATTTGTGGCAAGTTAATTAATTTAAGTTGAGAATGCTGTTGGGTGCTGTACTTGGTCCTGGTATATTTTGGCAAAAGAATGGAAGCATCAGTCCGAAGTGCTGTCTAGTGTCTCTCATAGGAAGGTACACAAAGGAGGCAGCCTGTGAGAATTGGATTAGATTGAGTTTTGATAGTTTCTGTGCTAAGATGGTAAATTTGGAGAAGATTTCTGAAAAGAGTTGTGAAAAACTTAGTGTGGTGTACAATATGGGACCTATCCAAATAATAAATGGTATTGTTTTATGATATATATTTGTCACTCCATGTGTAATTTTGACAAGTTCAGTTTTATTGCTCAATTGAATGAGGGCTATTGTTTTTAATCTAGTGAAATTTAAAACATTTTTTTTCCAGTTTCTTTTGCGAATTAGTTTATGAATGTATATTTTTCCTAATTTTCCTAATGAGATTAGAATCCTATTTTCATCTGTACTTTATTTCCCAGTTCTTCCCTTTTCTCCCTCCTTTGCTTTGTACCGCATTCTTTGGCAAAGCTGCACATTACAGTTGAGAAACCATCCCTGAAACTTGTGCAAGCATTTTCTTCAATGCTTGGCTGGTAATATTAATTGTCATTTGGTTTTCTGATTACTATTTCTGGTGGTAGTAGAAACTAAGCATTCTTTAACTTTTGACTAAATTCCAACTTTCAAGGTAACAATCCTGTTGATGCTTTCTGTTGTTTTTATAGTTGAGGAACTTGGAACACTCCCACTTACGGTATATTAAATTATATGTGCTGTCTACCTTTGTACAATCACATACTTGTTGCATTCTGATTACTTTATTAAGTTTTGATTATGTCTTTAATTTGATTTGGGAATTTAATGACTGCAGCTGTTAAATGAAAGCAGAAATTATCTCCCACCCTACTGTGGCATTGGCTTTTTGCTGATGTAAAGTGTAGCTTTCTAGTATTTTATCTAAATTGCATGCGCTGTGTGTTGCAACAGCTTCTTCAACTATTGAGGGAACTGAAAGCTAACATGAATGTCCTCATATGTGTTTCTGTAAGGTTTAAGCACGTGAGTAGCAAGCCTCTTTTTTAATTGCCCCTCTAACTAGGAGTGCTGAGGCCAGTTCCAATGCACTTACATATGCTGTGGTTGAGATCAGCTAATGTAGTGCAGACTGAGAATTAAGGTTTGTACTTTTGCTTTGCTACTCATTGGACAAATTCAATAAGCGATTAACATAGCTAAGGCAATCTCTAATGACTCAGTGTGCTCAGTTATTAAACCTTTGCCGATGTTTATCTTGTATCTGCACCTGAAAACAAAATCCCAGGTGTTCTACATTCACACATGTCTGACATGCACAAGTTAGAATTAATGCCTTTTGAGCAGTTCTTTGCCTTTGTTCTGATGTTAGCGTTATGTAGCCCTTTATTTAATGTGTTCGATCAAACTAAGGTATTTGAATTGAACAAAGGAGGTTGATTGTGTGTTTTTTTTTAGTTTTTGCTACTGTTGAAGTAACAGGAAATGTTGCAAACTGGACAGTAGATTTTCAGCATGTTCCCATGAAGGAAGTGTGAGTATGTGCCAGTAAATGCAGGTTAGAGATGTATACTCAAATAAGTGTAATATAATCTGGCATTAATAGGATTTCAGTAATAGATAATGCTGGGCTAGTGACATTTTGAGCCATGATGAACACTGAGCATTGGATTTTATTCCTACAAATGAAGAAGTGAAAATGGAGTGAAAATCTTAAACTAAATTGATGCTATAGTATGGTATTGGTTCATGATGTAATATCTATGATGATGGGTCTAGTCTGAGCTGATAGTGCAGTCTTCCCTCAGGAAATATTTTACATCACATTAAACTCCAGGTTTTGAAGCATATTGATACAATAATAATTAGGCTGTGGACAGCAGTGTAATTTTGCCGTATCCTTGTGGAAAACTGTCATTGGTGAAGAAGTATTAATCTGGTTTGTCTTACATTTTTGTTCTAGTGTTTTCTAAATGAAAGAAATGGATGTTTGAGCTCACCATTTTTTTATTCCATCTGGGTTTAGTGATTATAAGCAATAATCAATTTTGTAGGGTCTCATATTGGCTCTTTACTGGCCAGGAGAATATTGGAAGTGATCAAAATTGCCCCACAGGAGAATTTCTTATGATTCAGCAGTCACTCACTGTTACTGAATTTAGATTGGAGACTGTATGTATGAACCTCTCTGAATTATCGGTGAATTCTCAAGTGTGCAAACACTCTCCATGTTGAAATGTATCAGTTAAATATACTTTTCAGAAATCCTACCACAACTCAGTGTTGAAAACCAAATGGAAATCTTATCACCCAGATTAACTCTCTAGCTTGAGTTTTTAGCTGTACTATAGATGGTTTGACATCTGAGTAGAAAGTGCAGTCTTTTTTCAATGCTCTCAAACTCATCAAGAGTCTACAATGCTCATCGGTATGTTACTCATCAGTTTCATATAATGTGAATTGAGGTTCTGTGCTCAGCAGCTCTTGTGGATTTTTGAATTTTGCTCAGAATTTCCAAAGAATATGCTTCAATAATGCTCCCTTTTTCGTAGTATGCTTTTCATTTAAGGAAGTTTTGTGTAGTTTGAGCTCTGTAACACACTCTTTTTGTCACAATTGCCATTTAAAAAAATACATTTCCTGAGAGAAGTGAGTCACTGTCACTGGTGCATTGGTTCAAGCTGTTGTCTGTTTTTGAAAACACTTCTAAAATTAACAAAGCGAATTAATGGTGAAAGGAAAATTTTTTCAACAAGTGTGAGGATAAAACTGAGTTTAATGTCACCCTTATCCAATGTCTACAAATGTGGATTTCTGACTTGAGTGAAGGAGATCCCACTTTTAGAATTAGAGTTAGGTTTATTGTCACATACTCTCACATGAGTCCAGTGAAAAATTTACAAAGTCTCCACTTATAGTGCCATCTAAGGTACAAAAGTATGTAGGTACTTGATCTTAGGAATAAATTAGAAAAATAAAGAAATAAAAATATCAGTATAACAAACCTTCATGCCATCTTAGGTACAAGGTATCCAGGTACAAAATCTTAGGAATAAATTAGAAAATAAAGAAATAAAAAGTTCAGCATTACAGTCCTTCGAGCAGGCCAGGCCGGGCCTTGCCTCCAGTCTGCACTAGTAGCAGAGGACTTCTGTTACTTAGGGGGCTGCATGGAAGCTTGAGTTGGGAGTTATCAGGAGAGAAGAGAATATCGTTTAAACAAGGTAGAGAGATAGTATATTTGGCAGCGATAATCTAATGATTATGTGATTTTATATGTAGTTTAATGTTGAAGTGAAAGCCATTTAGTTTCATTGATTAGTTATTATTTTTTTCTGGTAGCAGTGGATAGACATCAAAACAGATGTCAAGTACGTGTTGATTTGTTTCAATTTGATCCAGTTCTGAAGTATTGTAATCAAAATCCATCAAGTTTTGCACATGTACAAAGTGTGAAGTAGCATGTGGGCTTGTTTCAAAATGAGCCAGTTAGGCTATCTGTATAATGTTTACATGTAAGTTTTAAAATTGACCATAAAAATGTCACATTGTTATTTGAACATCCAACTGGTTCACAGATCTTCCTTAGAAGGGTCTAAGTGTGAATCAATCTCACACTGTTGTGTTTGACTTTTAACTATGCTCTGAAGTAGTTACTTTGTGAGTTACTTTGTTCCGTCAAACCACTTGGAAGGTTCAATAAGAAAACCACCGTGTCAGGATAACTTGAAGGGCAAGTTTTTCTCATATTCGTTTATGGGATGTGAATATTGCTACCAATACCAGCATTTGTTGCTATTGAGAAAATGGTGATGAGCTGCCTTTTGAACTGCTGCACTATTTGTGGTGTATGTTGGTACTTCCATTGTGTTGTTAGGAAGGGTTTTCTAAGTCTTGACCCTGTGTCAGAGAAAGAATGGCAATATAGTTCAAGTCAGGATAGCGTGTGGCTTGAATGGAAAATTATAGGTGATGGTGTTCAAATGCATATGCTACCCTTGTCTTATTAAATGGTAGAAACTGTTGCTATGGAAGGTATTAACGGTGGACCCTTTGTGAATTGTTGTACTTGCATCTTGTGGATGGTATACATTGCTGTCACTGAATGTTGGTGTTAGAAGATATTGATTTGGTGGGATGCTTACCAAATTGGCTGTTTTTTTTTCCTTTAAATGAACAAAGAGCAGTACAGCACATGAACAGGCGCTTCAGCTCACCAACTCTGCACCAACCCATGATGCCTTTCTAAAGTAAAAATCCTTTTGCCTCTACACAGTGCTAATCATGTGTCTGTTGAGATGGCTCTTAAATGTTGCTGTTGATCTGTTCCTACACCTCCTATGGCAGCACATTCCAGACATTTACTACCATCTGTTTAAAAAAAAAAAAAAAATTGCCTCTCAGGTCTTCCTTAAACTGGCCCCCTTAAGTCTATCTCCCCTAGTAATTGACATTTCTACCCTGGGAAAAAGACTTCAACTATCGAGCATATCCATGCCTCCAATAATTTTGTAAACTTCTATCGGGTTGCCCTCTCCGCACCCCCTTCACCCTCTGAAGTTCAAGTGAAAACAAAACAAGTTTGCCTAATTTTTCTCATAGCTCATATTCTCTAAACCAGGCAACATCCTGGTAAACCTTTTCTGTATCATCCCCAAATTCACCACATCCTTCTGGCAGTGTGTCAACCAGAATGCTATGTTCTAAATGTGGCCTTAGTAACATTCTGGTTTGGAGAATATTAACTGTGAGGAGAATTAAACAAACTTGTTTGCGCTTGAACTTCAGAGGCTGAAGGGTGACCTGATAGAAGTTTACAAAATTGAGAGAGGCATGGATAAACTGGATAGTTGGAGCCTTTTTCCAAGAGTAGAAATGTCAATTACTAGGGGACATAGGCTTAAGGCAAAAAGGCGACAATTTAAGGGAGATCTGAGAAGCAATTTTTTTGTACCAACTTACACCACATATAGCCGCAATATAACTTGCCAATTTTTAAACTCTGTGCCTCGACCGATGAAGCTAAGCATGCCATATGCCTTCTTGATTTGAGGAATTTCTGCAGAGATGTTCTGGAGCTGAGCTGATTGATCTTTAACAACTACAACCATCTTCCTATTTGCCAGGTTTGACTAAAATCAGGGGAGAGTGTGTATATCATTTCATTTGAATGTGGCCTGATATCAAGTGCTGTCACTTTCACCTCACCTCTGGAATTCAGCTCTTAATCCATGTTTGAACCAAGGTTATAATGAGATCAGGAGATGAGCGGCCCTGGCAGAACCGAAACTGGGTGCCATTGAGAGGGTTATTGTTGCGTGCTGCTTGGTTAGACTGTTGCTGACACCTTCCATCACTTAATCGATGATGAAGAGTAGACGGGCAATAATTGGCCGGGTTGGATTTGTCCTGCTTTTTGTGTACAGGACATAGTCGGGCAGTTAATAGGATTGTGAGACAGGGAGTAGATTAGGCCATTTGTCCCATTGAGTTTGCTCTGCCACACAATCATGGCCGATATGATTTGCAACCCCATTCTCGTGCCTTCTCTTCGTAACCCTCAATCTCCCGACCAATCAAGAACCTGTTTAATTTTGTCTTAAATGCACTCAGTGACTTGGTGTCCACTGCCCTTTGTGACAGTGAGTTCCACGGATTAACCACCCCCTGGCTGAAGAAATTCCTCCTCATTTCAGTTCTAAAGGTCGTCCCTCTACTCTGAGGCTGTGTCCACAGGTCCTAATTTCTCCTATTAGTGGGAATATCATCTTCATGTCCAATTCTGTCTAGGCCCCTCAGTATTCTGTAAGTTTCAATGAGATCCCCTCATCCTTCTTAATACCAATGAGTACAGACCCAGAGTCCTCTACTGCTCTTCATATGATGAACCCTTCATTCCTGAGATCATTCTTGTAAGCCTTCTGTAGGGCCCCCTCCAACGTCAGCACATCCTTACTTAGAAACAGGGCCCAACACTGCTCTCAGTATTCCAAATGTGCATGACCAGAGCCTGACGATCTCAGCAGTACATTTCTGCTTTTGTATTCATTCTTGAAATGAATGCTAACATTGCATTTGCCTTCATAAGTGCCAACTGAACCTGCATGCTAGCCTTAAGAGAATCCTGAACTAGCACTCCCAAGTCCGTTTGTGCTTCAGATTTCTGAAGCCTTTCCGAAGCCTTTCCCCATTTAGAAGATAGTCAACAGCTCTCCTATTCCTACTAAAGTGCATAACCTCACACTTGCCGCATTGTATTCCATTGCTACCACGTTGCCCACACTCCTAGCCTGTCAAAATCCTACTGCAGCCTCCTTACTTCCTCAACACTACCCGCTTCCACCTATCTTTGTGTTGCCTATAACCTTAGCAACAGTTCCCTTAGTTCCTTTGTCCAGATTGTTAATGTATACTGTATAGTTGTGATCCCAACACAGACCTCTGTGGAACTTCACTTGTCACCAGCTGCCATCCTGACAGGAGCCTATGATGCTGCTTGGCCTGCTGTGTTCATCCAGCCCTGCACCTTGTTGTCTCGGATTCTCCAGCATCTGCAGTTCCTACTATCTCTGATTCAATTTTAACCCCGCCATCCTGACAGACACCCTTTATCCCTACGCTCTGTCTTCTGCCACTCAACCTCTCAGTATCATGCCCTTAACACCATGGACTGTTATCTTATTTAGCAGCCTCCTATGTGGCAAAGGAATTCTCGAAATCTAAGTCGATTATGTCTACTGGCTCTCCTTTTGTCTAACATGCTTGTCATTTCCTCAAAGAATTCTAACAGATCTTGTCAGGCATGACCTCCCCTTGACTCAACCCTATTTAATTCTGCACTTCCAGGTACTCCGCAATCGCATCCTTAATAATGGACTCTGAAATCTTACCAACGACTGAGTTCAGGCTAATTGGCTTATACAGCAAACTTTTATTAACCGGCACTTACGGGACCAAGAGTGTGCCAGTTGACCAAATATTCCAGTTGATCAAGAGGCCCACTCAATGTAAAAATACACATTAAGTAATAGAAGTGTCATGCATAGATTATACATATCACTGTTATACTTCATTTACAGTATAAATCTCTTAAATAATTATGCAAATGTACCTTAAATAAAACTTACAGGCAGAGAGCCTTCTCATTTGCACCTTTAACTGACTACTCAGACATTGCAGAGATTGTGACAATACAGTAAACTTCAGGTATTTTCAGGTATATAATTTTTGCTAGTTTATTGAGTGTGCTGGTTCACAACCTGACGATTAAAACAAAGTTTGCTGTCATTTCCTGTCATCTACCTCCCTCCCTTCTTAAACAGAGATGTTACAGTAGCCATTTTCCAGCCCTCTGGGACCCTCCCTCACTCCAGTGATTCCTGAAAGATCACTAACAAATCCCCTGAGCTATCTCCTTCAGAACTCTTGGCTGTAGTCCAGCTGGTCCAGGTGATTTATCCACCTTTGGACCTGTCAGCTTCCCCAGCACCTTCTCCTTAGTAATGGCAACTGCACTCACCTGTGCCCCTGACTCACTTGAAATTGTGGTATGCTGCTGGTGTCTTCCACCATGAAAACTGATGTGAAATACCTATTCAGTTCTACTGCCATTTCTTTGTTCCCCATTACTCTTTCTCCAGCCTCATTTTCCAGTGGTTCCATGTTCACGCTTGCTTGTCTCTTACTGTTCAGATATCTAAAAAAATCTCTTGCAACCTTTTATATTACTAGTTGGCTTACTCCCATATTTCAACTTCTCCCCCTTCTCCTTATTGCTTTTTTAATTATCTTCTGGTTTTTTTAAGCTTCTCAATTGTCCACATTGTTGGGTCGATGTCAGTGTTGTAACTATACTTGAAGAGCTTAGTTAGGGAATCTGCAAGCTCTAGAACCCAAGTCTTCAGTACTCTTGCCAAATGTTGTCAGAGCCCATTGCCTTTGCAGTACTCAGTGCATCTAACCGTATCTTGATATCACGTGGAGTGAATCAAATTGACTGAAGACTGGTATCAGTGATGCTAGGGAGGAGGCATTGACATAACTGAATTTTTTGCTTAGACATTTCAGAGGGCAGTTCAGAGTCAACCTCAATGCTGTAGGTCTGGAGTCACTATTAGGCCAGACTGCAGAAAAACAATAGATTTCCTTTCTGAAAAAGCAGGTCAGAAGTTAGGAAGTCTGCAGTGAATATTGAGTAACTCCTCTACTATCTTGCTAAGGCCTGTTTACCATTTGCAAGGCGCAAGTCAGGAGTACAGAAAAGTATACTCACTTTGCAGCTCTAACAACACTCAAGAAATGTGTCATTATATGGATAAAGCATCCTGCTTGGTTTGGCATCCTGTCCACTACTTTTGCCATGCATTTATTTTGCAGATGCACAGTGGTGGCAGTGCGTGCCTTTCCCAAGATGCACTGCCGTAACTTAGCAAACCTTTGTCAGCACCACCTTGTAAACCTTCTCCACCTGGAAGGACAAGGGCAGCGGGTGCATCAGAATACCGCGTGCAAGTTCCCCACCAAGCCGTATATTATCTTTGTTTATCACTGTTCCTTCATTTTCACTGGGTCAAAATCCTGGAACTATTTTTAACAGCACTGTGGGTGTCCCTGAACCTCAAGGACTGCCACAGTTCAAGATGGCAGCTCATTACCACTGCTCCAGGACAATTAGTGATGGGCAATAATTGTTGGCCGTGTCAGCTACTCCCATAAAATGTAATACCTGCATTCTGACTTTTTAAAAAAGTGCACTGTAATGAATATTACCTCCTTGCAGATTTTGTCTTCACCCTCATACCACTAACAGGCTAATCTTTTCTTTTGCTGTGTAGGTTGGCGTTGTTGCAAGAGCAATTATCCCTCATTCTCCCTTCACACTAAAATAATACTCTGTAATGTGAAAATGGAGAGTCTGAATCTCTACTGCATTTGAGATTAAAGTTTTATACAAATAAAGGTACTTCCATCATTATTGATACATTGTGGCTGGAGGCTTCTGCTCGTGTTTACTGGTCATATATTTCTGCACATTTTGTGAAAAATTGGAGTAACCTTGGCCAATCAATTTGCTGTCGTCTTGGAGTAGAGCATCCAGATCGCATGAGGTCAAGGGTGATGGTTGCAAAAAATGTTTATGCTTTAGTTTATAAATTATTATTGAATTGTGGTAACCTGGGCTTGAAGTTATTGTGAGACCACAAATATGTACATTATATACAGTCAGTCAGTTTGGATTGGTCAGCTCTGCAGAGCGTTCAACACAGTCGATGTATTTTATTGAAAGTACTTGCAATTTGCAAATTAAACCTCTGTATGGCGATTGTACGGTGCTTCTGTGTCAAACATGAAGTAGGTTCATGCCGAATAACCGTTTTGTTGGCAAACTGAAAATATTGAATAAAAATGGGAAATATTCTTGCTTGAGTAATTTGAGACCTGCAACAGGATGAGAATAAGACCAAAATAGTCTCAGAATTCATTCCTTCCCTCAATTACTTAGTTGAAAATTGGAATGCAGGTTTTTCTTTGTTTAATTAGACTCCAGGGTAAGGATGTTGACGATTATCCACCATCAAATTGACTGCATTGTGCATGAAATATATGCAAAGTTTGTGTCAACAAGCAAACATGCTCAGTTGGCTGGGCGGCCAGTTTGTGCTATACACAGTGATGCCAAAAGTGTGGGTTCAGTTCCTGCACCAGTTGATGTTTCCATGAACTATTCTTTTCAGCCTCTCCCCTCGCCTGAGTGTGGTGGTTTAACTGCAGTGTCACCTGCTCTAGATTACAGAGACAAAGAAAGTGCATCCCAGCTCCAACTAACTGATGCCTATTTTTAATTTACATTGCCTTACCATAAGTAAAATACAAAATAGCTATTTTCATTATTTGATGCACAACTTTTATGCATGATTTTATTCATGCCCAAAAGTAAAATAATCTTCTCAGTTAATCTCTTTTGAGGATGCATTTATCTCAATTTTAGTGTGCTAGAAAGGTGAGATTGTTTCCTTTTAGGGGGAGTATGGTTTAAATCCATTTTCTTCCATGATATGATGAAGCATGTTGGCACTCAATATATACTGTACAACAAGCAAGTCCAAATTTCTGTTTGCATGGGGTAAGGGTCTCACCACATCATGGACATTTCTCTGCCAGAGAGAATGAGTCGTTGACCTTGTTCCCACCCCACTTCAACTTGATGATGTTGGTTTTGATTTTAAAAGCTGGTTGGATGGCAGCTGCATTTGCTGACATCCAGGAATATGCTTAGCAGCAGTGGCAGCATCTTTGAAATAAATTGAAATAAAGAGTGATAAAAATGTAACAGCCTCTGAAAAATGAGGAAAAAAGAAGTGATTAAAGTCTTTATAAAGCGCATGCTCATTTAAAGAAAATCAGAGCTGAGCATGTCCAGTCAGAATTTATCATCAAATGGTTGATCAGCAGATACTCTGTTCTTAATAGACAGTGACACACCGGGCTCCTCTTTACTTCTCTTCTCTGACCCTTCCACTATCTCCAATTAGACATGCTATTTGACTGACACTTGGTCCTGGATAAGATGATCTTTCTTTCAGTTAAATATTAGGACAGGTGAAGCCATTCTTTTCCTTGTAACACTCCTTTGTCTAATTATTATTATTTAAACCATGTAACCTCGGCATCCTATATGTCTCTGAGATGAGTTTCTCACCCCTGTTCCACTCTCCATAAAACTGCCTGCCGTTGTTGGTGCCTCATTTGTTAAACATTTATTTGTATTCTATTGATTCAAGACTTAGGTCTATTTCAGTGCTTACTTGGTCCATATTCTATTCTCTGTAAACTTCAGTGCATCGCAAACTCTGCTTGTATCCTAAGTTGAATCATCGTATTTGTCCATTACGTGTGTTTATGTTCCAGCCTGCGTTTTAAATTGAAGATTATTCTTGTTTTCAAATCCTCAACCCTCCTGATATCTGTAGCCTTCCCCTGGCCTTCAGTCCTCAAATCTCTGTAATCCCAGTTCTAGCCCCTGGTGAGACTCATCCTTAGCATTTCCATCCTTTATTATCCATGCATAAAATAATTCTACCCCTTTTAACCAATGCTTTAGTTGTTTTTGCATAGCAATGTTGGTTTCAGTAGTCGTTTAGAGTATCGACTCTTGCAGTTGATGTGCAGCATTAATTTAATTATGTGGAGTAACCTGGTTGAAGTTGTTGTTCAGGTATCACCTAATGTCTTTACTTCTTGTACATAACTTGTAAATGTGTTTGTTTTACTTTCAAAAATTTGTGGCCAAAAAATTACAGTGGGGAGATGTACGTGTGTCTGCTGTTTATATAGTAAGCGTACTGGCAGGGAGAACCTGATGTTGAGGATGGGAAGCAGGCAGCTCCTATATATCTCCATGAAAATATAGCTAGTTAACTGTTGTAAATTCTTGACATACCTCTTTTAGTCCAAGATGTCAAGTTTATTTACTGTTCTGAAGAAGAGTCATACTCCTCATAGATGCCGCCAGAGCAGCTGAGTTTCTCCAGCTTACTTCCAGATTACTTACCATGGCCTATTAATGACAAAATGTCTACTCTCACCTGCATTGAGTCGTTTTTAAGCTTGTTTGGTTTCATTGGCAGGCTTTGCTAATTTCTGGATGTCCTCCCAGTGCAGCTTTGTTGGCTAGAGTGACCCAGTTGGGTTGGAGTGGAGAGAGGAACAAAAGTGAGTAAGATTATATGGATTAATCTAGCAGATAACATTTATTTATCAGGGTCCACCATTGAATAGCAGTATTAGGAACTGCTTGAAAGAATTAATATATTCTTAATTTGATTTTGGGGTATAGGTGTTGCCATCAAAAACTGTTTTAAAGCCCAATCCGAGTTGTCCTTAAGTGGAACTGAGCCACTGGCAAAAACTGCTGCGGGAAAGTTTGGTAAAGTTTCCCATTGGTAGTAAGAGGTTGGCAGGATTTGTTGATTTGGGGCAGTTAAGGAATGGGAATACTTCTGTCAGAATAGTGTTGAGTTAGAGGTGTTATTTCACCAGCTGTCCTTATTCTTTTGTGTAGTCAGGCCCATATTCTTGGGAGGTATTGTTGAAAAATCCTTAACTAGTTTAGTGCATTCTGTCATTAGTGCACTGCCTCCGTTCACTGATTTGTCCTTATATGGTGGAAAGTTTGGGGAGTCAGGAATGTGCTGCTGGGTCTCAGAATATTCAGTCTCATACCTGCTGTGGTAGCCAAGGCATTTATGAGACTGTTGTGTTTTATGGTTAATTATGACATTTCAGATATTGGTGACGGTAAGGGCAGAAAGGAAAAAAAAATCAGATTTTTATGTTTTCTGCTTTATTTTTTAAAATTTCATCTTCATTTATCTGGGGACACTCTTGCCATCAGAGCTGATGGCTGTCAAGTCTTGGTAGAGGAGAATTGAAACAATGGCAGAAAGGTGAAGAAAGATTCAGTTTGAGACTAGAGAGGGAGAATGATTTAACAAAGATATTGTAATAGAAATGGAAACCGAAGTTTCTCACTCAATTTATTTAATAAAGAAGAAGGGAACTTGAAGAGTTGAAATAAAAAGTGAGATTAGTATATGGTGAGGCAAAGGATATGAAAATAATAATTAGAAAACCAGGAAAAAGAATGGAAATTAACATTACCCAAAAAACTGGGGTCAGGATTCAGTGAGTAGGATGTATGTGCACAATTTTTTTTTTTTAAAATTGGAGAGTTACAAAAACGAAAAAATGTGGAAAGAGAACATAGTAGCAATAATAGAAGCATCTTGTGTTGGTCATGACAGGGTACTCCATATTGCTTTACCTTTTTGACAGAAAGTAAGTGGAATGCTTCTCATAATCATGGTTTCTGCAAGCTAGAATGTTATGATGACAGTGGAACTGCGTTCAGACCTTTCATGAGTGTAGAGTTTAAAAAGCAAAGAAAATCTGAGTATTTGCAGGACTTTAAACATAGGACATGAATTAAAAGGGGTGTTGAAAGATTACATTGAAAAAGGGGCCATGACATTGCCTGGGTTTTCAAAACATTTTTCTACGGTATACCTGTACAAAGTTAATGCAAGTGGTCTTGGTGGCATATACTTCTTAAAAAAATAGATTTTAGGTCTATTTTGTTGATCAATATATTTCTACTTTAATAAAGAAAGAAGAAATGCTTCATATAGTTCTACGAAATAAAGTGAGGCTGATAACTGATGAGAGTAAGGGAGCAAGAACACATGATAACCGCAAAATAGTTGGGTTCAATGTAAACAGAAAAGGCCAACAGAGATTCAAGGGTAAAGCCAGAAAGCTGGACAAAAGGCAAAGTTTTGTGACTTGAGAAGTGATCTTGCCCAAGTTGGTGAATAGCAAAGTTAGCAAGCAGTTTTATTGATCAACAAGAGAAAATGCTTAAACATTAGATGGGTGAGTAGAAGATAAGTAGAGATTAAACCCAAGCAAAAACTGGTGTAATATCTGGTTACATGTGCTGTGTTTCAGCAAAGATGAATGCTTTTGGAAGGATGCACAGGGACATAATGGAATAACCAAAAGATGATAAAACATAACAGGAGAAATCTGCTATTTAGCCAATCAAGTCTGCCTGGCCTTTGAATGAGATCATGTGTGCTTTGATAATCCTCAACTCCACATTCCTGCCTTTGCCCCATAACCCTTGATTCCTTTATTGATTAAAAATCTATCTCAGCCTTGAATATGTTTGATGACTAAGCCTCAACAGTCCTGTGTGGTAGAATTCCACACATTTTTATTGCAGGGAAGGGGAATCATAGTTATGTGGATAGACTGCAAAGGCTGAGGCTGTTGTGTTTCATGTTTGATCAAGGTAACTAAAACCACAAAGGGTTTGGATAGGTTAAACAAAGAAATTATGTCCAATGGCTGAAGTGTTAATATTCACACCTTTTGATTGGCAAAAAGAACCAAAAGTGACATGAAAAACTTTTTTCACACATCACCATTTAGCGTTTGTAATGCACTACCTGTGGGTGACCGATACTGGTTTAATGAAACCTTGTAAAGGGAATCTGATAAATATTTGAAGGACAAATATCTAGGGGAAGGACATGGGGAAGAGATTGCTTTTGGACTAATTGGATTGCTTATCAACAGAGTAGTTATAGTCAAGGTGGACCAAATGGCTCCCATGGTGCACTAATATAACATCGTTAGAAATGAATAATTTAATCTACTTTTGGTTTAGCATCATAGCTCAAGAATTGGATGCTATTCCAGCTGAGATCTACAAAGTCAATGCTAGAAGTCAGCGCCTGGTTAAGAAGCTGACTGAACACTTTATCGACATGATATTAAAGCAAGGAATATTCTGCAAAATTACTAAGATGCCTTCATCACCCATCTGTACAATTTGAAAGAAACAAACCCGTCTCAATAATCAGAGAAATCTCACTGCATTTACCACTTCTGAACTGCTTCAATCAACATCTTGACCAGGACCTGCTGCCAGAGAACTGGTGCAGTTTCAGAAAATATCACAAAGATTGGCATGGTGTTTGCAGTTAAACAGTTACAGGAGAAATGCCACTACAGAACACTGATTTCTACACCACGTTTTTTGATGTGACCAATGCCTTTGACATATTGAACTGCGAGACCCTTTGGAAGGTTATGGAGGGATTTATCTCACCAGAGAAATTCACCGTGCTGTTTGACAGTTCCAGGGTGGCATTCTTGGACATCTCCTGGAGGTTGGTGAGTCTTTTGACCTGTTTCTACTCACTAATGGAGTTAATCAGGTCTGCTTGGTAGTACCTATCTTTTTCAGTATATTATTTTTTCTTATCATGCTGTCTGCTGTCTTCATGATGATCTGGCATTGAATTCAGCTGTCACGTGGACAGGAAGTTTCTCAATCTGAGTAGACTCCAGTTCAGGATTTAGTGATTTCTTTTTTGTTGGTCTCTCTGCAGAGCTGCACATGCAGTGTAGCATGGATAGGAGAGTATAGCATGTTCTCCAATGCAAGCAACAACTTAGCCTTATGACTAGCACAGAGAAAACTGAAGTAGCGTACCAACCTGCTCCAGGAAAGTCCTGTCTCAAACACAAAGTTACTGTCCGTGATCAGAGCCAGTCTTTTTTTATTCATTCATGAGTTGAGCGTGTTGCTGGCCAGGCAGCATTTATTGCCCATCCTAATTGCCCAGAGGGCAGTTGAGAGTCAACTACATTGCTGTGGGTCTGGTAGGCCAGACCAGGTAAGAATGGCGGCTTCCTTCCCTAAAGAACATTAGTGAACCAGATGGGTTTTTCCGACAATTGACAATGCCTTCACGGTCATCATTAGACTCTTAAGTTGAGATATTTGTTGGATTCATATTCCACCATCTGCTGTGGCAGGATTTGAACCTGGCTTCCCAGAACGTTATCTGTGTCTCTGGATTAACAGTCCAGTGATAATACCACTAGGCCATCACCTCTATTGCCTCAATAGTGGATAAGAGACAACACAGTGTGGAGCTAGAGGAACACAGCAGGCTAGGCAGGATCAGAGGAGCAGCAAAGTTGATGTTTCGGGTTGGGACCCAAGAAGGGTCCAACAGGAAACATCAACTTTCCTGCTCCTCTGATGCTGCCTGGCCTGCTGTGTTCCTCCAGCTCCACACTGTATTGTCGCTGACTCCAGCATCTGCAGTTCTTGCTATCTGAGCAGTGGCTAAGTTCACTTATCTTGTCAGCACACACTCTTGAGCTGACTATGTTGATGATGGGATGCAGTAAGAATTATCCAGCCTTTGTTCGACTTCAAGCATTGGTCTGAATATTTGGAGCATTAAGTTAACCTACCAAACTGAAAGTCTATAGATTAATTGGCTTGTTGACTCTGCTTTTCCTAGTTTCACGCCAGTAACTTCAACCAATTTGATCTATTTGTTGAAGCTTCTGAAGATCAGATGATAAAACAAGATATTAGAAACTGAAATGCTCGTTTAAACTAGCATGTCAAGCATCCACACCTATATCGAGACAGTCACAATTGGCTGTTGCTTAACGAAGTGAATCCTCTGTGGAAAGCTTGATTCTTGTACTGTGGCAGTCAAAGAAAATGTTGTAAGGGCACCGAAAGCTTCATTTGGAAATTCTGGTTTCAGTTTCAGCTCGAGGAGAAGTTTGCTCAGGATTGTTGCACTTAATACAAAACACAAAAACTAGTCTGGCCCCCTTTTTGAAAGCAAGCAAGAAGCAGAAAGAAAATACAAGCAGTGGAATTCCGAAGCCAGCAAATTATCAAAAGGTCGATTATCTGCGATATCTCATTGTACTTCCAGCAGACCCTTCTGGGTGTAGCTCAGTCTTAGATGTCTTTGCACCCACAGGAACCCTATGAAACAATATAATTGATGAACGTAGTCATCATTACCTTCCAGGATGAACAAGGAAGAGTCTGCCCCTCCCATTTAAAAGGCAGGCTTGTTTATAACTGTAGTGGAGAGAATTGAATTCGGAGGACTAAAATGTTGGTAGAGAGTGAAGGGAGAAATGGGGGCTTTCATAAGCATGTCAAATTGTACATGCTGAAGCAATGGCAGTGATGATAAATATTTTTGTATTGGTTTTTACAAAGAACTGATGAAATAGTGAATGTGGACTAAAGGAGGCCATAAAACCATTATTAGCAATAACTGAATAAAAGAAATGAGCAGAAATTGTGGTGAATAAGTCATTTTCATCTGATAACTGCATCAGGACATTATTCAAACAGGCCCCAACACACTGGAGCAATCTGGAATTGCGCAATTCAGAACGGGAGCACTTTCCAGAGTTTTTGAAAGGAATGGATACCTAAGAAGCACAATCCGCCATTACCTCTGCAACAGACCACAACAAGAAGACACAACACAGCCAGACACATTAGTCACCCTACCATACGTCGGAGATGACCACATGACTTGTGATCATCTCTGATATGTCTCTGATGTGAGGTAGGGTGACTTGTGATCATCTCTGATATGTCTCTGATGTATGGCAGGGTGACTGGTGTGTCTGGCTGCATTGTATCAGGTCTCAGGGTAGCCCACAACCAACATCTACCTTGCGACAGCTGCTGACCAATGTAAAGGATTCCAAACCCACAACCAGTAAAACTAATGTAATATACAAAATACTATGCAAGGACTGTGAGAAACGTTACATAGGCCAAACTGGAAGAAAACTTGACAGTAAGGATACACAAACACCAACTAGCCAACAAGACACACGACCAATTCTCATTGGTCTCAATACACATGGATGAAGAAGGACACAAAGTCGACTGAGACAATGCATCCATAATAGCACAAGCCAAACAGGGACATGCTAGGGAATTTCTGGAGGCTTGGCATTCCAACCAGAACCCCTTCTTCAGACTCTTCTTTCTGAAGGGTCTGAAGAAGGATCCTGACCCGAAACGTTAACTTTGGAGCTCCTCTGATGCTGCCTGGCCTGCAGTGCTACTCCAGCTCCACACTGTGTTATCTTTGAGATATTAGAGTTGCTTTCAGGAAACGCTTATGAGGTGAACTATCAGGAGTGGTTGAAGCAATGATTGTTCTATTTCTTATGGGAATGGTAGATAAATATGTGAGCAGAGAGCAAAATAGTACATCTAGTATGAAAGCTCTAAGGAAAGAGCTGGCATTGACATCAAAAGTTGCATCATTTCCTACCTATCACTACTGTGTTGATTCTGTTGTTCATAATCCCATTTGTCTTTCCATTGCAGTGCTGAATCAGTACTACTTCATCAGGGTCTTTTACTTTGAAACAGTAAATACATACACTTACACCTGGTGCATTAGTTTTGATGGATGTTTGAGAACTTGAGCTAAGAGTTTCCCGTATCAGGCTAACAATATTCTCTCAACAAATTCTGGCAATAAAATCTGTTTGACTTGTCACCATCTCCAATTGTTTGTGGGATATTGCTATATAGAAAGTGGATACTGTTCTTCAGTGTTTAATAACCATTTGAAATGAATATATAGCACAATGTGGAGATTTTGAAATGTGGTTAGACGCTATTAAAATGTGGCTTTTAACCACACCCCTGAATTTACAGAAAAATGATTTTTCCAGTAATAGATTAAACTTGTAGGTCAGAGAATCAAGTGCCAATTTTTTTGCTGTTGCAGACAGTAATACTTCGTTATCAAATTATTTTAAACAGCTACAGTAGATGACATTTCTTAAAACCTGTGGACTGGGGAATCCCCAGCATTTATTCAAACTGCTGAAAACCTTTGCTCCATATTGTAGCATATTGCAGGTGATTTAATTTTTTTTTTGATGCAGCAATGGTCTCATCAGTTACGGATTATGCTGAAGTTCCAACAGCTATTGTCCTCGGATGACTTACAGTTTGCATTGCTAATGACTTGCAGTACATCAGGACCCGTAGATGCATGTCCATTTATTCAGTTGTGGATGTTTTGTGGCTTGAAAGGAGAGGGTGGAGTAAGTTAGAAAGGGAAATTGATCTTAATTCAGTGGTTTTCATTTTTGGAGGAGAAAATTTCACTTGTAACTGTTGAATTTTACAGTTTGTGATACTTTGGAAAGTGATGACCTCTATGTTAAATAGATCAGATGTGATTAAGTACCCTAGAGTCGTTTCTGCCAAATTGAGCTAAATATGTGGAGCCGTATTGTAACATGTTGCATAACAACATAAAAATGACCAATATATTAACCATACTCCGTACTACTGTAGGAAGACTTTATCTCTAACTGGTTCTTCAGTTATTGTCGTTACGACTTTTTAAAAATAAAATAGTCAACCAATGGCTTAGCTTGAATTAGTTTTATTGCAAAATATAGGATTGATTAGTTGTGCAGATATTAGTTAAAATAAATAAACTGATCTTAAATTATAAACAGCTCTGTTATGAAGACAAGGTTAGAAAATAGTCTGTTGACTCACCAGTGCATTATTTCAGAGCCTTGTTTATCTTTTGCTGAGTCCTTGATTGAGAATATAGTAGTATTGTAATGGGACATCGAGCTTATATAGATTGCTCTTTAGGGCATGCACTTGAAATATGCCTCTTACAAAGCAGTCCACTTTCTCTGGCGCACCTCTTAAGAACAGGCTCTTCTCGTAATATTATTCCATATATGACAATCTGTCAGCTCAGATTAAACAATGAATGAGTGTGATTTACAACTATGCAAATACATTTGAATTGAAACTTACACTGTAATCTAACCACTGCAGTTTCAGACATAATTTGTTTCTAAACCCCATCTTTTAAACTGCTCATGAGTGCTGCCTGTAGTCAGAGTTGTTAATCTATAGTATATTTTGACAATAGAGCTACTATATCAATTTTAGGGCAGATTTTCGGTTAGTACCTTCTGTATATTGTTTGAAGTAATAATTATGGCTAATACCAATTTATTAATATTTAGAAACCCTATTCAATGAAAAGGCTAATATTGCTGAAAAAAAGACATACTCTTGAAGCTTTTCATCTTGCACTGATCAGGACAGGTGAAGATTGCTAAGTTTCAAAGAGTGCAACAATTAACACTACATGCCAAAAGAGTGCTGACTGGTCAACAAGAATGAAAATCAATTTACCAACCAAATAATCTGAGGTAGAGGGACATAGAGGGTTACGGCACAGAAGACGGCCCTTTGGCCCATCGAGTATGCACCAGTCAAAACAGGCTCCTAATTATTCTTGGCTGTGTTGTGCTCAAGGAGGGTGGGAGTGTAGACGAGCAGGGACTGTATAATCGTGGCTACAGATAGATGTTTTTATGGGCGTGATCAAGACTTTCTGAACAAGGGTCCCGACCCGAAACGTCAGCTTTCCTGTTCCTCTGATGCTGCCTGGCCTGCTGTGTTCCTCCAGCTCCACACCTTGTTATCCAGGAAGGTGTGTTGCCTCCCTGGTTCAAGGTTCAAGGATGTCTCTGAGCAGGCTCCAGATATTCTGAAAGGGCAGGGAGAGCAGCCCGGGCTTGTGGCCCATGCTATGACCGACATAGGCACAAAGAGAGATAAGGTCTTGCAAAGGAATTTTGTAGAGTTAGGTAGAAAGATGAAAATCATGACCCCTAGGGTCGTAATATTGAACAGATAGACCATAGCACAGGAACAGACCCTTCAGTCCGTCATGTCTGTGCCAACTATGATGCCATTCTAAACTAATCCCCTCTGCCTTCAAAAGGGCCATCTCCTTTCCTACACAAAAACCCTAGAAAAGAACTGTAGATGCTGGAAATCAAAAACAAAAAGAGAAATTGCTGGAAAATCTCAGCAAGTCTGGCAGCATCTGTGGAGAGAAATCAGATTGAACTTTAGAACTGAAGAAGGGTCACTAGACCCGAAATGTTGACTCTGATTTCTTTCCATGAATGCTGCCAGACCTACTGAGATTTTCCAGCAATTTAAGTTTTTGTTTCCTCTATTTCCTGTCTGTTCATATGCCTGTCTAAATGCATCTTTAACGTTGCGATCGTATCTGCTCCCACCATGTCCCCTGGAGCATGTTCTCGGCACCAACCACCCTTTGTAAAAACATTTGTCTTACACATCTCCTTTAAACTTGACTCCTCTCACCTTAAGCCAATGCCTCTTACTATGTGACATTTCCACCCTGGGAAATAGACTCCAAGTATCTATCCTATCCATGCCTCTCATAATTTCATATATTTCTATCAGGTTGCCCCCTCAGCTTCTGACTCTCTTGTAGAAGTAGCCCAACTTCTTCCAACATCTGCTTATATCTAATACACAAATCCACCAAGGCAACGTCCTGGTAAACCCCTCACGCCGCTCTCCAAAATCTCCACATCCTTCTTGTAGTATGGCAACCAGAACTGCACACACTACTCTGAATGTGGCCTAACTAAAGATGGTACAGCTGTAACATGACTTGCTAACTTTTAAACTCCATATCCGGACTGATTAAGGTAAGTCTGCCACGCGCCTTCTTTATCAACTTATCTGCTTGTTTATGGGAGGTATGGACTAGCACCCCAAGATCCCTCTGTATATCAATGCTGATAAGGGTCCTGTCATTTTCTGTATACTTTGTTCCTGCACTTGACCTTCCAAAATGCATCACCTCACACTTGTCCAGATTAAACTCCATCTGCCGTTTCTCTGTCCAACTTTCCAACCGACTTGCTATATCCTTTGACAATCTTCCTCACTAATTTTCATGTCATCTGCAAACTTACTGATCAGACCACCTATATTTTCATCCACATTATATACATATATATATGTGTGTGTGTGTGTATATATATTATGTCAGCAAAACAAAAGAGTTCGTCAATGACGTCACAAAGCAAGCTGGAGGGCATGCCCCTGTCTCCATCAAAAGTGATGAGGTAGAGATGAGTGAGGATGTCAAGTTCCTAGGAGTGATGATCACCAACAATCTGTCCTGGTCAACCCACATTGATGCAGTGGTCAAGAAAGCTCAACAACGCCTTTACTTCCCCAGGAGGCTAAGGAAATTTGGCATGTCTGTAAAGACTCTTAGCAATTTTTACAGATGCACCATAGAAAGCATTCTATCTGGATGCATCATGGCTTGGTGAGGCAACTGCTCTGCCCAGGATCGTAAAAAGCTACGGTTGTGAACCCAGCCCAGACCATCACGCAAGCCAACCTTCCATCCATTGACTCCATCTATACTTCTCGCTGTCTCGGGAAGGCAACCAACATGATCAAAGACCCCTCCCACACCAGTTATAATGTCTTCTAACCTCTTCCATTGGGCATAAGATACAAAAGCTTAAACACACGTACCAACAGATTCAAGAACAGCGTCTTCCCCGCTGTTATTAGATTTCTGAATGGATCCTTGAAATTTTAAATTTAATTTTGATCTTGCTTTTTGTGTACCTTGTCTGCAGCCGTAATATTGTATTCCTCACTCTGTTCTATTACCCTTACGCACTTCTTATGGTAAGATCTGCCTGTACTGCACACAAAACAAAACTTCTCACTATGGCTCGGTATATGTGACAATAAATCAGATCAAATTGCATCAAGTATATAGGCAGATTGTACCATACCAAGTGCATCAGGATAGCAGAACACAGTGCTACAGTTGCAGAGAAGGTGCAGAGAGAGAGATAAACATTAACGTTTGAGAGGTCCGTTCAAAAGTCTGATAACAGTGGCGAAGAAGTTACAAAAACAGAGGTTGCTGGAAAAGCTTGGCAGGTCTGGCAGCACCTGTGAAGAAAAAATCAGAGTTAATGTTTTGGGTCTGAGGAAGGGTCACCGGACCCAAAACGTTAACGCTGATTTTTTCTTCACAGGTGCTGCCAGACCTGCCGAGCTTTTCCAGCAACTTATGTTTTTGTTCCTGAATTATAGCATGCGCAATTCTTTCGGTTTTTGTGGGGAAGAAGTTGTTCTTAAATCTGATCGTACGTGTAATCAAATTTCAAAGTCTTCTGCTCGATGGAGGAGATCTCTGGCTCCTCGCATAAATTCTTTCCTTTGTCCTTCAGTTCTTTCTGCAGCTAGCCTCTTGTTCCTAATATAAAATGCCTTGGGATTCTCCTTAATCCGACTTGCCAGGGGCATTTCACGGCTCCTTTTAGCTCTCCTAATTCCTTGTTCAAGTTCTTTCCTGCTTCTTTTATATTCGTCATGGCTCTTGTCCAATTTCAGTTTCCTAACCCTTAGGTCTATTTTCTCTATCTTGTAGAGTCGTAGGGTCATACAGCATGGAAACCGACCTTTCGGTTCAACCAGTCTATGCCGGCCATCATCCCAAACTAAACTAGCCCCACCTGCCTACGCTTGGCCCATATCCCTCCAAACATTTCTTGTTCGTGTACTTGTGCCTTTTACACATTGTAATTGTACCTGCATCTACCACTTCCTCTGGAAGTGCATTGCACACAGAACCACTCTCTGTGTAAAAGAGATAGCCCCCATGTCGTCTTTTAAATCTTTCTCCTCTCACCTTAAAAAATATTTTTTGACTAAACTTCCAATACCTCATCATCCAGCGTTCCCAAACCATTGACATCCTCATTTTTCATCCTCAAAGGAAGATGCTAGTCCTGAAGTCTGGTCAACTGGCCTTTAAAAGAGTCCCACATGCCAGTTGTGGATTTACCCTCAAGCAGTTGCCCTGGTCTAATTTCACCAGTTCCTGCCAAATACTGCTGTAATTAGCCTTCCCCCAATTTAGCACTTTGACCCAAAGATCAGTCTTATCCTTATTCATAACCAACTTAAAGCTTACAGATTTATGATCACTATTCCCAAAATGCTCCCCCATTGAAATTTGGATTTCCTGGCCAGGCTCATTCCCTAATACAAGTTCTTGTAATGCTCTTTGTTAAGTTAGATTATCTACATATTGCTTCAAGAAACTTTCCTGGATACACCTAACACATTTTGCCCCATTTAAGTCCCAGTCAATATTGGGGAAGTTAAAATCACCCATAACAACAATTGTTTCACGCATCTTATTCTGATCAGCTTACATATCCGTTTCTTTATCTCCCTCTGGATTTTGGGAAGCTCGCTGTAGTATAACCCTGTCATAGTGATTGCACTTTCCTTACTTCTGAGTTCTGCCCATATGGCCTCACTGGATTCACCCTCCAAGATGTCCTGTCTTTGTGCAGCTGTGACATTCTCCTTAATCAATAATAATACAATCCCCCCACCATTTTTACATCCCCATTTCTTGCCTAAAACATCAAAATCCTGGACTGTTGAGCTGCCCTTCTCAATCAAGATTCTGTAATGACTGCCACGTCATAGTTCCATGTCCTAATCCAGACTGTAAGCTCTGTTATATTCCTTGCATTAAAATAAGTACGCTTAAGACCACTAGGATCATTGGGATCTCTTCCGGGGCAGGGGAGAACCGTCAAAAAAGGATGACTAAAGGAAACTAGAGGGGCATCAATATCCTTGCGGGGTACCAAAAGGTTTAAACTAGTGTGCCATGATGGTGGGAACCAGAGCAGTAGATCAGCAAGGTGGAGGTTAAGTCAAGTAATTTTAATAGGGAGAACAGGCAGGGTCAGCTTAACGAGCACAGTGGGATTGGCTGTCTGTAGTGTATTTAATTTAATGTAAGGAATGTAACAGGTAAAGCAGATGAGTTTAGAGCCTAGATTAGCCTGAAACTACAATGTTACAGCCATTACAGAATCTTGCTAGAAGGGCAGGACTGGCAGGTCAATGTTCTAGGGTTCATGCTTCAGGTGAGATAGAGGGGGATGTAAAAGGTTTGGAGGAGTTGCGTTACTAATTAAGGAGAATATCATAGCTGCACTTAGAACTGGCATCTTGGAGGGCTCATCCAGCGATGCCAATTGAATAAACCTCAGGAATAGGAAGGGTGTATTCACTATGACCAGGTTATATTTACAGGCTGTCCAATAGCCAGCAGGAGATAGAGGAACAGATTACGCAAAGATGTAAAGACAACAAAGTTGTTTGTAGTGTGTGATTTTAACTTCCCCCAATATTGACTGGGTCTCCCTCTGTGCTCGGGGCTTAGTTGGATCAGAATTTGTTTGACACATCCAGGAAAGTTTCTTGAGACAATACGTTGATGGTTCAACTGTGAAGGGGTCAATGAGACATTGTATTGGGGAACGAACCTGGCCGAGTAATTGAAGTTTGTGGGGGAGTATTTTGTGAATAGTGATCAAGCAGGAAAGAGCATGAACAAGGAATTAGAAAGGCTATAAAAGTACCATGAAATGTTGTTGACAAAGTGGATCAAGGAGAATCCCAAGGCATTTTATATGTATATCCAGAGCAAGTGGGTAGCTCCAGAAGGGGTAGATCCACTTGAGGACAAAGGAGGAAAAAAGTCCCAGAGGAAGAAGGTGAGGTCCTTAATGAGCAGCAGTATTCACCGAGGAGAAGGTCATGGATGATGTTGAGATTAAAGAGGGGTATGTTGATATTCTAGGGCATGTCTACATTTAGAAGGAGGCAGTGTTTGGTAACTGGAAAAACAAGCAAGGAAGGTGTACGGCATGCTTGCCTTCATCGGTTGAGGCATTGAGTATATAAATTGGCAAGTCATGTTGCAGTTGTATAAAACTTAGGTTAGGCCAATTTGGTGTATTATGTGCAATTCCCTGGTCGCCACACTTTCAGAAGGATGTGAAGGCTTTGGAGAGGGTGCAAAAAAGCCTTACCAGATGTTAGTAGGAACTGCAGATGCTGGAGAATCCGAGACAACAAGGTGCAGGGCTGGATGAACACAGCAGGCCAAGCAGCATCATAGGA